>NC_137774.1:159483037-160034237 GCF_963455305.1 Plecotus auritus
TTGTCTATTATTAGGTAAGATTATATCAGATCATGTCACTCATTTGCTCAAAAGCCTAGCAATGACTTCCTATCCCATTTGTGGCTAAAGTAAAAAGCATACAATACTGTAATGTACATGCAGTAAATGATCCGGCCCAGCATGTCATTCTGTTATCATCTCCTCTTCTTGATATTTTTGTTTTAGAGATGCTGATCTCAGAGATTTTTCTCAAAGAAGCTAGAAAGCATCTACATTAGAGCACTTGTACTTATTACTCTCTCTCTTTTTTCTGGAACTTTTTTTTCTCACTTCTTTCAAGTCTGTTTATTTGTAGCAGTCAGTGTCATGTTCATAAATATTTAACAAGCATAATTATGTATGCTTGTGTATAAGTACAGGGGTGGACACAAGTAGGTTTACAGTTATGAGTATGCAAAAGAGAGTTTATTTTGAACAATATTATTGTTTACTAATTATTTTATTATTTGCCATATGAATAACTATAAACCTACTTTTGCCAACCCTGTATATATGGTTATTGTAGGTTTTACTGAGATAAGATATGTAATGCTCAATTTATAAATAATGATAAAATATGTTTTACTCTTTATTGTAAAGTCTACGTAGCTTATTGATTCTTACAGAATTCTTGCATTAATGTTTGCCATACTCTTGCATCCACAGGCAATCTATTATTACAATTCAATGAATATTAACAAAATCCTACTGCAAATAAATACTGGATTACTATCTTAATCAGCAAAGACGTTGTTGGAGTCATTGACGAACAAGTTTAGTTCTGGCTTGTGTGTCTATTGATATTTTTGTTTACATTAATATAGATAAAAGAGTTTATACAAACTTCACTTTTTCATCAACTATATGAACCACTTTTTTTCTGCTAAGTTGAACAATAGTTTTTATTCGTTACACTAGTATTCTTCAACTTTTTGTATTATTCCCAATGTAATGGCTTATTTACCTTTAATATGCTTTATTTATGCTTTCTCCTTTACTTACTCTGCAAGTCTAGAAAATGAAAAAGTAGTAAATGAAGCCTTGATTTAGTATCATTTGCTGACTTGCACAATAAAAATACCCCCAATGCCAATGATTTTTAAGTGACAAGATGACACAAGTAACACCACCGAACATGGAGTTGGAAAGAATGAGCAATAGCATTCTATAACGTTTTATAGAATGCACTCTATAATTTTTTAGAATGCATTACAGCATTGTATAATATTTCCACCATAGGGTAAAATAGACATAAATAGCAACAAGAACATAAATAATAGTAAAATATATTAATTCAATTATAAAGTGATGAGTTTCCAGTATTTATTTTTTTTACTATGATGTTGACTTTTATATCTGTATACTTTAAATTTTAACAATGCCATATTTACAAACCAGCTCTCCAAGTTTTTAAAATTTTAACAATCAACTCTTTTGAGTTGTACTAGGTAACTCCAGCACCTTGCTACTGCAGTCCTAGTTCAGACTATAAGTCCACACCAAATATTCATTCCCCCCAGCAATCAACATCACCTAATCAGCTATATAGAATGTAGATACTTTTTGTACTTATCCCCCTCAACAATCTGCCCCCTCTAAACTGATCTATATTGTACATTCTGTAGAATGTAGCTGCTAAATGAATAGCATACCAGAATATTAAATAACTTAACTGGATCGTTTACACATAGCAGATGCTAAGAATGTACCCATCATATGATTATTTCTCACTTGAACCATTCAAGAGTGTGAATCAATAAGGCTTTCACACATGAGAAAACTTTTTTCCTCATAAATGAGACTTTTTCTATAAAACTTTAATGTTTCCTTGACCTGTTTGTCATTCCTACTGCTTTCTGTAATCTGCACCTGTGCTTACTAGTATAAGGGGATTCATAATTCATTTTCCTGTTCACATGACCTCACCATATTGCCTCTCAGTAATACTGGAGTCATAATATGCACTTGTTAATTATTAATTAACTAGAGGCCCGGTGCATGAAATTCATGCATGTGGGGGGTGGTGTCCCTCAGCCCAGCCTGCACCCTCTCCAATCCAGGACTGCTGGCTCCCAACTGCTCACCTGCCTGCATTCCTACCTTCCTGATTGCCCCTAACTGCTTCTGCCTGTCAGCCTGATCACCCCCTAACCACTCTCTTACCAGCCTGGTCACCCCTAACTGCCTTCCCTGAAGGCTTGATCGCCCCCAACTGCCCTCCCTTGAAGGCCTGGTCCCTCCCAACGGCCCTCCCCTGCTGGCCATCTTGTGTCCACATGGGGCAGCTATCTTTGACCACTTGGGGGCAGCCATCTTGTGTTGGAGTGATGGTCAATTTGCATATTACTCTTTTATTAGATAGGATAGAGGCCTGGTGCACAGGTGGAGGCTGGCTGGATTGCCCTGGAGGATGTCCAGGATCAGGGTGAGGGTTCCCTTGGGGCATGAGGCGGCCTGGGCAAGGGGCCTGTGGTGGTTTGCAGGCTGGCCATGCCCCCTGGCGACCCAAACGGAGGCCCTGGTATCTGGGATTTATTTATCTTCTATAATTGAAACTTTGTAGCCTTGAGCAGAGGCCAGGACCGGCCAAGGCAGGCAGAAAGCTTGGCTTCCTCCATCACCAGGGACAAACCAAGCCTCCTGCTAGCTCTAGCCCTGTGGTTGCTACCATTTTTGTTGGGATTTATTTATCTTCTATAATTGAAACTTTGTAGCCTTGAGCGCAGGCCAGGGCAGGCGGAAAGCTTGGCTTCCTCCATCGCTGGGGGCAACCCAAGCCTCCTGCTCTCTCAAGCTCTGTGGCCACCACCATCTTGGATTAATTTGCATACTTGCTCCTGATTGGCTGGTGGGTGTGGCTTGTGGATGTAGCAGAGATACTGTCAATTTGCATGTTTCTCTTTTATTAGATAGGATAATGACTTTCTCTGTGAGTTAATGGCAATGAGACATATAAAACTAAAATTTTTATTTGTCAAGTTATACAGTCAGTAAGATATAGCCCCCAAAAAGTGTTAAACATATATTTTGTACTATTTTTAAAGTTTCTAGAAAAATAGAGGGAGTGTCATGGTTAAATGATTAATTTTGTTTTCACATTAGACATATTTGAAAGATCAAAGGCAGTAAGAATGCATGAGCATTCTTGAAAGTCTAGGGATTACTTTACTACATTCTTCAATTTATTTACAATTCCTTATGTTGTAGTTTGAATATACTACAACTATCCTGACTACATTCTAATTCTTATTCTAAAAATCACAATATTCACTTTAATTCTCCACAAGTACATTAAGGATTCAATGTTAAATTATGTGCCAAAAGAAATGCAACATATGTATATGCAAACTCTTGAAATTATAAAGATAATTTTAGGGTTTGGATGAGTTTCCTTCAGTACTGCGTTCATGTTACATGTAACATATGTAATATGTGTATATCATATATATTATATATGTGTATATATATATATATATATATATATGGCAGATATAATATGATAAACAGTTCATTGAAAATGGCAATTTTTTTTTTAGATTATTAGAGTATAATGTAATGCATTATAAAATAAAATCATACTCTAAAAGAAAAATAAAACTTTCTTTTAGAAATCAAGAAAGAAGCCCTAGCTGGTTTGGCTAAGTGGATAGTGTTGGCCTATGGACTGAAGGATCCCAGGTTTGATTCCAGTCAAGGGCACATGCCTGGGTTTAGGGCTCAGTTCCTAGTAGGGGGTGTGCAGGAGGCAGCTGATGGATGATTCTCTCTCATTCATGTTTTTATCTCTTTCTCCATTTCCCTTCCTCTCTGAAATCAATAAAAAATGTTTGCTTTTTTAAATCAAGAAAGCAGATTACACAATAAGGAAACTGGTATTTCAGGAGGAATTGTCATTTATGGGTTTATGTTGTCAACTATACAATTACTAATAGAACTAGACAGTCATTGGTGTATGTATAAATTGATAAAGCAATGCTTTAAAATTTTTTTAAATTATATGCCTTTAAATATACTGAATTTTTCCGTGTATAAGACACCCCCATGTATAAGATGCCCCCACTTTTCCAACCCAAAATTCAGAAATCAATATTTTAAACATAAACAGAATACATTTTTATTTAGTAATTACCATAGGTAATCCTATCTAAAAAATAGGTAATATGCAAATTAACCCTCACAACGTCACAAGATGGCTGCACCCACAGTGGAAGGGGGATTCCCATAACACAAGATGGCTGCGTCCACAGTGGAGGTGGGGTTCCTGTAATGAGCAATTAGCAGGGACCTGAGGCTGTGTGGTGCCGGGCCGGAGCGGGGGACCTGAGGCTGAACCCCCTGCCCACTGGGGCTTGACTGGGGACCTCAGGCCGTGCCCCCAGCCCCAGTATCGGGACGGGGGACCTTGGCCATGCCCTCCACCCAGCGGGGCTTGACAGGAGACCTCAGGCTCTACCCCTGCCCAGCAGGGCTTGACAGGGGACCTCAGGCCACACCCCCCACCCTGGTGCTGGGCCAGGGGACCTCAGGCCATGCCCCTTGCCCTGGTGCTGGGCTGGGGGATCTGAGGCTCTGTCCCCTGCCTGGTGTGCACCAGGGGACCTGAGGCTGTACCCCTCGTCCAGTGGGGCTTGATGGGTGACCTGAGGCTGCGCCCCCTGCCTGGCGCTGGGCTGGGGGACCTGAGGCTGTGTCCCCCGCCTGGCACCGGGCAAGGGGACCTAAGGTTGTGCCCCCACCCAGTGGGGCCGGCCGGGTCTGAATCTCTCACAATTTCGAGGCACATGCGAGTAGGCAGGGACTTGACTCTGGGGCCCGCGGCACGCCCCAGACTCTGACAGGAGGAAGATATTCTTATTCATTTTACTATTTTATTTCATCTCTGACACTTCTATTATAGGGAAAGGGCAAATAGCAATATTAAAGTATTTCTTCTAATTAATTCCCTTTTAATGTGCACGAATTCTGTGCACCGGGACACTAGTGTTTACATAACATTACTCTGATACTATGCAATATATCACATTATTCAGTCTCTGTTGCATCACTGCTCTCTTCTTCATCACTATTAGTTCCAGACATATCAATTTCTTTAACTTCAATTGTATCACTGCTGTCTTCTGAGTCACTGTCTATATATGTGAGATCATCCTTATAAACTGGTGGCATTTTCTGAGCTAACTTTGTTCGTATTCCCATGGCCATCCCTTCTCTCCTCATGAAATTGAAGCACAATTTTGTCTTTCCTGTAAAATCAATAATATTCATGTTACTTGCAAGCAGTCTTGCCTGACATTGAATAAGCTTGGTTGACACACATAGCCAATCTGGTGCCACTTCATAATCAAAGTCTTAAGCCTCTATTCCAAGTTTGCTCATTTTGCTAGTTTTCCTCTTAAGGCCTTCTTCTTTTTTGGCATCTTAAGGAGTTGTTCTTCCTGTTTTCTCCACTGTCTGATCATACACTCAGTGGGAATGAAAGGGCAGAGACTCCATTTTTGTGCTAGGCCCTTTATCCTGTCCCCAGAATAACCTCCCTTCTGAGAAAAACTACAAGAAAGCAGGAAGGCCCAAATTGGGCTAATCTGTAGCATGCTCCTTCACCCATCAGGTGCCAGGGCCAGCCTGACAGGTTGAACTGGGCTGAGGTAGGGAGGTGGGAATTGAGAAAAGAAAGAAAGACAGGAGAGCGGGATCGGGAGGACTACAGATCATCAAGAGACTGCAGTAAGTTTATTAACTGCGTAATGCCTTTTGTGCACAAAACACTGAATAGGAGGTCTGTCAAGAGGAATGTATTCTTTGTTCCTCTTAATCTCTGAGGGAGAGACAGAGCAGAAGGACAAATTCTCAGTACAGCAAATCTCAGTAAATAGTTACAGACTTCTTGGTAAGCTATGAAAGGTTGCTCTCATTCTACTGATAACCGCCATCCAAACAAGCCTGGGAAAACTGTGTGGGTAGGGGACAGCCTTACTAGTCCCTTCAGGTGACCTGGAACTGACCAATCGGGGTCAGCCAACTCAGGGGACCCTCCCCCTGCCCCAGACCCCTTTAAAACCTTTGTCCTGTTGAAGCTCTCTCTCTCTCTCCACCTCGCTGCTGCGCCGGTGTGTGTGGGACTGAGCTCGAGCTAGCTCGAATAAAGGCTCTTTGCTTTTGCATCAGACTCGGCTCCCTGGTGGTCTTTGGGGATCACGAAATCTGGGCATAACAGGAAGAGGTCCACATTGTTCCTCTGCAGCTCTATTTCCATGTTCTTTTGCACAGCTGATTACATTCAGTTTGAATTGTGCAGAGTAAGACAATCACTTATTGGTATTTATCTTTTTATTGTTTGGACATCTTAATGGGCTCAGAACGCTCTGGTCCCTGTTGCATTTGCGCACTCTCCACCTCCACCTCTAATTAAGGCATCAGCTGACATCAGTAACAATAAGGCTTGTGATTGGAGGAAGCCTATTTGACAAGGTATGGGCAGCTGTGCACCCACGGGGCTCCCTCCTTGGCTGACTTCCATGTATAAGACACTCCTAGATTTTCAGTCTAAAGATTTTAGAAAAAAATAGCATCTTATACATGTAAAAATACTGTAGTTGTCTCAACAACAAATGTTTCAAATGTTTTTGAGATATTTATATTAAGTACCCTTTCTTAAATAATAACTTTGACTTAAAAAAACAACTGTATATAACCCAGGCTGGATGGCTCAGTCATTTGAGCATCGTCCTATGCATTGAAATGTTGTGGGTTCAATTTCCAATTGGGGCACTTACAGGAGGCAATTAATCAGTGACTCTTTCTCTCTCTCCTTTCCTCTCTTTCAATCTCTCAGTAAAAATGTATGCTTGAGTGAGGATTATAAAAATATACATAAAGCATGTTTAACCTTTTTAAATTCATTTTAACCATCATACACAAAACTAAAGAGAAAAAAATAAATTACATAAAAATAAGAAGCAGAATAATGGAAAAACATGGCAATGTTAAAACAAGGCATAATATATCTATATGATTAACTTAATATTTATTATTTGCTTCTGCATTTTGAGTCCATGAATTTTTTATAAACTACATGAACAGCTATTTTGGGAAAATAATACTTTAGTTCTAGATTTATAGTTTTCATTATTATTTCATTATTATTTTCCAAGAAAATACATTTCTACTTAAATGGAATATTTCTGCAAACATTCAATATCTGGTAAAAATATTTTATTCAATATTTTAAAAATGAAATTATATTATGAGTTCTCTTGATCAAAAAAGGTCAATTACAATCTTGTTACTTTCCAGAGAGTACAAATTTCCAGATGATAAGAATCTTAATATTTCATTATTTACATTGTATCCCATGTGTTCATTACACATCAATTTTATGAAGGTCAGTTTCATATTTCCTCCTTTCTTTATCCTCCAAATACTAATTTTTACCTGGATTCACACAATATATTTACATGTGCCATAGCTGAAATATTTGAGATATGTGTTTCTATATATATTAAAGCATATGTAATTTAGTTCTGGAGAGAAGGATAGGGTAGAAGACAGAGAGAGGGAAGAGCTGTTAGAGAAAGAGACATAGAAAGCCAACAATCAATTATTAGGAATAAATGTGTGTTTGTGTGTATATGTTTGCATGCATGCATCTATGTATATATGGGTATATATGTGTTTACATGTATATTTTAAATTGAAATGCCATTACGGTATAGCAAGCTAACTTAAAACTCAGAACTTTCAAAACAACTGTGGTTTTGGAAGTCAAGAAATTGAGCAGGGACTATCTAGGCAATTTCTTGATTCATGTGGCATTGACTTGGTTACTTGCTAGCATTCAGACGATACTTGGATTTGTGTGGAGGTTCAAAGATGAGACCACTCACATACCTGGTTTGTCAGTGGGAAGAGCTGGGGAACTGGGCTCAGATAGGCCCCTTGTCTGTTCCATCTCAGGGCCTCTCAGAGAGCAGAGTAGCTTGACTACTTACATGAAAGCTCACGGCTTATGTAGATCAAGGTAGATGCTTCTAGTTCTCCTAAGTCCAGGGCAGAAATTGCCATAATTTCACTTCCACTGCACTGTATTGGCAAAACAGGCATAGGCCAGCCCATACTAGTGATATGAGTATTCAATTTCTTGAATAAAGCAGACCAAAAACTGCTAATGGCCACTTGGTGCAAGATGAATATTTAGTTCTTTGGGTTTTTGCTCTTTCTGCTGTTGTACAAAAGACTGAATCCTCAGTTTTTAGAGTCAAATCTTTCAGTTACCCCAGGCAATCCACCACCTTTCTGACATCTTATTGATTATAATTAGAACTGTGATTCCAATGCTATTAGAACCCAACCTGACAAAGAAAACCAGGATCGTGTCTGAAACCACATTGCCAAAATGTAGACATCCTTCCAAAATCTATTTCAGGCTCAGTTGCAGTATTTCCCCCAATTTCATCACAAGGAATCAGAAACTCAGAGGGTAGTGATGTATGGAATAAATACAGGCTCTATGGTACCTATTTATCCTTGGGCAATTTTCCTTAACCTTTCTGTTCTTGCAATGTCTCCTTGATAAAAACAAAAAGTAGGGTAATATGAATAACTTTCATAGGCAGTTGATGCCAAGATTTAGTGTGATGATCAAAATAAAGCATTCTTCATAATCTATAATATTAAAAGCATAATATTCTAATTAGATCAATATCCTTCTGGACGTCCTTCCAGATGAAGATGGGTCTGTGAGGGAAGCCTGGGTCCTGGGTGGATCTGAAATCGGTAGAGTCAGGCTGACCCAGTGGCTTGGGCAGGCTGGGCAATGTGCTGGGCTGGGCTCAGGTTGGGGTCCCTCCCCTCCCACTGGGGGACCCTAGCCCTAGAGGTATTCACCTCGGTGATGATGGGCAGAGGGCACTCGGAGGTGGCGTTGCTGCACCAAGCCTTGTACACCCACCTGTCCTGCCCACCGCAAGGCCAGAGGGAAGCCCAGGTCCCAGGTGCCAGAGCGAAGCTGGGCCGGCAGCCAGGCCTACTCTTGCACGGATTTCATGCATCAGGCCTCTGGTGCTTAATAAATACTTAATAACTGGCAGCACTTCCATTATCATCATCATCATCATCATCATCATCATCACTATTGGAATTTACTCTAAGATAAGACTTTTTCAAAATTTATAGTTTATATTTCTCCATATGGTGCTGTCTCAGTACATACTTGCTGAATAGAATAGGTATGCTAAAAGTCTAAAATTCTATGGAATATTTGGCCTTCACAAATGCCCTGGAAGCCCTGTGTTTTTAATGGTATGATTATTAAGTATACTTTTGAAAGTATAGATCCCATTAAAACTCTAACAACGTATATAAAAATAAATGAAAAAATGCAAAAAGAGAAAAAATAGAAATAAAACTTTCTAAGTCAGACGAATCTTTAATGACACATCAACACACCCACCTTCTCCTTGAATATGTCTGATTTGTGCCCCAAATCTATAAAGAAGATAATTCTTACTTTTATGATGATGATGTTCCTATGTAAAATGCCACTGTGGCATTTAGGATTTTTATGGCAGGCAGTCCTGGGTTACATTTCTGGTTTTGCAGATATATGATCTAGGGAGAGTTACTTAAACTTTGAGTTTGCTTTCTCATGGAATTTTTTTGGAAAAAAAAATATATATGAGATATACTCCTGAAATCACAGCCCATATACAAAACATGTGACTCTCCTTTCTTTTCTGCTCAGTAGAAATAAAATGCTTCACTATCAATTCTAATCATAGAAAGACAAAATTATAAAGAAGGAAAATTTGAATCTCCTTACTAAAGCATAAAAATGTCTGCATGAATCTATGATTATTAAGTCCATGAGTCATAACTTGAAGACAAATATGTTGAATTGCTTGCTTTGTTTGTTTTCAAATTCTGGGATGCCAGTGTCATAAAATACTAGAGGCCTGGTGCACAAATTCGTGCATGGGGGTGGGAGGAGGGACCGAGGGCGGTTGGCTGGCAGGCCCCGATTGGGCAATCTGTGCCAGCCAGCGGGGCGGGAGGGGGGGGGTTGGCTGTGGGAGTGCACTGACCACCAGGGGGCAGCTCCTGAGTTGAGTCTGCCTCCTGGTAGTCAATGTGCATCATAGTGACCAGTCATAACGGTTGCTTAGGCTTTTATATATATATATAGATGTTCTGTGTTTTTATTTAAAATAAAATAAACTCTACAGAAAAATCTAAATATAAATCTAAAGTTATTCCATTACCCATTGGAACTTTAGAGTCTGGAATATGCTGGATATGACTATAGAGACAGCAATGGCTTTGCTCAGCCTCAGCCAGTATCAACTGACAAGTAGTGAAGTTTAGTCAGTATCAGCTGTCCACAGGGACAGTAAGAGAGCTATTCAGACCTTCTGTCACCTGAGGAACAAAACAAATATTTAGAGAGTGATTTCACACTTACTGAGAACCTGATCTCTAATGTTCTCCTACAATCATTTTCCAATGATATCATTTTATCCATACAGTTATACATATCCCAGACGTACACCTTTACTAATGTCAGATCCCATTTGCATGGATACCATGCTTGTCCATCATCCTTCCATATTTTGTAAGCATACCATTCTCCCATAAAGTACTTTTTGGTTATGCTTGTCCATTTTGATAACTATGACCTCTGAAGTCTAGGTTTTGTTTGCCATTTAAGAAATGATATTTTTTATATTATTTAACTTTCCAGATTTGCATATCAATTTCCCCATCAGTAAACACTCAAATCATAACATTCTAATGTCATAAGCTCTGCCCTATAAGTCATGAACATATTCAGCATACATTAAAGTGGTGATAAATGAAAAAAGAGATTTCTGGAACTGTGTTGCTGATGGATACATAGAGATTCAATGTCTAAATCATTTTGCTTTCATTGTAAACAAGAACTTATGGAAGCCACATGATCTTTATAATCAGTAAGGAAATTTCAGAATGTATACTGAACAAACATAGCATATAATATACTAAATGTTAAAATAAATAGCAACTGAATAGCTAACACAAAGAATCTCCCAGGTTCCTAACTCACCACAGTGGGGCAGCTGGAAATATGAATTATTAGTGACAAGATATTAAGTGTCATCATGTAGAAAATGGTTAGTGGAACTTCTAATCATTAAACCTCTCAGCATTCATATCAATTTAAACAAAAGGATCCTCCAATGATATAGGAGCACTTTAAGGCCAGATATCATTGTATTCTCAACTCTAGATTGATATCTCAAATTTGACCATTCATGAGATTCGGGAAAGGAGCTTGTCCTCAGTACTGATGCTCAGGCCCACTCCCCCAGGTTCTGATCAGTAGGTCTGAGGTGACATTCTTGAAGTTACATGATAATTGACATTTCACATGATTTTGTTACCAAGTGGTCCTTATGCCCCATTAGAAAAATATTGGAAGACGAGCACATTTTAATAGACATTACATAATAACATGCTAGACATTGAGTGAATGAACAGTTAGGCAAATTAAGAAGTAAAATAGGCACTTGAGCTAAAGTGCATATTATAGTTTAGACATTGAAGAAATCTTACCAGTTTCTTTCATAAATGTGTACGTGTATCTTGGAGATTTCTGTAGGAATTTGAATGTGCATTCTTATTTATTTGTTCTAGCCTTTTAGGGATTTTATTTTGCAGTCTTCTGTGGCAATATCTAATGAACTAAATTTTTACATTTCAATCTTAAATTATTTTAGTGAGTAAAAATGCAAGAAAACGTTATGGAGAATCTATTGCTATATATGAATCTCATCATTCAGGGAACATACACATATGGTAGTCCTGTGAGTTGGATTCAACAAGCAATGTTTATATCCACAGATGAGTTTTCAATGTTATGAACTTGTATTCAGCAGAGAGTAATTCCGTTACAAGCCCCTACATATCAAGGTGATTGGGAAGCAGTAGTCAATAGGTAATTTGCAGGCAGTGGGGCACCTGCAATCATTTACTAGGAAAGTAATAAGAAACAAAACAACATAATACAATGGTAATCACATCCTGTTGATTCAACCCAGCATCACAGGAGAATAAAAGGCAACAATTCCCTTTAACAATTTGGAAGTAAACATTGCTAGTGAAGCATGTCTTGCAAACATTCACTATATGCCATTACCAGTTGCCTAACACGTATTGTAAATAGAAGAGTTTTCTTTGTTTCAAACAAAGGAGCAATGCAATAATTTATGGTAATTACTTTAGCTGCTTCATATAATATATATTTTTAATTAATTAATTTATTTATTTTGTTTTCAGAGAGGAAAGGAGAGGGAGAAAGAGGTAAAAATATCAATGATGAGAGAGAATCACCAGTCAGCTGTCTTCCACATGCCCCCCACTGGGGATGGAGTATGCAACCAGGGAATGTGCCCTGATCAGGAATCCAACTGTGACCTCCTGATTCATAGGTCAGGTCGATGCTCAACTATTGAGCCACAGCTACTTCATATTTTTTTTTCTTTACAAATTTACTTAATGAAAAGTCCATGTTTATGTCCTTATTAGGTTTACTTGGAAGACAAAAGTAAAGTAGATTACAATACTGTGTACATAGATATATGGCAGGAAAACCCAAACAAACAAAGAAGACTTCATTTCTTACTTGCATTGTGTAAATATAGTTTAACTTGTCACATGAGTTTAGGCTTCATAGTTTTGAAAAATATGTAATATCATTGCACATTATTTTTTGTCTTTGTGTGTGTGTTTCCACACATATATGCATTTTTTGACATGACATGATGGAGATTAAAAGTAAACAAAAGTATAAATACATACTGGTAAAACTTCATCTTTCTAACTACGGCTTTTTAAAGTATGATCTTGACCCTCTTGCATTAGAATCAGCTGTGGTAGTTGTTATAGATGTTGGGGGAAGTCAACAAAACCAATCTATCCTCCAGCTGGACTGGAGCAATCTGGGGCTCCTCTCCCAACCTCTGCCCTTGGGATATTACTTATACTTATGGTTCCCATGATAGGAGCTGTTTTCAAGGACACAGATTTGAGAAGCAATGTGTGGTTGAGGTGGTGTATGCGACTGAATCCAGGTCACTATATGAACTCTTAAGATTTTAGCATGTTGGTTTGGAGCTCTACTAGTCTGTGGTCACTCGATGGAGAAAAGATAATATTTCAACAAATTGTGCTGAAACAAGTGAGCATCCACATGCAAAAACATGACGTAGACATTACACTCTTAAAAAAGGTAACTCAAAATGAATCACAGGCCTAAATATAAAGTGCAAAAATATAAAATTCCTAAAAGAAAACATCGGAGATAGTCTCCATGACTTTGAGCTTAGCAATGACTTTTTAGATACAACTCACAAATCATGATCCATGAAAGAAATAATTAAAAAGCTGAACTTCAAAAAAACTTAAAAACTTCTACATTGTGAAAGACACTGCATTGTCAAGAGGATAAGAACACAAGCCTAACCTGGGAGAGAATATTTGGAAAATAGATGTTCGATAACGGACTGTTCTAAACTATACAAAGAACTATTAAAACTCAATAAGAAAAAAAAATAATCCAATTAAAAAGGGGCATCAATCCTGTGTCAGTTATGTCGTTAGTGAATATATTCTACCAGTCAGTAAGTTGCTTTTTTTTGTGTTGAAGTCTTCCTTCAATGTACTGAAGCTTTTAGATTGATATATTCCCACTTGTTTATTTTTTCTTTTGTTTCCCTTGCTCAATGGGACGTGTGCACAAAGATATTAGACTAATGTCAGATAGTTTACTTTGTCTATTTTCTTCCAGTTTTATGATTTACATTTTAGTCCTTAAAGCATTTTTTTAAAATATTATATAAGTGGTACAGTTTTTATTTTTTTGCATGTATGTATCCTTCACTTTGTAATGATCAATGTTTTACTTGTATATTTATAGTATACAGAATATTACTTTAACTATTTCATTGTAAAGCATTTTCCTGGACAATAATCATATACTTCTTCCCACCAGAGGTAAGTTCCACTTATGATGTATTCTTTTTAGAATGGCATCTTTATTTTGTTTCAAATACTAGAACATATATATTTATTTTACAAAATATATTAATTAATTCTTACCTCATTCCCTTCTGCATCAACTCAATCCCTTCTTATATAATTATTAAATGTTATAATACATTGTTCTTTTTAATAAAAATGCTTGAGGCTTTTTATATGCATGAATTAGATGAATTACTTATTATCATATAATTATAGTTTTTTGATAAGAATAATTTTCATTTCATATTTAGCTTCAGGAAAGTTTTTATGAACTCCTCAATTATATATTCACAAATTTTGAAAGTTGTGGGATCTCTTTTCCTGGTGCCTAAGGCTCTCCTCTCAAAGTCATTACACATCCAGTAAATCAATTCAGTAAGAAATTCCAGAAGTTTGGTGTTTTTTTATTCAAAACAACTGATTGACTATTCCATTCCACTTTTAAAAGACTATTTTTTACTTGAATATACAATCAATTTTCTCTCATTATATGAAGATATTGTTTGCAAACGAGTTCAACCTATATTTAGCAGTTATTATAATTGGCATCATGCTGTGAATTGCACTGCTAACTAATCAAGTGTGTGATTGAAGTCATTGGTGTCATTCTCAAAAGTGGCATGATCCAGATTTTTTTTTAATGAAAGTAAAAAGGTGGTTGTTAAAGGTACACAAATGTTTGGGGTAGCAACTATATTTGTATTATATATTTGCATCCACATAAAGCATATATACGTATAAATTTAGATATTTATTTATAAGATAGATCATCTACATGAGGACAGTTTTTCTTATTTTATGACTTAACTGGTGGCCCAGTGCACAAAATTCATGAACATTAAAAAGGAATTAATTAGAGGAAATATTTTAATATGGCTATTTGCCCTTTCTCTATAATAGAAGTGTCAGAGATGAAAGAAAATTAGTAAAATGTATATAAAATCTTCCTCCTGTCAGAGTCCGGGGTGTGCCAAGGGACCTAGAGTCAAGTCCCCGCCCACCACCCTCACTTCGAAAATGCAGGAGACCCAGACCCAGCCAGTCCCATCCCCGTCAAGCCCCTTCAGGTGGGGGGCACAGCCTCAGGTCTCCCGGCCCGGCGCTGGGTGGGGGCGTGCAGTCTCAGGTCCCCCATCAAGCCCCACCAAGCAGGGGGGCACAGCCTCAGGTCCCCCGGCCTGGTGCCAGGGTGCAGGGGGTGCGGTCTGAGGTTCCCTGTCAAGCCCTGCTGGGTGGGGGATGCAGCATGAGGTCTCCTGGCCTGGTGCCGGGGTGGGGGGGCGCAGCCTGAAGTCCCCTGTCAAGACCCGCTGGGCAGAGGGTATGGCCTGAGGTCCTGGCCTGGCACTGGGGTGGGGGGTGTGGCCTGAGGTCCCCCGTCAAGCCCAGCCCCCCACTCCCCTTTCCCCTTTGCCCCCCCCACCCCCCGCAGTGTCAAATCAGTGCTGAACGGGGACACACGCAGGCAGTGTCACTTCCCTAGCCAGGGGTGCAGGCAGGCAGCTTCACCTCAGCGCTGGGCGGGGACACGCAGGCAGGCAGGGTGACGTTAGTGCTGGGGCGGAAGTCCCCGCCCTCATCCCCACCCACAGGCTGGTTGTGACTGGGACACCGTAAAGGACAAATTAGCATATTACCTCTTTATATGTATAGATAGTATTTGGGTAAACTTGGACCTCTCAAAAATGTGTTTAATTTTTAAATTTAAGCCTCTCTTAACAAGGCTCTCTAATTTGTGCATATATGTATGTTTACTTACACATAATTACAAATAGATATATAATCTTTTTAATCTCTGTTGGATTCAAGTATTATTTCATGAGAAAGTCCATTAAATGTCTCCTTTGTCCCTATAAAATAAAAAATGTGACATTATGTGTGATAATTTTACTCAATATCATAACTTTATTTTGCATATGTACTTAGATCTAGTTCTTATTGTCGTTTTTATTTCTTGCCAAATTTCATAGTTTCTTAATCTTGATATATGTTAAAATGCTTCCCACCTATAATCTTCTTTCAACTATCCACACTTCCCCAACATTTTCCATCATCAAACTTTGACATCACTGTCAAGAAACTATGTAAATTCTCTGCAAATAGGAAAAGTAACCTCAGATCATCTCAACTGAGAAGCACAAGGTGAGAAGTATTGAACACACCAGCAGTATGAATAAGCTCAGGTTGCAGTCTGCCCTCTAGTAGCTGTCCACCCCAGGGAATGCAGAGATGGGCATCTTACATTTCCCATGAATAGGATGGTTTTTGACATGTGCTTGACATGTTTTAATTGGACAATTTAGTAACATTGATAAGGTACGCTTTGCCTCAGAAGCCTGGCTTTTCTTTCAAACATATTTCATTAAAAATGCATTTCTTAAAACAGAAAAAAAGGATAAATATTTATATGTCATTTCTCATTTACTGAATAACCCATTCTGGGTTTTAAAATATGTGTTACAGGAGTTATTAGAACTGCCTTACATAACATGGACAGAGAAGCCAGAGAGCACTACTCGGTGGTCATTCAAGCCAAAGACATGGCTGGGCAAGTCGGAGGGCTTTCGGGATCGACAACGGTCAACATCACTCTGACCGACGTCAATGACAACCCCCCACGCTTTCCTCAGAGTATGTACCTGTTTCTTCTGATTTGAATGTAATACTATTCATTTCTATAAAGCAAAATGAAATACTTGCATCTATAGTGGCATGTTACTGTTATCTTAAATGGAATATTTTGTTTTTGTACTATATGGTCTCCCTTCTATAAACAAGACTAAAGAATTTATTCTACCTATTGTCTCCTGAACCTGGTAGATATTTGTCACTGTGTTAAAGGTGTGTGTTTCAGTTGGTATCGCAGTTAAACATTTAAAATGGTGTAGTCATAATGGGTGATGATATCCTGCATTGACTAAAGTATTTATGGGTTACCAAGGTATTCATAGAGATATTCAAAATACTCTTTGCTATGGGCATTCTCAGGCAAAATAATTGCATAGGTACCTTTTTTACTAAAACTTAAAAGAAAATCATTCATATTAGGAATGAATGCTCTTCACACACACACTCACACACACATACCATCCAACAATCCAACATCAGGCTAAAACTAATAAAATAAGGTAGGATTTTGGAGTAGACTATGAGTCTTAAGAAGGGAGAGCATAAACTAGCAGGCAATTCAGGGAGAAGTATCAGTTCTGTGTGCTTGGAAGGAAGTGATATTTATGATATCAGAAGGGATAATAAATAATTATATTTGAATTTTTTGATGTGGCAGAACTGTAGATGACATTTTATAGAAAGATTTTTAATTATAAAAGTCCTGTAAGGGATCTGTTCCTTATGTTCTTCTTACACATGTTTCAAAACTGTAATAAAATAGACAATGTGGTATGTCAGTAATGACACTTTACAAGTTAGTGCTAAATTCCTTCCCCAACTTTATCTCTTTAAAAATATTTTTTTATTGGTTTTAGAGAGAGTGGAAGGGAGAGGAAGAGAGGGATAAACATTGATGTGACTTAGAAACATCGATCTGTTGCCTCCTATACCCCAACGGGTGCCAAACTTGCAACTTGGGCATGTGCCCTGATCAGGAATCAAACTGGTGACCAACCAACTGAGCAACACTGTCCAGGTCTCCCCAGCTTTATCTCTTAATGTTGGTCTCAGTATACCTCAGGCTCAACCAGGGTGGAATACTGATCATTCCTAAAACATAGTAATACTTTGCGTACCCTTAATTCAACTCAGAGTACTCCACACTCACATTTTATTTTTTTTGTTTAAAAGCCCCACAGAACTAACCCTATTGCAGAATTAGCAGAGTTTATATTCTTAATTTCCTATTATATAGCACTTTCCCATGTCCTTTCATGTTATCTTTATTTCCATAGGTGCATATCTCCTCACCTAGTATGCACTAAGTAAGAACAATGCTTGAATTGTCTTTGTAAACTTAAGTGTTCAGGTCAGTGCCCATCCCTTACAAAATGATTACTAATGAGTGACTGGGTCAAATTTAATTACTTAGTCAAACTACCATTGTTAGTATACATAAAACTCAAGTTCCCAGTTAGGCAAAACCACTTTAAAATATTTGGTTCTAGAGTTAAGATTATGTGAACTGGTTCACTGGCATTTGCCCTGTGAAGAAAGTATGTCTGAAAGAAAATTATAAATCATAGATAGGGTTATATTAAATTAAACATAACATATTACTAAATTTAAGTCATTTTATAAAGTACAGTGTACTTTTATATTTAGTTTATCATTTAGTCCATGCAATATGCATATACACATACATCACTTTCACATAAGTGCTGTAATTTCACAGGATTAGAAAACTGAATTTCAAATATTTTTAAAAGATAATGAGTAATGCTAAACTCAACTGAATACAAAATTTAATATAATTTACAATACTAACTTGTCTACCTTATTTTCAGGCAGATTATACCATGACTATTCTTAAGATGTATATTAATATCATAGATTTTAATCAAAAGAAAAATCCGGGGTGGGAATGGCTGGGGGTTGAGGGGGGGGTCAAGAGGGGAAAAAGGAGACATATGTAAAACTTTAGACAATAAATATGAAAAATAAAATAAAATAAAATAAAATAAAATAAAATAAATCCAGTTCTACACAATAGGGCATCAATAAATGCTTGGTCAAAATACAAATAGCATCTCCATTTCTCTCTCTTCCTTCTTCTCTCTATAATCTATTTTTATTTTAATTTACAAGTCCATTAAAATTGGTTTTAGAATTCAACAGAAAAATTGTAGTAGTAATGAATATAGAAATCTATTTATGGGCTTATGATAGATTAATAACAGTTTTGTTGTTGGAAGCATCCATTTATGGTGAAAACAAACACTTTAGCTGACAAGGAAACAATAAATGTGTACTCTCTTAGTGAGCTCATTATATCTAATGGGATCTACCTGTCCTTGGTCAGTAACAGTCTGTGCAGAATGACTGACAGATGTCACCCCTGACACACTGAAGCTGCACTTAGTTTTGAAACAGAGCCAGTACCTACTCTGACTTGTTTAAAGATATTTTATTTTGCACTCATGTTGCTCGAACATACTGCTGCTTTCAGAATGATTTAGTGTCACCCTGGCAAGAGTAGCTTGCAGTAAACTATTTTTTATTTACCCATTGCATTAAACTCATCAAATGGCTGCTTACATATGGAAACTTTGTAAACTCTTGGGAGAAAGAAATGATGTAGATGAGGACTGGTATTCATGAAGCACCACAAATCCATTTATATTTCAACCTATATAAAGATCACATCCAGTTATCAAATGGATCCCGTGGTCTCATTGTTTCTCTTAAGACATGATATGTTTAGGCTTCTAACTTCCTTCTCTCTTTTCCTATCTGAGAGAGCCATCTTTCTTATACCATTATGTGATCGGTTCTAGCATAAACATCAAGCATACAAAACTGCAAAAATATTACCTTATTGTGTTTTTATTCTTTTCCTTTTATTTGCTGATCTACCATGGCCTGAGAAGGTGAGTCAGCTTGTTATACCTTGTATTAATTTAAAGCTAGTTCTGTATTTTATTTTTTGTTAATCCTCACCCGAGGATATTTTTTCCAATGATGTTCAGAGAGAGAGTGGAGGGGAGGGACGGGATTGCAGAGAGAGGGAGAGAGAGAGAGACATATATGTGAGAGAGATACATTGATTGCCTCCCACATGCACCCCTACCAGGGCCAGGATCCAACCTGCTACCCAGGTATGTGCTCTTCACTGGGAATCAAACCCGCCGCTTTTTGGTGTTCAGGCCAACAATCTAACCCTTGAGCCACCAGCACTATATTTTCATTTAAAGTGGATAGGCTCTGAGTGTTTGAGAGCAAAAGTGAATTAGACTAATAGCTATACAAAGCCGACTCTACAGAGTTGCAAACTCAGTGTCATAGGATACAAGGCGAACAAAGGTGCAGCGGGGAGAAAAGCCATACCCATCCAAGAGATCAGCCACTGCTCAATTCTAAGTAATGCCTACATGTGGGCAGGAGAGTGTTAGAGAAGGGAGCAGCTTATAAGACTCAGTGAATGAGAAGAAACCAGATCATCTATGGCGTGCATCCTTTAAAAAGTACAAATGGATGCCCAGTTCACCTCAGAGGAGAACACCTTGCGATGTAAAATTCCTCAATATTAGTCCTTTTATTGAAAGAAATCTATTCTACTCCTTAAGATTCTTGCTTCCTTCTCTGGTTTTAGCTATGTTAGAGTTATATTGTAGTTGTTTCTTAATTAACTATTAGGCCAAAAAAAAATCACTATCAACTATTAATCTGTATAAACTAAATACTCATATAAAAGTCATTACCTTACACAAAAGTTTATAAAGCAAACTTTCTGTACCACAAATGGAAGGATATGTGTTTCTGAGACTTGCCCTTGAAGAGTAAATAAATAAGTTGGGGAAAGAAGAATAACACATGTCAAATAATCGCAATGAAACTTGATTATCTAACAAAACTTCCCAATAACTGGAAATGATTGCAAAACTATAAGTTATCCAACAACTGAAGCCCACTTATGACTGGAGTTAATATAGTGCAATGTAATAGTGGGAGGATCAAGTCCTGAAAGTTCAATAGATGGCAGTATTTCCCATAATACTAAAAATTACAGATGTTTAACTGATTTGGGTAAGTTTTAATGTTACTGAAAAAGAAAATATAATTGATGAGGATATTGACATTGTTGTGATATTGCGATAGCAAATATTTTGGAGGAAGAACCATAGTTTTATTACATACATTTTCATAAAAACAAATCTAAATGTATATAATACATTGAACACCAGTATTTTACTTGAAGGAGGTATTCAAAGAAACACACAAAAAGCTTCTTCTTTGATCTGTAGTGTGCTTTTAAAAATGACATCCAGTTGATTTTATTATGGTTACAGGCATATTATTTTGAAATTCGTAAGGATTTCTTTAAGTATCAGCATGCACTTTATTTAGGTAATTTTCTCTATATACTTTTTTTTAAAAAAAAGTTCATCCTTGAAAGTCCAATTTTTCTGATAGTAATATAGCGATACCAGACTATTTACTCTTTTCCCCCCAGTTAGTATTTGGATGTTCCCATCATTTTACTTTCAAACTATATTGTTCTTATTTTTGAAAGTTTCTCTAAGCCACTTTGTGTTTGTTGTTGTCTTTCATTATAATCTAGGGTTACAACTTTTTACAAGGGTTTTTAAATGTGGAGGAATATTTTAGAGAAAGCACATTGGCATCAGTGAAGAGAATGACCTGGAATAATGAGGAAGTTAAAAAAGATAGGAAACAAAATAACCATAAGTATTAATCCATAGCCGGATGTCATAATTGATGATTTTTTAAAACTATTTTAACTTTTTATTTTAAGTAATAAAATTGTGTTATCTTTTACCTCCTTCACCCATTTATCTACCCTTCTCCATCTCATCTCTGGCAAATACCAGTCTCTTCTCTGTATCTATGAGGTTGGTTTGTTGTTTTTCTTTCAGATTTCACATATAAGAGAGAGTGTACAGCAGTTGTCTTTCTCTTTTTGACATATTTCACTTAGCATAGTACCTTCCAGGTCTATCTTGATCATTGCAAATGGCAAGATTTCATTATTTTTTATAGTTGAATAGTACTCTCTCAGAAAAATGTCTTTTCAGGACTTCTGCCCATTTTTTAATAAATTGTTTGGGATTTTTATTTTTGTGTGATTGAGTTGTATGAGTTCTTTATGTGTTTGGTTATTAATGCTTTATCAAATCTATGATTTGCAAATACTTTCTCCCATTCAGAAAGTTGCCTTTTTATTTTGTGGGTGGTTTCCACTTGGTCTGAAGAAACATTCTTCTGATTTTAAAGTTAAATATTTTTAAATCATTTCAGGCTGCCTGTTTAGAAACTTACCAGTCATAACAATTCAACCATTTTACTCTTTGTTTTAAATTTATTTGGCTGTATGCTATGGAAGAATTATCATTTATTTTTTTCTTTTATTTTCTTTCTTTTGTATAGATATTTATGTTTATGGTCATAAGCAGAAATTTATTTGAAGTGCTTTGATTGTTTCTAGTTAGTTTTTATAAATCAATTTTTAGTTTTCCACAGAATGCTGAAAAAATAGGAATTATTTTCTATTAGAATTTATAAATTTACCATCTTTTTGCTTTTTATGAGTCATGAATATCATTAAAAGTGAGAGAATATTTGCCCAGCTAGTGCAGTTCAGTGGTTGTGCGTCAACCTATGAACCAAGAGGTCATGGTTGATGATTTCCAGGTTGTGGACTCAGTTCCCAGAAGGGAGCATACAGGAGGCACCCCATCAATGATTCTTTCTCATCAACAGTGTTTCTCTCTCTTTCACCCTCTCCCTTCCTCTCTGAAATCAATAAAAATATTTAAAGAATAAAAGTGAGAGAATGTTCAAAAGTGGCACACTGTATTTTCACTTTGAAGAGAACAATAACTTTTCATAGGATGATCAGCTTTGCTATAATTGACACATCATAACACAGAATGTGTTAGGTTAAAGAATTTTAAAGATATTATTTCAGAGTGCAGTGAAGATTCTCATACTGGACAATTGTGTTTTTAATGTCTGGCATTCAAATAGCTATAGTATCCTATATAATAAAAGGCTAACATGCAAATTGTCCCCTCAACTGAGAGTTCAACCAGGGGGTGGGGCCGGCTGGCCAACCGCCCACGGCCCCTCCACCCAGCCGACCCCACCCTCGAGACCCCCCCCCCACCCCGATCAGGCCAGCTGGACCACACCCATGCACAAATTCATGCACTGGGCCTCTAGTTAGTAACATGCTTTATTCATGTATTAAGACATTGCAGGCATACCTTAATATAATGCTTAATGATTACAATTCAATAGAAGTTTCTTAGATGCAGGAAAATTCCTTATTGCTTGTGTGTCCTTTTCCTAAGTTGAAAGCAGCATTTCCGATGTAAACTATCTGCATAACACAATTTAAAACAGAGATTTAGAAACTCTCTGGGTAACCTTGTTAATGTCAGGCAACCTAGATAATTCAGATATTATGGTATCTAACTATTTATATGCCAATCAATTTTCTCCCAGAATCATCTATAAATACATATTTTATATTCAGCTGGTAACTTTCTCATATAAATATTATTCATGTAAGAAAAATATTAATTAGTCACAATGAATGTGATGATCAGGTCAATTAAAGGTTTTGAAGGCTGTGGTTTGGGTTAATCTTAGGGAATAACTTATTTGCTTACCTGGCAAAGTCACTGAAGCAAGGATACAGGTATTTTAAAAAGCAATTAGAATCAATGCTATCCTGGGGAAAAACTGTTAAAAGGGACAAGCTTCATTGAGCAAAATGCTCTTTTATTATTCCCACCAAGTCTTCCTTTCTTTAATGTACTTCACCTAATCATTAACATTTTATGATGCCTTCTAAGAAATTATGTGAAAAGGATCACATCTAGCAAATAAAATTATAGCACAGTCAGAAACAAAAATATGAAATAATTGTATTTGTATCTTTATGCTGTGTATAATTACATAATATAAAACAACAATAGGTAATGTTAGCACTATATGAAGATATCTTTAAAACTTCCTAATAAGGTAGACTCTAACAGAAATCATCCTATATAATAAAGAGGCAATATGCAAATTGACCTCACACCCTCACAAGATGGCTGCCTATGACCAGACCAGCAGGGGGGTTAGTGAGGGATGACCAAACAACTGAACAAGTAGGCTGCATGGGGCGACCAGGCAGGCAGGGGTAGGCAGTTGGGGGTGACCAGGCCAGCTCAAGGGGCACTTGGGAGCAACCAGGCTGGCTGAGGGGGGCAGTTGGGGGTCACCAGGCTGGTGGGGGGGCAGTAAGAGGTGACCAGGCTGGTGGGGGGGGGGCAGTTAGGGGCATCCAGGCCGGTGGGGAGGTTACAGTTGTGGGTAACCAGGCAAGCAGGGGGCAGTTGAAGGGTGACTAGGCTGGCAGGGGGGGCAGTTAGTGGTGACCAGGCCGGCAGCGGGGAGCAGTTAGGGGCAACCAGGCCGGCATGGGGGCAGTTAGGGGCGATCAGGCCAGCATGCAGAGGCAGTGAGGGGCGATCAGGCTAGCTGGGGGCGGGGAGGGGGGGCAGTTAGGGGTGACCAGGCAGGCAGGTGAGCAATTAGGAGCCAGCAGTCCAGGATTGTGAGAGGGATGTCCGACTGCCCGTTTAAGTCCGATCCCCGGGATCAGGCCTAACCTGGCAGTTGGACATCCCCCAAGGGGTCCCAGATTGGAGAGGGTACAGGCTGGGCTGAGGGGAAACACCCCCCCCCCATGCACGAATTTTGTACACTGGGCCTCTAGTTCATAAATATTCAAACTAAATGAAAAAATACAAATATACAAAAATAATATTTTTAATTAAATAATGCTTATTTCACCTTCATATTTTAGTTTTCCATTCAGAGGATCAGAGCAAAGTTAACATCTTGAAGACAATTATATATTTTTGTAATAATATAGTTCTCCTTTTTATTAGATTCTCCCCATCATTATGGATTCCCAGCATTTGTGGTATCCCAAATTTTTCCATTCTGAAGGAAGATTCAAATACCAGTTGTTCACATCTCAATTTTACTTAACTTTTACTGTGATAAAATGTACACAGCATAAAATTTACCATTTTAACCATTGTTACCTGTACATTTCAGTGGCATTCACATTTTTGCAATGCTGTACAGTCATCAATACCTCCTATCTTTAGAAATCTCTGCATTTATAAAACTGAAACTTTGTACCCATTAAGCACTAACTCTGCACTTTCCCTTCCCCTCAGTACCTGGCAATTACTATTCAACTGTCTATCTCTAAATTTTACTATTCTACCTACTTCATATAAGTAGAATCACAAAGTATTTGCCCTTTTTTACTTCATTTAGCATGTTTTTCAGCTTTATTCATACTGTATAATATATTACAATTTAATTCCTTGTAAAAGCTTATTAATATTCTGTTCGATATCATATTGTATTTTCTTTAGCCATTTGCTGTTGGACATTTGGAATGATTTTGTCTTTTGGATATTGTCATTAATGCTACTATGAAAATCGTTGTACAGATATATATTTAAGTCGCGGTGTTCAATGCTTTTGTGTGTATAGTGAGAAGTAGGATTGATGGATCCTATGATAATTTTATGTTTAACTTTTTGAGGAACCACTCTACCTCTTTCTTAGAAAATTTACTATTTTGCATTCCCAATGGCAATGCATAAGTGTTCCAATTTTTCTACATGCTCATTAATACTTATTTTCTTTTGCTTTTGTAGAAATAATAGCTATTCTAATTTCAGTCTTTATAGTTTGTGTGTTTCTAATAATTTGTCAGTTTCCTATATATAAATTTTTTAGCATTTTCTTACATTATTTTTCTTTTTACAAAATCTTACAATTCTTTTATTTCTACAAAATATGTGGTTCTGGCTCCAGTTCATTTCTGGTTTTAGTAATTTGACTTGTCTCTCATTTTATTGACAGTCAGTTGGTTAAAGGTTTGTCATCTTTGTTTCTCTTTGCTTGAGAGAATTGAGAATTGAGCTGGTACTTTCTGCAGACCAAGAGCTCTGTGTACTGGGAAAGGGTGGGGCAAGAGCAAGTAAAAACACCACAGATCCTTACAGTTTGGAAAGTGCTTTTTCTTTTTCTTTTTTTTTTTTTAATATATTTTATTGATTTCTTTTTTTTAATATATTTTATTGATTTTTTTTACAGAGAGGAAGAGAGAGGGATAGAGAGTTAGAAACATCGATGAGAAACATCGATCAGCTGCCTCCTGCACACCTCCCACTGGGGATGTGCCCACAACCAAGGTACATGCCCTTGACCAGAATCGAACCTGGGACCCTTCAGTCTGCAGGCTGACGCTCTATCCACTGAGCCAAACTGGTCAGGGCTATTTTATTGATTTCTTACAGAGAGGAAAGGGAGAGGATAGATAGTTAGAAACATCAATCAGCTGCCTCCTGCACACCTCCCACTGGGGATGTGCCCACAACCCAGGTACATGCCCTTGACCAGAATCGAACCCCGGACCCTTCAGTCTGCAGGCTCTATCCACTGGGCCAAACTGGTCAGGGCGGAAAGTGCTTTTTCAAATGGGAGTATTTGCTTGTTGGCTATAAACTTTTGGCTTTTCCAGAGCTCCTATAACTTTGTCCAGCCAGTTTCTGTGTTTTCCATGTTTCCACGGGGAATTGAGGTCTTGGAGCTTTCTAACCTGCCATTTGGCGGATGTCAGTCATATCATTATTGGAAAGCATTTAAATCATAATTGTTCCAATACATTCCACTTTTTGAGAGACAATAAAAATTCTATCTTGACAATAAATTAAGGTAACAAAATGCTACAGACTATGTAGTAAACATTTGTTATAACAGGCACCTCATTCAGGAGACATGCGTCCTGTCTCCCTGGCCCTGAAAATGTGGAGAACATTCCTCCGAGGGGAGCGTTATTGTGGAGCCCCATGAAGCCCAAGTGGCATACAGGGGAGCAAGAGTTCAGGGGATCATGTGTACTTGCTACTGAAATAAAGTCTTCCAATAGACTTCAGAGCTCCCTATGGTTGTAGTGGTATGAGTACACCTATACAACAAGTCTGATGCCACGGTTTAAAGATATTTGGGGTGTCACTCATCATGTAGTGGATTTTACCTGTGAGAAGCAGACAAATATTTGTGACAGGAAAGTAGACTGAACAAACTGTATAATTTACTCAGGACTGTTTGTCCTTTCACTCTCTTATCATGCTTTTCTGTAGGTGGTGTGTATGTCCCTACTACTTTAACTTTGGGCTTGACCAATGGCCTTGTTTGACCAATGCAATATAGTGGTGGAAAAAAATTAAATTAAAGAGAAAGATTGAAGTTTCTGCCATACATGCATTTGTGTTGAAATGATTTAAAAAAAAAGACATCATAATGATGTGAAAAGAATATATAGAAATAAACTAGGAGTTCTAGAAACCTGAAAATAATTAAAATGGGTCATGAAAGCAAGAAAAATCAAAAGAATGAATAATAATATAGAAACAATGAAATAAAAATGAAAGTAGAGAAAAAACTCTATACAATAAGCAAGTTAGTATATTATAGGTGGAGTGGTCAGAGAAGTAAACTGTGAAATGTAAACTTTCCTTTATAAACAAAAAAATAACATTTTGAAAAAGAACTTTTATGACTAAAAAAAAGGATTCAGAAATCAGACTAAGTTATCACTCTACATTTTAATATGAAAACACCATCTAGAACTAAACACATGTGATGATATTTGTTTATTATAAACACCAAAATAAACATTAACTATGGATGCAGGAAAAGGGGCAAATCAGCTGGCTAATTGTACTTTTCTTCTCTGAAAAAATATATACCCATCTCACAATATAAGCTGATGCAAATATGGACACTTTGGTTGGTTTGGGAGGAGTCTTTGTATCATATAAATTTACATCAAATCATTATCTACTTCAGCCTTCAACAAAAGAACTATTTATTTTACTATAAAGGATCTTTTCCAGTGATTCTTCACTGCTACATAATATCCTTGCATTATTGATAACTGTTAAAATTATAACTCTTTTCTCTAGTAAATGCTCTAAAAAAGGGAGAGAACAAGGAAAACGCAATCATTAATTTCAAGAGGGAGAATTAAGAATTGTTCTCACAAACACAATTATAAAATGTATTTCTGAAAATTGAATGAATGATCTCTTTGTCTCTCTATCTGCCTATTTCTCTTTTTCTCTGTCTCAAGCTAATAAGTGGAGATACTATATAGTACACACATATACTATGTGCTTGTATAAACAATATGCATGAGTATAAATGTTTGTGTGTGTGTGTGAAATTGCTGTCTGTCTATGCAGTTTTTTTAAAATTCACTTTAACCCTCTTGAAGATGGTATAGCACAGTATATAACCTTTAAATTTTTTTTTATTGGTTTTAGAGAGGAAGGGAGAGGAAGAGATAGAAACATTGATGAGAGAGAAACATCAACATCCATTGCATCCCCTGTGCACCCCTTAATAGGGATCAAACTTGCAGCCCGGACATGTGCCCTAATGGGGAATTGAACCAGCAACCTCATGGTGCATGGGTCAATGCTCAGCACTGAGCCACACCAGGGCCCAGGCTACATAACCTTCTTGTGAACTCAGAGTACTCTGAGGATTCTTTTGGCAACAGTAGAAATGTTCACTGGACTGTAGCATAAAATTATTTAGATGGGTGTTGTTTTTTTTGTTTTTCCCAGAGAGTAATTATAGAGTAAATATATTATGGAAAAGCAAAAGATAATCCAGCATGTATATTAATATTCTATGAGTTACAACCTTTATTAATCTTATTTAGATAAAAGTGCATTTTTTTCCCTGAATAGCAAGCTTTTTCTATGTGAATGAATTAATGGAAATGGCAAAACTTCAGGCTTTTAGTCAAAGATTTCTAAATTCATTTTGATTATACAAAACTTCAGGCTTTTAGTCAAAGATTTCTAAATTCCTTTTGAAACTTTATATATAAAGTTTCTCCCCTGTGTTTTTCACTCCCATAGAAAATTCCAATTCTCATAAATTAACAGGTAAAAGAAAGTTTATGTATTACCATTATAATTCAAAATCATAATACCCAATTATTTGTGGACTGTTGTTTCTCAGGTGTCAGAATTTTTAAGGGTAATTCTATACAATATTTATATAACTTCATGGTTAGTACTGGCATGTTGTTTTTGTTAGAATTAGTATGTAGAGTAAGTTTGATATAATTTGTTATTTTAGGATAATTTTGTGTTTTCTTCCATTGTTAAGCATAGTATATACTAACATGTGTTAGGGCATAAATGAATTATATTGGTGTTTAAAGTTACAAAGGTAGATGTGGATATCATATTTTATGTTAAACACAAATGTTTAAGCATTAAATTCATGTTAGGCTCTTTAGAATATGCTTTCTACTCTAGCAGGTTCTATTTTTATATTTTAATAATCTTTACTATCAGAGACATCTTAAGCTCATTGAGTTCATTTACATTTATCATAGTGTCTCTGTTTTCAATTTCCACTTCTATTAATCCTGTAATTCTCTAGCTAGAATATTACCTCTGTGCCTTATATAATATGTACTCAGAGGCTGTATTTTACAAATGGTTTGTATTTTTTTATCTTATTAGAGAGAATCTTTTTCATTATCTTTATTCCTTCATCTATTGAGGACACTGGTTATTTCTATATCTTGGCCAGTGTGAATAATGCTGCAATGAACATGGGAATACCGACTTCTCTGTGGGTCTTGATTTCAGTTCTTTCAAATATACTCAAAAGTGAGATTAATGATCATATGGTAGTTCTAATTTTACTTTTTTGAGAAACCTCTATACTGTTTTGCATTGTGGCTGAACCAATGTACATTTCCACAAACAATGCACAAGGATTTCCTTTCTTCAGATCGCGCCGATATTTGTTATATTTGTCTTTTTAGTAATAACCATTCTGGCAGATGTGAGATGATATCTCATTGTTATTTTGATTTGCATTTTTCTGATTAATGATGGTGAACATATTTTCATGTACCTATTGGCTATTTGGAAGTCTTCTTTTGAAAAATCTCTGTTTAGTTCCTCTCCCCATTTTTGATCAAATTGTTCTTTTAGTGTTGAGTTGTATAAGTTCCTCAATTTCTGGATATTAATCTGTTACTATATTAATGATTTTAAAATATTTGTCCCATCATGTAGGTTGTCTTTTTAATTTTGTTGATTCTCTCCTTTGCTGTACAGAAGTATTTTAGTTTGGTGTAGTCCTTCTGATCTACTTTTGCTTTTGTTTTCCTGTGCTTTTGATGTCATAGCCAAAAAATTGTTGCTACAACCAATGTCAAGAAGATTTCCCCCTATGTTTTCTTCTAGGAATTTACATTTTCAGTTGTTAATTCATTTTGAGATGATTTTTGTATATAATGTAAGGCAAAGGTCCAATTTTATTTTTATATGTGAACATTTTATTTTCCCAGTACCATTTGATGAAGAAATTATTCTTTTTACATTGTTTACTGCTGACACCCTCATCAAAGATCAGTTGGCTTTATATGTATGGATTTACTTCTGGGCACCCTATTCAATTTCCTTTTTTATTTTTACTTTATTATAAAATTACTTTAAATTATTTTTAGAAGCCGACCAAGAATACATTGTAAATAAATGTATAAAAACACTATATTTATTTGCCATAGTTTTCACCAACTTAAGTTTATTGAGCAAAGTAAAAATCACATTCACATGTAGGCTATATTCTTTTTTCTGTTTTCATTTTGAATTTCACATATTATCTGGAGCAAAAGTGGAGATTGCACTACAGTTTTGCTCAACATAAAAATGCAAACTTGACCTCCCTCATCTATTTTTCTCTTGTTTCTGGGTGTAGAGTTGAAAAAATATTTTAATTCAGATATCTACAAATTCTTCCTATGTAGGCTATTTTGCATACAAGTTAAAGTTTATGTAATTCTAGTATTGCATTACTAAGTGATATACTAAAATTTAAAACTTGAAAACAACTTAATTTTATGTTCATTTAAATATTTTTGTAAATATTTGAATGTATTTTCTTGTAAAATAAATTTATTATCATTGAAATGTTTAATATAAAATACTTTTCAGAGCATTATCAGCTGTATGTTCCTGAGTCAGCTCAAGTTGGTTCAGCTGTTGGAAAAATCAAGGCAAATGATGCAGACACTGGTTCAAATGCTGACATGACATACTCCATCATTAATGGTGACGGTATTGGAATATTCTCCATCTCTACTGACAAAGAGACCAGAGAAGGGATCCTTTCCTTAAAGAAGGTAAAATGAATATAATGTTAGTGATTTAGGCAACTCACTCATTTTTGCATGATTGAAAATTTAGCAGGGGTATGAATAATCCATATTGTCAGGTCATTAAGATGATAAAATATTTCCTCTTTAAAATGTAATTACATTGTAGTTATGCAACATTGTGACTGGCTCTTTGGATACTCTCTTAGAAATTATATCTTGTATGTTGAAAAACATTACGTTGAATACACCATGAATGTGCCCTCTTGTTTTTTTCTAAGATAACAGATTTATCATCAATGTCAGTTATGTTAATATCATTACTCTATGTTGTAATTAAGAGACTTTCCTAAACTACAGTAATGTAAAAATCTTTACCACATTATCCAACACTCTTTAGGATATAGGTTTATACCTGATGGTCATGGATCCATCAAAACAGCTTTGGTGAAAGGCTCATGTCCTTATAAAAAAGAAGTGGAACTAATAAAATTACAAAAATCAATTTAAATGTAACGTCTAGTGAAGTGTATCTCAGTCTTTAAATGTTTAATGACTTCAGCTTAAAAATCTACTTATTCAGATCCTTAGACTCTAATTGTTGCATATTTTGATTCAGAAGACTGGAGTGGGTGGGGCCAAGGAATTGGCCTTTTTAATTTTTTTTAGTCCTCACTGGAGGACATGTTCTTTCATTGATTTTAGAGAGAAAAGAAGAGAGAGGAGGAGGAAGAAACATTGATCAGTTGTCTCACATATGCACCTAAAACCTGGGTATGTTCCCTGATCAGAAATCAAACCTGCAATCTTTTGGTGTACAGGACAATGTACAGTACAACTGAGCTATGTACTGACCAAGGTGGAATTGACCTTTTTAACAAATACTCCAGATTATTCTGCAGTAGAATATGTTCAGAAGACAGGCTGAGAAATTTTACCCTTATGTGCTATTGTAGATATTAATGTAAATTTAATTATCTATCTATCATCTGTCTATCAATCATCTGTCTATCTATCTGTGTTTTGTATATACTTTTCTATTTGCTCTATATAAAATCACATTAATTCTTGTATTAATCACAATTTTATATTGATTTAAAATTCAAGATTTCTGAGTGCTATGCAGGGGCCTACAAAGTAGAATTTAAAGTGTATAAAGCAGTAGTCATCACTGGTCTGTGTAAAATAATCATCTTTCAGGTTAGCATTATCAATCTCAGAGTTATTTTATTGCTATGTTTTATGTTGTAAAGCATAGAGATTTAAAACCTAAACTATATAACTCACTGGGTTTTAACCTTTAAGGGGTACTGATTCAGATGGCAAGAAATGGATACAAGTCTGTCAAAATCTGTTCCTTATTTAATCTCTAAAGTAGCTCACGTTAGCCAGCAAGGCAGAGCAGCTAATCTTCCCAAAGATCAAAATCAGCTGTGCTCTCTAAATCAGCTTGCAGGAGCACTGCACATTCCTGTCCATATCATTTCTTCATCAGAAAATTGCCAAGTTAAATTCACCAGTCCATGGTATGGCACCTTGTAAATACACTTTGATAACTTTCATTCATTGTTTAATGGAGCCTGACTGGGCGGAAAGGGGGAAAAGTGATAAAGATGAATGAAAGTTGGTGCACTTTTTCCTCTGACATCAACCTCTAGCTAGGGATGTGCTTCTTCTTAGCAGTCTGTCTCCGAATCCCTTCTTGGGCTTTTTATACCAATTTGCACTCTTTATAAAGTTGTTCCATTTTTTTTTTTTTTCAATTCAGGATTCCAACCCTATTTGCTCTTAATGAATATCAACAATATCATTTGTAGTATCACTTTTCCTTTTAAACCTATTTAATTACATACAGATGCCTATTGGTTTAAACCAAAAAATCTTGAATTTGTCTCCATATCAATGAAAGGTGATGGAAAACATGCTCTTCCTGTCAGATGAAATATAAATTTGGTCCTGTCATTAAAGCAATATATGACATTATATTAAGTCTTTTAATCTTCAGTTTTCTTATTTAAGCACTTTACAAGGTGGTTATTGAACATAGATAAAATATGGTAAAAATACACTTTAAGTTTGGCCTGGCTAATAATTACAATAATACCTCAATATCTACTTTTTAATTGTCATCCCTACTTCCTGTATGTGCACCAAACCTTTAAACATAGTTTCCAGACCACACCATGCTGTTATATAGCTGCCCTCCTTTGTTGCATGTTGTCTAATTCACCTGGAAGCACACAAAGAATGAAGTAGCCTGTGGTATTATATTGTATCACATGAACATGCTGTCGTTCATGTGTTTTGGTTATCTACTTCCCCTTCCTCCTTTGTAAAAAAAATATTTTGTTTTTCAGAGTTCAATTTAAGTATTGTCTTTGTAGTGCAACATTTTCAGGTATATTTCAGCCACAAATACCCTTCTTTGGATTATCTTTTCTACTTTTCACTTATTTCTTACGGTATGAAACAGAGCAATTCCATCTCTTTCTTAAATTTGCTAGGTCTGAGAAGTAGGAAGACCTTATTCTGGTTAATTTACTGTGAACACACTAGTATTCCCATGAATATATGTTACAAATGTATCTCTGTCTATAATAGCTGTTAAATATTTTTATAACCAGGTACTTGTATTTTTATACTCTATATTATATAAAAATTATATTCTATATTATATGATTTCATTTAATAAATGATTCATTGAGAATGAGTAAACATAGTAACTTTTAAAATTATATTGTAAAATCTCAAGTTAATCCTAAGACATAAAACAAGTAAAATGGGTTTCACTATAGCCATACTATATCTATTCCAAATAACCACTTTTTTTTAGTGGATTGTGTTTATTTGATTTTTTGACATCATTATGTTGCCTGGCATTACATGAAAGACTAAGAATCAGAATGTCCTTTGCCATGGATTGTAAAATTTTGAGGCCATGAACTACAAAGAGCAATAAACAAGGCATCCCAACACATTGTAAATATACATATAGGCAAATCCATGATCATACTTTGTACATAAGAAAAAATACTTTTCTAATTCTAATGAACTATTTACAAAAATTGAATATTCATTATAGATTTTATTATTAAAAACCTCAGCCAACCGGATATTTTTACTCTTAATAGGTTTTAATATCTAGAAAGTAATACTCCTGCTCAGCCTGATGCTGAAGAGAGAGGAGTCCATTTCAATTCAGTGAAATTTATTACTGTGTTTGTAATAACTTCTGACAGAGAAGTGCCAAAATAGTACAGACAAAAATGCTCTCCTCCAAATACAATATAACGAAAAATTAATGAAAATGACTCAGAAAACAACAAAACCTAGAAACTTAACCACAACAACAGGCAACAGCAAACTTTTCTTTAATAAAATGTAAATTAAAGAAAAAATGAAAAATGCACAGCAAAGTTGCAAAATTTCTAGCAAAAAAAAGTATATGGAAACTATGAGATACAGAATAAGTACTTCTGAGAGTATATTCATGATCCTAAATATATTAGAGATAGAAAGTAAAATAATAAAATTAAATAAATTGAAGATATCACTAAAAATAGAAAGAATAAAAAAATAAATGAAGACATTAATGAGGTTAGAAATCAGAAACATATTATATACAAAAACCTTAGATTTTGGAAAGAAAGCAAAACATAAAACAATAAATAAGCTTTAAATAATCTTAATAAAAATCATGGAAGAAATAATAGAAAATAAATAGCTATAAAAATAGTGTGACATACTTTCTTAATTTTACACAAATAAATTTTATGTAAAGAATATTTTTGTAAAAGTTTCTAAAAAGCAACTTCAGACATAAAAAAATACATATAAACTAATTTTATATAAGATAATGAGAAACTTGTGAAAGAACTACCTCTCCAAATTCTTCAGATTCAGTCATACACTAAGAAAATTCTATGAAACCTTTAGGGGTAATTGATTCCAAAGATGTTTAAACCTTTCAGCACATTAAAAAAAAGAAAAACTCACTGTGTTTATATATGAGGCAAATAAATCTGTATTTGTGTTTAAAGCTCCTGTAACAAATTACAAAAAAAATTGTATGGCTTAAACATTGCCTCACAGTTTTGAAGGCCAGGAGTTTGAAATCAAGCTTGGTTTTTGGCTAGGATGCACTTCCTCCATAAACTCTAGTGGATAATCCATTCCTAGCTTCTTCCAGCTTCTGATGGCCCCAGGCATTTATTGATTTGTGGCCACATCACTCCAATCTCTGTGAAAATGTTAGAACTGTTGATAATCCAGACTTGCAGTTTTCCAGGAAGTTCATAGTTCTGAAATTTTGTTGAATGGTTTACACTACTAGTGTATTCACATTATCAACTCCCATCCTTACACCAAATATCTTGATGAGTCAAAATCTATATAGTAAATAATGCAGAACAAATTATCAAAGACTGGACCCTACTCTTTTGAAGAGTCTTAAAGTAGTTCTAAAAGGAAGAATTTTCCTCAAGTTTTTTTTAAGCTTGAGTGTTTTAGTCATCGTTCAGTTTGAATGATTATTGTCAGAATCTAGCCAGAAAGATCTACAAGAGTGTGGAAAGTTGGCATTTCAATGTAGAGTTGGACAAACTCTCTCTTATACTCATGAAAATTTTTTGGTTCTACAACTATACTTATTAAGTTCATATTATGTCTTATTTTATGAATTTATTTTCTTTCTTTTTTTTTCAGGCTGAAAAGAATGCTTATTTTGCATTTTATAAACTCTCAGCCACACATTTCATGTTATTGTTTTCTGTGGCACCAGCATAGCCTGGGTAATTTCCCTCAAAAAATTTCCCCTTTGTAACATCTTTGCATCAAAATGAGGTATTACATGAATAGGTTTCTCTGATCCTGGTAGATTGTATTTTAAATAAATAAATAAAAATCTTCCGGTAACTAAAGAAAGTAAAATCCACAGATTTCTAAATAATTTCCCAGGAACAAATGATTACTTTAGAAAATTTGATATTTTCAGATAATTTTTTTATTTTGTCTATTAAAAACTTATAAAATATTGTAGTAGCCCAATCACATCCATGTCCCCATGACCTGAGAAGTTTTCTAGGTTTTAGTTTCTTCATATCAAGTTTTTAAATTAAATGATTATTTTTCCTTCTATGCAATCACCAATCTCTGGGAAGTCCAATTATCCAAGGCAATTCAGAAGAGGTAAGGAAAATAAACACCAGTAAGACTGATCTTTCTATTTATACAATACCTTAAGGATACTCATTCTAATCAGCTTCTCCTTGCCCTTTAGGATAAAGGAAAATAGCTGAGTTCCTCCATAGGGAATGATCATTCTCTGAAAAGGCCAAAAGAAAAGGCTTCAAGATTGAAGCAGGCTAGTGCAAAATTAGTGACAGAAATAAGGATGAAAAATTATCTCTTCTTCTAAGAGATATCACAAAGGAAGTTCAGCATCAGTGGGTACTTCCCCAGGCTCACATTAAAAGCCTGGTCTCTGCATCACCTGCACTAACATCACCATGGAGACTTTTGACACTGAACTCCGTTTTCTAAACTCATAAATCTAAGCTCACTTTAGGTTGTGGAGCCTATTGTGTGCATCATGCTAAACACTTCTCAAAGATTCAGTTCTTATCTGCAAAGGTACTTCCTTTTAGAAACAGGACAGAGCTGCTTACATGCACCTAGGTTTGTGTCCTTATTATTAATTTCCATAGTACCCAGTCTTATAGCACTAAATACACAGTGCTATAAATGTCTGTTTACTATTTTATATGCTACATTAGACCATATATTCCTTGGGACAAAATTCCATACTGACCTTATTTATTGTTATATGCTAAGTCAAATTCATTTTTGATGACATATGTAATTAATAGAGAAAAAAATAAATATTGGTTGGACAATTTAAAAAAAAAAGAGTACACTAAAAAGATTATAAGATTAGTCAAAACTGAAAGCTAAAAAAATAAATGAAACGTAAAAAACTATACAGAACAAAGTTGATTACACCATAATATCTATAATAATAAAAGTGTAATATGCTAATTAGACCAGATGTCCTTCCAGATGACTTTCCGGATGAAGCCACAGCAGTGGGGGCTGAGGAAGAGGCGGCAGAGGCCCTGACTGCCACAGAGGGCTGGCGCCGAGGCAGAGGCAGTCGCCATGGTGGCAGGGGCCCAGCCCCTTGCTCGAATTTCGTGCATCGGGACTCTAGTAATAAAATAAACAAATACGTGAAATGCTATTACTAGCAAAAGAGAAAATAAATGAAAAACAAAACAATGAAATTGAAAAGTCTGTATAAAATTTATTGCTAAAATTCCAATAAAATATTTTGAACTGAAAACTTAAAAATTTAGTCCAGCTGGCATGGCTCAGTGGTTGAGCAATGACCTATGAATCACGTTACAGTTCGATTCCTGGTCAGGGCATATGCCCATGTTGCAGCCTAAATCCTCAGTGTGGGGCATACAAGAGGCAGCTGATCAATGATTCTCTCTCATCATTGATGTTTTTATCTCTCTCTCCCTCTCTTCCTCTCTGAAATCAATAAAACTATTTTTTAAAAAGTTTATCAGATTCTAAAATACGATGCAAAGTTTAAAACCAGCAGGTGAAAAAATAAGATGTGGTAGATGCAAATCAATTATATGAGATATATTGTTTAAGTGCAAATATATATATATATATATATATATATATATATATATATATATATATATTTAAAATTTAACAAATTAGTAGCAATTTTTAAAATTTATCTTTTTACTGTTGATAGTATTATAGATACTTGCTTTTAAAATTAATACTTAATAAGTTAAATTGGGGAGAAACCAAGATGGTGGCATAGGTAAGCACCTAAACTGCTGCCTCACACAACAATTTCAAAACTACAACTAAAAGACAGAACGGACACCATCCAGAACCATAGGAAAGCTGGCTGAGTGGAAATTCTACAACTAGAAGGAAAGAGAAAAGCTCACAGAGAATTGGAGGTACGGCAAAGGGTCTTTGTGCGCGCAGAGAGGAAGGGCGGCTGAGAGCCTGGCTGACTTTCTCTGGCAGGAGGGGGAAGGAAGCCCCCGACTGCACTGAACCCCAGTTCTGACAGCACTGTACCCCAGTTCCGGGCAAAACCCCGTGGACCCAGGCTCATACAGGGGGAGTCTGGACTCTCAGGTAGAGAGAAAGGCACCTGGAGACTCGGAGACCCGGGGGAGCCCCAGCGAGCAGGGGTCTGAAGGCATGTGTGCCAGTGTGCACAAAGACTGATGGAGGTTGCCACAGGCTTTCCCTAGCAGAAGGGAGTTGGAAGCTCCTGACTGCACTGAACCCCAGTTCTGACTGCACTGAACCCCAGTTCCAGGCGAGCCCCTGGGGACCCACGCTCTTATGGGGGGGAATCTGGACTCTCAGATGGAGGCTTGGGAGCCAGGGAAGGCAGAGGTCTGGAGGTGCATGCGCAAGAGCAAGGCTGACGGGAAGCCAAGACTGTCTGCTCCGCCCTGAGACTCCACCCCATCCAAGCTGAGCACAGAGGCTTTTGCAATTTGGCAAGTCTAATCCTATAAGGCTGTCTCCAGCACTGAACTTCTCCCAGTGTAGACACAGCTGATCCTCACAGCCAACTGGCCTGTAGGTCAATTCCTCCCTGTGATACCAACAACAATCAAGGCTGTACACACAGTCCACAAAGGGGTGCACCAAGAGTATCCACCTCAGGTTACTACAACAAGGCTGTACACACAGTCCACAAAGGGGTGCACCAAGAGTATCCACCTCAGGTTAACTGGGGAGGCAGACCCACTGGGCCATATAGGAAACCTAGCACACAAAGCTACCCTACCAACTCAGGGAGGCAGGGAAAATGCGGCGACAAAGAAACAGATCACAAACGAAAGAAATGGAGGAAAACAAACGACTGGATATAGAATTCAAAACCACGGTTATAAGGCTTTTCAAGAATATCCTAGAAAAGGCCGATAAATATAACGAGACCCTTGAAGATATGAAAAAGGACCAACTAGAAATTAAACATACACTGACTGAAATAAAAAATATTATACAGAGACCCAACAACAGACTAGAGGAACACAAGAATCAAGTCAAAGAATTGAAATACAAAGAAGCAAAAAAAACACTCAACTGAAAAAGCAAAAAGAAAAAAAAATCCAAAAAGTTGAAGATAGTGTAAGAAGACTCTGGGACAACTTCAAGCGTACCAACATCAGAATTATGGGAGTGCCAGAAGAAGAGAGAGAGCAAGATACTGAAAACCTATTTGAAGAAATAATGACTGAAAACTTCCCCCACCTGGTGAAAGAAATAGACTTACAAGTCCAGGAAGCGCACAGAACCCCAAACAAAAGGAATCCAAAGAGGACCACACCAAGACACATCATAATTAAAATGCCAAGAGCAAAAGACAAAGAGAGAATATTAAAAGCAGCAAGAGAAAAACAGTTAATTACCTACAAGGGAGCACTCATACGATTGTCAGCTGATTTCTCAACAGAAACTATGCAGGCCAGACGGGAGTGGCAAGAAATTTTCAAAGTGATGAATAGCAAGAACCTACAACCAAGATTACTCTACCCAGCAAAGCTATCATTTAGAATTGAAGGGCAGATAAAGAGCTTCACAGATAAGAAAAAGCTAAAGGAGTTCATCACCACCAAACCAGTATTATATGAAATGCTGAAAGGTATTCTTAAAGAAGAGGAAGAAGAAAAAAGTAAAGATAAAAATTATGAACAACAAATACATATCAACAAGTGAACCTAAAAATCAAGTGAATTAAAAACCTGAGGAACAGAATAATCTGGTGAATATAATAGAATCAGGGGCATAGAAAGGGAGTGGACTGATAATTCTCAGGGGGAAAGGGGTATGGGGGCGTTCATGAAGAGACTGGACAAAAATCATACACCTATGGATGAGGACAGTGCGGGGGAGGTAAGGGCAGAAGGTGGGGTGGGAACTCGGTGGAGGGGAGCTATGGGGGGAAAAAGGAGAAACAATTGTAATAATCTGAATAAAGATTTATTTAAAAAAATTAATACTTAATAAGTTAAATTGGCAAGGAGATAGAGAAAAGTTACTTCAGGAGACTACAAATCAGAGTCTCCAAAAGCAACATTTGTTTGCCTGTGGGGAATTTTTTTTGTACTTAGTTATCATCGTATTTATGGTTGTGAAAAGTAACAATTGATTTCAGACTTGAGTTTCCCTGATTTCTTCTTTAGATGCTATTACTAATATAAACTTTATAGTTTGTTTTTAAGAGAAAATAGATGTACTTACATCTATTCAAAAATAGAAAAAAAATGCTTGTTTGAAAGTGGTAACTGTCATAATTTGGATCTTGTGGTTTTTTTTTCCCCTGCAGCCACTGAACTATGAGAAAAAGAAGTCTTACACCCTCAACATAGAAGGAGCAAATACACACCTTGATTTTCGCTTCTCTCACTTGGGTCCCTTTAAAGATGCCACCATGCTAAAGATCATTGTCGGGGATGTGGATGAACCGCCTCTCTTTTCCATGCCCTCCTACATCATGGAAGTCTATGAAAATGCCAAGGTTGGAACTGTCGTTGGCGCAGTTTTGGCACAAGATCCTGACAGTGCAAACAGCTTAGTAAGGTAAGGTTTGCTTCAAAATTTTAGACGTCTAAATATTTTGATTGTGTCACAGTAATTTAAAATTTATAAGATAATACTTAAATATGTTATATCTGTTATTTTTCTATTATTACAATTAAATTATATTACTGATATTTTATCTGAGTCATGTAGTAGATGGGTTTCTGTCAAATGAAGAATATATGTAGCTATATCCATGAGTATATTTTTGACCACACAGATTAGTTTTTCCACTTGACTTAATAGATATGGATATAATTCATTGGAGACATTTATAGAACTTAAGTTGAGAAACCTTGATCCCTTAGTGATAGGAAATATAGATATAGTACAAAAGGGGAGGGGGTTGGGAATAAGGCTTATCTGCCTCCGGGTTCTGACACAATAGCTGTGTTCCTTTAGGAAATCATCCATCCTTACATGTAAAAGGAAAAATGACTATCAGGTATTATGAAAAAGCATTAAGCATTGTGTATAAAGTGTTAAGCAGAGTGGCCTGCACCTAGTAGTCATTTAATAACTGTCAACTGGTTCAAAGCTGACTAGACACTGACGCTATAGGACAGCATGTGGGAATTCTGGAGTCTTGACTGACTAGCTGTGTGATCTGATAGAGTTTTTCAACCTTGGAATGTTAATTCCAAATATATGAACAAGGAATAATAATACTGCATAAATATGCTGATATAATTAGATTAGATGTATACAAAGTAATTAGCACAGTCAGTAAGTGCTCAGTAAATATTTTATTATGTTAGTACCAGTATGTCATGCAGTGGAGATTATTAAAATGTTATTGTATAATCAGAAAGGTTTTTTTTTTGGTCTCAATTATAACAAAATCAAAGACTGCATACAGAAGAGTCTTTGGTTACCCTGAATTTATACCCTTGGGAAGTTGGAAAGTCTTAATAAATCTGTCAGCTTTTTCCCATATTTATTCTGATTCTCTTGAGTTCTCATTTATTTTTTAATTGTTTTTAATGTTTTTTATTGATTTTGAGAGAGAGGGGAAGGGAGAGGGATAGAGAGATAGAAACATCGATGAGAGAGGAACATCATCAATCACATCATCAGTCTGCTGACTCCTGCATGCCTCCTACTGGGGATCAAGCCCGCAACCCAGGCATGTGCCCTGACCAGGAATCAAACCTGCAACCTCCTGGTTCCTGGGTTGATGCTCAACCGTTGAGCCACACATGGCAGAGCGAGTTCTCATCTATTTTAACAAAAGCTAATAGAGTAACCATTTCCATTGGTATCTACATAATGTTTGTAAAGGCTCTCAATTTCCTTTTATGTAAGCATGATTGTTTCAGCTTAAAAAAAGAAGTCCACAGTACCTATGCATTGAGAGAACCAATGTTATGTGCACAAATGTATGTATTCAACAATCCTGCTTTATCTATGAGTGTAGAAGGAGTACCCTGTCAATTGGTACCCTCTCTCACACTGAGAGCAAGAGCTGGGCACTGTTTGAAGAAGCAGGATGGGCAGGTACACAAAACAGTATGCATCAGCCCAGTTATAGAAATTGATATGTAAGGAATGGAAGTAAGAGATGACATAATTAGTTTTCCAACCAGAGGAAAGCTTGCTATGCTTTAGCATTACATAGAATGCCATCTATATATATCTACATATATAAGAGCCTAAGTGACCGAATGACCAAACAACCGGCCGACCGGTCGCTATGACATGTACTGACCTTCAGGGGGAAGACGCTCAATACAGGAGCTGCCCCCTGGTGGTCAGTGTGCTCCCATAGTGGGAGTGCCACTTAGCTGACCCACGGGCACAAGACGCAGGGCTCACGGCTTGCCACCGCAGCCTGGAGACCTCAGCGGAGCTGCAGCGAGCCTACTGAACAGCAGCGATGGTGTGGAGGCAGGCGCAATGGGGCCGGGATGAGCAAGAGTGGCTTTCAGGAATGGCAGGCGGCTTTGGACTGCTGGTTTCGGCCCTCTCCCCACAGGCTATGCCAGGGGACCCCTTCGGGTGCATGGGCCTCTAGTTTTTAAATGACATTTCTGATACTCAACAGTAAGTTTAATTTGTTCAACCAGATTTAAAACTGCAGCATTGAAAAGGATATTTGCAAATATGGCCCATTTTTTACCAAAAGGAGCCAACACCTAAATATTTCATGCTATTAGTTTCACATAAAGTATTTTATAAACTTTAATAAGACTTTTTTTTTAATATTAAGATGCTAATGATGTAGTCTGTACCTTTTTTTTCTTTTATTTTTTTTATTTTTTATTTTTTTTCAAATTTTTATTAAGGTATTATATGTGTATATATCTTACCATTGCCCCCCACCCCCACCCCACTCCCATACATGCCCTCACCCCCCAATGTTTTGCATCCGTTGGTTACTCTTATATGCATGCATACAAGTCCTTCAGTTGATCTCTTATTTCCCCCACCTCTCCCTAACCTTACCGCTGTAATTTGACAGTCTGTTTGATGCTTTACTGCCTCTGTAACTATCTTTTTGTTCATCAGTTTATAATGTTTTGCATTATCCCCAAATGAGTGGGATCATGTGGTATTTTTCTTTCATTGACTGGCTTATTTCACTTAGCATAATGTTCTCTAATTCCATCCAAGTGCCTACAAATGGTAGTAATTCCTTCTTTTTTATGGCAGCATAGTATTCCATTGTGTAGATGTACCATAGTTTTCTGATCCAGTCATCTGCTGATGGGCACCTAGGCTGTTTCCAAATCTTAGCTATTGTAAATTGTGCTGCTATGAACATAGGGGTGCATATATCCTTTCTGATTGGTGTTTCTGGTTTCTTAGGATATATTCCTAGGAGTGGGATCACTGGGTCAAATGGGAGTTCCATTTTTAGTTTTTTGAGGAAACTCCATACTGTTCTCCACAGTGGCTGCGCCAGTCTGCATTCCCACCAGCAGTGCACGAGGGTTCCTTTTGCTCCGCATCCTCGCCAACACTTGTCGTTTGTTGATTTGTTGATGATAGCCATTCTGACAGGTGTGAGATGGTATAGCATTGTCGTTTTGATTTGCATCTCTCGGATAATTAGTGACTTTGAGCATGTTTTCATGTGTCTCTTGGCCTTCCTTCTGTCTTCTTTCGAAAAGATTCTATTTAGGTCCGTTGCCCATTTTTTTATTGGATCATTTATCTTCCTTTTATTAAGTTGTATAAGCTGCCTGTAGATGTTGGAAATTAAACCTTTATCAGTGATACCATTTGCAAATATGTTCTCCCATACAGTGGGGTTTCTTGTTGTTTTGTTGATGGTTTCTTTTGCAGTGCAAAAGCTTTTTATTTTGATGTAGTCCCATTTGTTTATTTTCTGTTTGGCTTCCATTGCCCTAGGGGCAGTATCAGTGAAAAAGTTCTTTTGGCATATGTCTGAGATTTTGCTGCCTGTGGATTCCTCTAGTATTTTTATGGTTTCCCGTCTTATATTTAAGTCCTGTATCCATTTTGAGTTTATTTTTGTGTATGGTGTAAGTTGGTGATCTAGTTTCATTTTTTTGCATGTATCTGTCCAATTTTCCCAACACCATTTATTGAAGAGACTGTCTTGACTCCATTGTATGCTCATGCCTCCTTTGTCAAATATTAATTGCGCATATTGGTTTGGGTCGATATCTGGATTCTCTATTCTATTCCATTGATCTATATGTCTGTTCTTGTGCCAGTACCAGGCTGTTTTGAGGACAGTGGCTTTGTAATACAGCTTGAAATCTGGTATTGAGATCCCTCCTACTTTATTCTTCTTTCTCAGGATTGCTGTGGCTATTCGGGGTCTTTTTTTATTCCAGATGAATTTTTGGAGAGTTCTTTCTAGGTCTGTGAAATATGCTGTTGGTATTTTAATGGGGAGTGCATTGAATCTATAGATTGCTTTGGGTAGTATGGACATTTTGATGATGTTGATTCTACCAATCCATGAACATGGTATGTTCTTCCATCTGTTTACATCTTCCTCTATCTCTTTTTTCAGTGTCCTGTAGTTTTCCGCATATAGGTCTTTTACCTCCTTGGTTAGGTTTATTCCTAAGTATCTTAATTTTTTTGGTGCGATGGAGAATGGGATTGCTTTTTTAGTCTCTCTTTCTGTAAGTTCACTGTTGGTGTATAGAAATGCCATAGATTTCTTGGCGTTAATTTTGTATCCTGCTACATTGCTGAATTCATTTATTAAGTCTGTTAGTTTTTTGATGGAGTCTTTCGGGTTTTTTATGTACAATATCATGTCATCTGCAAATAAGGACAGCTTTACTTCTTCTTTTCCAATTTGGATGCCTTTATTTCTTCTTCTTGTCTAATTGCAATGGCTAATACTTCCAGTACTATGTCAAACAGGAGTGGTGAGAGTGGGCATCCTTGTCTTGTTCCTGTTAGGGGAAATGGTTTTAGTTTTTGCCCATTGAGTATGATGTTAGCTGTGGGTTTATCATATATAGCTTTTATTATGTTGAGGTATGATCCCTCTATTCCCACCTTGTTGAGAGTTTTTATCAAGAAAGGGTGTTGAATTTTGTCAAATGCTTTTTCTGCATCAATTGATATGACTATGTGATTTTTATCTTTCAATTTGTTTATGTGATGTATCACATTTATTGATTTTCGGATATTGTACCATCCTTGCATTCCTGGAATAAACCCTACTTGGTCATGGTGTATGATCTTTCTGATGTACTGCTGGATCCGATTTGCTAGAACTTTGTTGAGGATTTTGGCATCTACATTCATGAGGGATATTGGCCTGTAATTCTCTTTCATTGTGTTGTCTTTATCTGGTTTTGGTATTAGGGTGATGCTGGCTTCATAGAAAGAGCTTGGAAGTGCTCCTTCCTCTTGAATTTTTTGGAATAGTCTGTGGAGGATAGGTTTTAGTTCTTCCTTGAATGTTTGGTAAAACTCTCCTGTGAAGCTGTCTGGCCCCGGGCTTTTGTTTGCCGGAAGCTCTTTGATGACTGCTTCAATTTCTTCCATAGTTACTGGCATATTGAGCTGTTTAGATTCTTCTTGATTGAGTTTTGGAAGGTTATATTTTTCTAGGAATCTGTCCATTTCCTCCAGGTTGTCCAGTTTGTTGGAATAGAGTTGTTCGTAGTATTTTTTAACAATCCTTTGTATTTCGGCGGGATCTGTTGTTATTTCACCTCTTTCATTTCTGATTTTGTTTATTTGGGTCCTCTCTCTTTGCTTCTTGGTGAGCCTGGCTAGAGGTTCATCAATCTTGTTTATCCTTTCAAAGAACCAGCTCTTGGTTTTGTTGATCTTTTGTATTGTTTCTTTGGTCTCTATGTCGTTTATCTCTGCTCTGATCTTTATTATTTCCTTCCTTCTGCTTACACTGGGCTTTTCTTGTTGCTCTTTTTCTAACTCTTTGAGTTGTTGGGTTAGGTAATTTATTACCATTGTTTCTTGTTTTTTGCAGTAGGCTTGCAGAGCTATGAACTTCCCTCTCAAGACTGCTTTCGCTGTGTCCCATAGATTTTGGATTGTAGTGTTTTCATTGTCATTTGTTGCCATGATGTTTTTTATTTCTTCTTTGATCTCTCTGGTAACCCAGTCATGGTTTAATAGCATGCTGTTTAGCCTCCATGTGTTTGATTTCTTTGGGTTGTTTTTATTGTAGTTGATTTCCAGTTTTATGCCCCTGTGGTCTGAGAAGATGCTTGATATGATTTCTATCTTCTTGAATTTGAAGAGACTTTGCCTATGTCCCAACATATGGTCTATCTTTGAGAATGACCCATGTGCACTTGAGAAGAATGTATATTCTGTGGCTTTGGGGTGAAATGTTCTAAAGATGTCAATTAATTCCATCTGGTCTAGTGAGTCATTTAGGATTGATGTTTCTTTGCTGATGTTTTGTTTAGAGGATTTGTCAAATGGTGATAGTGGGGTATTAAAGTCTCCTACTATGATTGTATTGCTGTCAATCTCTCCCTTGATATCCTCCAGGAGTTTTTTTATGTATTTGGGTGCTCCTGTATTGGGTGCATATATGTTTACCAGAGTTATTTCTTCTTGTTGGATTGCTCCCTTTAGTATTATGAAGTGGCCTTCCTTATCTCTTGTTATGTCCTTCAGTTTGAGATCTAATTTGTCAGATATAAGTATTGCTACCCCAGCTTTTTTTTCAGTTCCATTTGCCTGGAAAACCTTTTTCCATCCCTTCACCCTCAGTCTGTGTGCATCTTTTTTTCTGAGGTGGGTTTCTTGTAGACAGCAGATATATGGGTCATGTTTTCTTATCCAATCCATTACCCTATGTCTTTTGATTGGGGCATTTAATCCATTTACATTTAAAGTTATTATTGATAGGTACTTATTTGTTGCCATTCCTATTCTTTACACCTGTGTTCCTTCTTCGCTTCCTATTTCTTTTTTTTTTTTTACAGCAGACCCTTTAGCATTTCTTGCATTGCTGGTTTGGTGGTAATAAATTCCCTTAGTCCTTTTTTGTCTGTGAAGCTCCTGATTTCACCTTCAATTTTGATTGATAGCCTTGCTGGGTACAGTATTCTTGGATTCAGACCCTTCCTTTGCATGACTTTGTATATTTCATTCCATTCTCTTCTGGCCTGATGAGTTTCTGTTGAGAAATCAGTTGCTAGTCTGATGGGGGTTCCTTTGTATGTAACTTTCTGTCTCTCTCTTGCTGCTTTTAAGATTCTTACTTTGTCGTTGGTGTTTGCCAATTTAATTATAATGTGCCTTGGCGTCGGTCTTTTGTGGTTCATTTTGCTTGGGACTCTGTGAGCTTCTTGGATTTGTGTGGGTTTTTTCTTCTCTATATCAGGGAAATTTTCTGTCATTATTTCTTCAAAGAGATTTTCTATTCCTTGCTCAGCTTCCTTTCCTTCTGGAACCCCTATTATGCGGATGTTGTTTTGTTTCGTGTTGTCCCAAAGTTCCCTTAGGCTCTCCTCCTGCCTTCCAAATTTTTTTTTCTAGAAGTTGCTCTACTTCGGTATTTTTTTCCATCTTGTCTTCTAGCTCACTGATGCGGTCCTCTGCTTCTTCTAGTCCAGTCTTGATGCTTTCTATTGAGTTCTTTACAGCAGCGATGTCATTATTCATTTCTTCTTGGTTCTTCTTCATTTCCTCTTGGTTCTTGCTCATATTGTCGAATTTGAATTCCATTCTTTTCAGCCACCTTATGACCATTTCTCTGAATTCTTTTTCTGGAAGGTTGCTTGCCTCCATTTCATTTACTTCCTTTTCTGGTGATGCCTGCTTTTCTTTCATATGTGGGCTGTGTCTTTGTCTCCCCATGGTCTCTCTTCTCTGGGTGTCTGGTTATGTAGTTCTCTCTCTCCTGCGTTGATTTAAAGGCACAAAATACAGCACTACCAGGTACAACACACAGGGCACTGAACAGAAAAATATTCACGATATTAATAACCTCCAATAAAGGTGACCACCAGAGAAAGGCAAATTAGGGGATAGGAGAGAAAGAAGAAGAGGAAAAAGAAAGAAAGAAGAAGAAAAAAAAAGGAGTGTCAAAATAAAATTGGGAAAAGGGAAAAAAAGAAGAAAAAAAAAGTAAGAGAGACAAGAAAGAGACTAATAGAGAAAGGGAAACAGACTATATATATTGGGGATAAAACTCCTATAGAACAATCACTTATTCCAGCAAATGCCAGCAACAAGTACCTGGGGATTAATACAAACTACAACACCAACTAATATTGAGTGAGGCAAGGGAAAACAGAAGCACTAAACAAACAAAAAAATAAACAAAAGAAGAATAAGCAAAACAATCTCACAAAAAAGCATAAAAATTCGATATAATCTACATTCAAGTGAACAACAACAAAAGGACAGAGAGAAAAACAATTTTTTGGATAGTTAAGGCAGCGAAGAGAGAGGTGTGTATGGACTTGGAGCAGGGGATTGGAGATTAGATATATAAGTAGGGTGAAATTTTAACAGGGGGTAAACAGAAAGAATAGGGAAAATCTAAAGCAGGAAAGGGGTAAGATAAACAGGACACCGAAAAGGGAAAAGTGAGGAAGAGAGTGATGGCATAAAGGTAGAGTTGAGATAGAGTAAAATGATGCTAAAGGAAAGATAAAAATAGAATGTAGAACATTAATCCCAAAACAAAATGAAGAGAAAATAAAATGACACTTAAAAAAAAAAAAAGATAAAATAGCAGTAGTAATAATACGGATTGAAAATAAAAATGTAATAATTAAAAAGGTAAAATCAAGTGAGGAAAAAAGAAAAAAATTAGTTTCTTGAGTAAAAGATGCAAAAAATGAAAATAAAAAAATAAAAAATAAAAATAAAATGTGGAGTAGTGAAGGTCATTCACTTCCTCTGTTGTTCTGTTTGGCACGCCTGTTTCTCAGTCCGGACAGTATTGCAGTTCCCTGCGTTCCACTGCTCTTCAGTGTTGTAAGCCAGTCCTGATTTTAAGCAGGTGATGTGTCTTAATTCGTATTCCTTTATTTTTGATTACACAAGAGTCAATTTGTGATTCAGCCCCTGGGTGGCAGTGTTTCTGCATTGACTTCCGGGTTTATCTATGGCCTCTCTAGGGAGTGTTAGAGCCTTCTTTCCCTGTGGCGCTCACTACCGGTTTGTGGGAGTGGGCTGCCTCAGAGCTGGCTCTCCGATGGTCACTCCCTGCTCCAATCCCCAGGCTCCAGAAAAACAACTTTCCCCTGCAGTCTCCCAGGGTGTCCCCAACTGGGTGATCCTATGTATTGGGCTTAGTAATCAGAAGCAAGAATTTCAAGAGGAAAAAGCCCAAGTGTGCGCACTCCGTGGCTGCGCGTAAGACTAGCACACCCCTAAAATTCTTAGGGTGTCCCTGCACTTCAGATCAAAATGGGTTGCTTTTTAGAGAGCCCTTCTGTTAGCAGCTCTGAGGACCCCCTTCCACAATCACAGATCACGCCAGCCCCAACAGCCACGGATTTTTCTAGGCACAGACTTCCCTGGTCCTCCAGCTCCCGCAAAACGCACGTTCCTCTCTCGCGCAGCCTGGACCAGAGACCTCACCTTATCCTAGGCGAAATCTGACCTTTCCGTGGTGGAGTGTAGAGCTCCTCTGAACCCGTGTGTTTGCGCCAATTGGGGAGCGTTGTTCTGGGGCTCGCAGCTGTTCCGTGGGTGCCGCAGTTGTGGATTCTCAGGCTTCCGATAAGCTCCACTTTCCGGTTCCAGATGGCGGAGACTCTGAGTCCAAGCCCGCAGCTCCGGGAAGGGACCCAGCCGCAGTGGGAGCTGCCAGGTCAGGGGAACCCCGCCTAGCAGTCTCCCACCTTCTTCTGGAGTTCAGCTGTCACCCAACTTGCCAACAAACACTCCTAGTGCGACCCTCAGCTGTTCTTTCTTTCTGCTCCGGGACAAGGCTCGGAACACGTCTGTCTATTCCGCCGCCATTTTTTTCTCCTGGTAGTCTGTACCTTTTAATTGAAAGAGGTGGGAGGAACATTCAGTTTTAAAAGTGATATTTAAAGCACCTTATTTGATTATTACAATAGTCCTTATGATAAAGAAATTAGCTCATGCACACAACAGCAGCAGCAGTTTGAAGTCCAGTGGAGAAATAAACTTGAAAAAATCGCATTCTTTGATAGGGTGATAAAGATATGAATGTGTGCATGAAAAAAAAGTGCACAAAATCTTGTCGACATAATGAGTTGAAGATTGTAAGGTTCAAAACCCAGGTTAAGGATGAGACAGATGAAGAATAGAGAAAATCAATGTAGTTTTTGTGTATATCAGGAGCATAGGTTACCTGTGTGTGAAGGGCAAGTGCTGAGATTGTAGAAAGAAGTTAGACAGAGACCATGAAAAGGCTTTGTGCTGACATCTTTGAAATTTATCCTGCAGCAATATCAGTGGGGAAGAGAAGAAAGGACAAAGTATGAGCCATTATAATCAAAGCAATGATGGGAAGATTTACAATTCAAAATAAATAATAATGAATTTTTTAAATGCTATGAAGAGTGGCATCTATGTGCCCAAAGGGTAGGTCAGAGAAAGAAACATTAAGGTCAGGGACAAACTACTTTCACCGTTGCTAGGTAGATGCCAACATATCCCAAAATACCCATACCACATAGATCAGTGGCTCTCATGCAAAGTTTCCCCACTAGAGGACATTTGACAATGTCTAAAGACATGTTTGGTTGTCACAACTGGGTGAGGAATGCTAGCTACCTCTGAGTGGAGACCAGGGATCGTGCTCACAACCAAGAATTATCTGGTCCAAACTATCAGTAGTGCTGAGGTTGAGAAACCTTGATACAGAGGAAACTAAACTGGCTGGTCCACTGGTAAAACTGGAGTGCTAATTATACTCAGGGAAAGAGATTTTGAAAAGAGATTTTGGGGGAATGTATACCAATGAGTATGTTTCATATACATTCACAGTCATGTAATATTTCAACCTATACACTTTTTAATAAAATAAATTATTTATGTATAATTGATTGTCCCATGATATTATTAATTGCCTCAGCAATTTCTCTGTACTATTGGGAGTATTAATTGAACACCTGCCATTTAATTGAACATCCCACTTGTTGGGATGCAAAGATGATTGGTGTATTGACTCCAAATGCTAATATTGAGAACAAATCCATTAGCATATACATTATTCTTTCTGCTTTGTTTTGGTTAGACAACCAAAATAAATCCTTCTAAAGCTACCTTAAAATAATTAGATTCCTTGGCTGCTTTTGCCAGGTATCATTTACATAATATTTATTCTTGATTTCAATAAACGTATGTCATTCACATGGGCCTCTGGGTGCAAACAGTGAATAAAAAACAGAAAACATTAACAAACACAAAAGCAAGCCTTATACTTTCACCTTTCTTGGGGACTAAACATTTGTACTAATTAAGGAAAAATGCAGTGAAAAGATGTACCTTGCCATGTGCCCTGAAATGCAATTAACTCCAAGTCTGTAGAATTGATAATGAAAGGGAGTTTGAGTCTTTCAGGCATTTGTGAAAAGCTTCCTGACTTCAGTCTTTTGTATTTCAATTTTCTAAATTATTAGTAAGACTCTTCAGATTTCTAAGAGTATACCATGCCTAGCTTTTGTCTCTTTCAACTCAAAACAAGAATGTGCAATTGGCAGCAGTATAATCACCACCTTTTAAAAAAGTAAAATCAGAACCAGGCTATTTACCTGCAATGAAGAAACCCTCAATTTAAGCAGGCTGCATTCAATTGCTGGCATGCTGCAAATGGAAATCAGAAACCCCCCAGTAGCTGTGGAGAGATGAGCAATATCCTATCTAATAAAGAGGGAATATGCTAATTGACCCTCACGCCATCCCAAAGATGGCGACGCCCATAGCCAATAAGGAGGGCATATGCTAATTGACTGCCCCACCCTCAAAGATGGCAGCGCCCACAGCCACAAGATGGCGGCGCCCAGTCCCCTCAGCCCCACCAGGGTGGCAGGCGTGCAGCAAGGCTGGGCCCACTCCGCGCGCCTGCCTCTGGAGTCCCCCAATCCCCTCAGCCCCCCAACTGCCCAGGGCTGGCCCAAGGCGCAGTCAAGCCTCGGATGGCGGCTGCCCAACCGCCCAGGCCCAGCCTGAGGCTCAGGTAACCAGGGCCGGCCGAGGCTTGCACTGCAGGCTGTGGCAGCAGCAGAGGTATGATGGGGGTGTCGCCTTCCCCTGATCACCAGGTTGCCTCCCACCCCTGAGGGCTCCCAGACTGTGAGAGGGAGCAGGCCAGGCTGAGGGACCCCCCTCCAGTGCATGGGTTTTCATGCACTGGGCCTCTAGTATTTATATATTTTAATCTTACCTGAGGTTATGTCTTTATTGATTTTTTTTTTTTTTTAGAGAAAGAGGAGGGAGGGGAGAGAGATAGGGAGAAACATCAATGTGGGAGAGAAACACTGATTGGTTGTCTCCATACAGGACCCAACAGGGGATGAAATCCACAATCTGGGTATGTGCCTTGACTGGGAATAGAACCAGCAACCTTTAGGTGTACAGGACAATGTGCCAACGAACTGAGCCATCTGGCCAGGGAGAGATGAACAATCTTTGGTTGTACAAGCAGAGCTAGAGAGCTTTCTGGAAATGTGATCTTGTGACTATTAAAAATAGTGATCATTTACGGCTTGTTATCTGTGAGCTGGGGGCTTTAGATAGCATGCCAAGAACCTGTGTAAGAGCTCTAAGGGGTCTCCAGATGAAGAAACGAAAGCTCAAAATGTTCAGTAATTTGGCCAATTTACATAGTGATAAAGTGGCAGATTCGGAATTTAAATCCAGTTTTGTTTTACCCCCAAAACATTTGTTTGTTTGTTTGTTTGTTTGTTTTTAAAGCCAGAATACCAGGCCTCTTTTTTTTTAACCAGGCCTCTTATATATTTCAACAACAACTTCTAATAATAATAGTCATAAACAATTGCATTTGTACAAGTCAAGGATCACAAAGTAACAAACAGACTGATGTTTTACATGGTCAGAAAGCCATCGAGTAAAGCCAGGACCTCAGGTCTACTATTTGGATGCATTTCATACACTGGAAAAATGAGATGATGAAAAGAGTCAAGCCTCTTTTTATAGTACAACATATGGTAGTAAATGTTATACTACTAAAACATATAGTGCTTGATTGAGTTCAACACAGAGAAATCATTGAAGACCTCAATTAACAATTTCACACAGGAGGAAGAGCTTTAGTGTGAATCTATTCAGGCGTCCTCAAACTATGGCCCACGGGCCGCATGCGGCCCCGAGGACATTTATCCAGCCCGCCGGGTGCCACTACCTGTCCTGCTTGGCAGCCGACTCGTCCCGGGCCTGCGCATAGGAATTTGTTCATAGTTTTTTTTTTAAACTATAGTCTGGCCCTCCAACGGTCTGGGGGACAGTGAACTACCCCCCTGTTTAAAAAGTTTAAGGACCCCTGATCTATATATACATTCTGAATCTATAAATACATTCTACCATCCTAACTTCTTTCCACTCTGATTTAAAATCTGCATTTATCTATATATTTACTTATTGTTGATAACGTTTTTATGGTTTCTTTGTATAACTTTAAAGCAATCAGAAGGAAATAACAAATATTGTGCTTAATTGTTTCAAATGTTCAACATGACACTATTTAGGAAGCAATAGTCCATTTATATGCTAACATTAGGAATAAAATTGTGACTAAAGTTGAAAATATATGCCAAATTAAAAAAAGAATTCTAAAGTATCATTTAAAAAAATAAGAGTTGCAGAGAATTAGGAGTGTTTACTCTGCCTATTTTGAGTTTACTTGTAGCCTCAATGAGCAAATGCCCCCAGTTATAATCACTGCATTCTTTATTTTTGTTTTCTTTTTTTTTTTCCATCACCATTATCCTCCCTGTGCCCTCTTCCACTTCCACCTACCCCCATCCAGCCCCACAATCACCACACTGTTGTCCATGTCCATGAGTTCTTTATTTATTTTTCTTTTTTGACTGCATTATTTTTGGTGTGTTTTTGTTGTTATTTTATGTTTCTCTGAAATATTCACATAGCTCATGATGAGATGGGAATTAGAAATACCACATTAATATTAAATGTTAAGAACAGCAAAATTAAGAGATATTTGAGAATAATAAGAAGGTTATATTGCAAAGTTCAACATAAAAAAACACATAATTAAGAAGGTTTGAATATAGGATTCAAACTTTTGAAAAGAAAAAGAATAACCAGAAATTTTTTCAAAATATATTCATGTTAAAGATATCATCTGATATATGTTTATTCTATAGGCCAAATTTGCTTATAAAAGTTTAATTTATTGAAAATCTAGTATAATTTAATTGGACCCTTAATGGCAAGCTTAATATACCCTGATCGAGACTGTCATTGCCTTCTTCTTTATTTAATTATTGCTGTTCTTTCTCTTTATTTATTTTTATTTTTTTCATTACCATTTATTCCCCCTATATCCTCCTCCACTTCCACCTACCAACCTACTCCCCGCACCCATAATCACCACATGGTTATCCATGTCCCTGAATGAGTTCTTTCTCTCTTTTTTTCTTTTTTGCTCAGTCTCTCTATCCCCCTCGTCCCCCCTCCCTCAGCTGTCAGCCTGCTGTCTATCTATGATTCTATTCCTAATTTACCTGTTAGTTCAGCTTGTTCACTAGATTCCACATATGAGTAAAATCATATTGTACTTGTTTTTCTCTGACTGGCTTATTTCACTTAGCATAATATTCTCCAGGTCCATCCATGCTATCTCAAAGGGTAAAATTTTCTTCTTTTTTATGGCTAAGTAGTATTTCATTGTATAAATGTACATAACTGTTTTATTCTCTTATCTACTAATGGACACTTGGACTGCTTCCAAATCTTGGCTATTGTAAATAACACTGCAATGAACATAGGGGTGCATATGTCTTTTAAATTAGAGTTTCAGGTTTCATTGGATAAATTCCAAGAAGTGGAATCATTGGGTCTTCTAATACAAAGGAGATAACTCGTTAAGGATGGTTAATACTAATCAAGTAAAGATACAGAGAAAGCAGTCTCCTACTTAAAACCAGAAGTCTTTGTCTATAACTTGCATTTTATAACTGTATCACATTCCATATAGCCAAGTTAGCATATTTACATGACTAAGAACTTTACTGCTAAATGTCATGCAGATATGACATTTGAGAATGTAAAAATGATTGAGAAAAACCCATTCCTATACAGAAGAAGATATCTGTAAACTGAGGACCAAATGGCTGGCTCCACATCCCACAGCTACTCCATCATAGAGATTCGATCAGAATATGGTCATTTCCATGCCTTAATAAAGGTACAGAACACCTGTAAACTTTTTCCCATTTTTTGGCTCAAATTCATCTAACAGCTTGGCATATAGTAGTGACCTTCCCAAATCACAGTCCTGACCCAGGAAGAGAGCTTAGTTTCTAGGTGGTCTGGTATCATTTAGCCCTGAATGAATAGCTAAATCCTGGCTTAGGGACACTCTTTTATTAGACTACTGCCTGGAGACTAAACATCCTAATAGCCTTCATGTGACTATTTCAAAGAAATAAAAAATGTTTTAAATGGTTCTGCAGCATTTCTAGAACTCAGGATTATTAGAATGTATGATATTTTAGTAACTGAGAGGAGTAACTAACAGATAGGGAAACATGATTGCTTATGCCAGAGTTTTACTTCAGTTAGATGCTTTGGTTTCATTGGATCGCTTTGGTTCAGCAAATTCAAAAGCCTTCCAAAATAGCTCTGTGCTCTTGTGCCACCCTTTGATGAGGCACACTATGCTCTTTCTCAAGTGACAAGATCCGTATGTTTTGGAAAGATTATTTTCTGGATGCATGGATTGCGGGATAAATTGTATCCCAAAAATGAACAAAGGGAACCTTAACTTTTTTTATGAATCTGAGCTATGCCACGGGTGTTTGTTTGGTTGGTTGGTTAAAGACAAGGCCCAGCTGCTGAAGTATCCCACAGGGTGTATATGGATTAAACTTGATCCCATCTATTAGTCAAGGTCAGTCAACCCTACAAACACAGCTGTTTGGGAGGCAAAATCTCAAATAAATCTGCTTTACCACTCACATTCTGTGTCTGCAAGTATCTTAAAGTGTGACATGTGAGAGAAATCCCCTAGACTTCAAGCTAACTGATGTTTCTCCAAGTAAATCACTGTAAGATTTTCAGAGCATACATTTTCAATTAATTTATTATGGTGAAATGGACAAACTGTAATCAAAATAATAAATGCTTCTGAAGAGTGAAATTTTGTTATTGAAATGAAAAATAACACTTCAATATGACGAATTTTCTTGAGTCTATACCTACATAATCATAGGGGAATTGAGCGCCAGATGATGAACTTGGGTAATTGGTTTAAAATAGCTTCTCTTGAAGAAAATAAAAATATGGCAATAAAGGTAATTACTACTGAAAGTGACTGTTTGCTATCATTATAACTTGTTTGCCTATTTTTTCTAATTTGAATAATGAATTTTCATCTTATTTCAGTATAATGCATTTTATTTTCAATTTTGACATAGAATTAATGTAAACATATTTATTCTCTGGCCATTGATCATATTAGTTTGAAATACTTTACTTTTATTGTTTTGCTTACTCATCTCCCTAACTAAATGGATACCTAAATAATTTTCAGGTTTTGCTATTCCTTCTCCTTTTATATTTTTTATTTCCTGTACTCCCTCAAATAAATATTTTTGAATGAATATAGAAAGCCTCCAATATTGTCTACTCTTTAGAAAAGGAGCTTATAAATATTATGTAATGGACCTAGGTTATATTTTAATCTCTTGTACTAACGAGCTCCTTGATAACATTTCCATCACTCTGTGCTTCAGTTTTCTCCTCTGTAAAAACAGCCTACAAATAAGAGTGATCTCGTGCAGTTGTTTTGAGTTATGTAATGAACTAGTGTTTAGAAAACACTTAAAGCACAATGCAGTACATTATAATTGCTCAACAAATGTTAGCTTATAGTACCTGTTACAGACTGCTTTTGTATGTGTATCAGTTTTCTTGCAGTCTCACACATCACCCCTATATAGTCTTTATTATGGGGGAGAGTAGAATTTGAAGAATATTTTTAAATGTGTTGTCCAGTTACATATACTCCTGCTTCAATTTACACTGGTTTACTGTTGAAAACTGTGGACTACAATATAAAAAATTCTCGAAATTCTATTTTTTTTAGGTTTTACCATTAATCCCAATTTAGAACCTAAATCACTTAGGCCAGTGGTTGGCAAACTGTGGCTCTGGAGCCACATGCGGCTCTCTGGCCCCTTGAGTGTGGCTCTTCCACAAAATACCATGGCCTGGGCGAGTCTATTTTGAAGAAGTGGCGTTAGAAGAAGTTTAAGTTTAAAAAAATTTGGCTCTCAAAAGAAATTTCAATCGTTGTACTACTGATATTTGGCTCTGTTGACTAAAGAGTTTACCGACCACTGACTTAGGCAAATGGTTACCAGATATTATTCTTGCTGGATGTTTTTCAAAAGATCAAATTAATATTATCATTTGCAGAAAAACTATATATGTAAGTTCATAAAATATTAAGATGCCATGTTTGCCTTTTGAAGGTTTATAAAAGGAAATAAATGAATTTTATTATAAAAACTAGAGGCCCAATGCATGAAATCCGTGCAAGAGTAGGCCTTCCTTCCCGTTTGCCGGCAGCAGCTTCCCTCTGGCACCCGGGACCCGGGCTTCCCTCGCAGCCTTGGCTTCATCAGGGAGGTTGTCCAGAGGATGTCTGGTCTAATTAGCATATCACGCTTTTATTATTATAGATTATTTGATAGTAACCTACTAAGAATATTGTCATCTATTTTTTATTGTTTGATGAGCAGCTTAATAGAGCTATGCCACTTTTAAATTTTTAAAAAGTTAGCATTAAATTATTCTATATTTAGTCTCCTAATATAGTTTTGAATAGTTTCTTTTTTTCTAACATTTCTCTTTACCCTTTTTATGAGTTTTTATTTCTATGGGCTAGGCAGAAATCCAAGGTTACTTAAGCAGAACTATTTAGTTCTCCTTGAGTTGAAATTCAATTGCAACTCCACAAATAAGACTCTTGGGACCCAAGCATAGCTGATATCTAGCCCTTATGTTGCAGATATCTCAAGGGTGTTAGGTTGCAAAGAAAATTAAAATTGAAATAGTAAGAGTCAAAGGACACATGCCTAGCATTCTGCCTACCATTTTCAAACATATTTAAATACAGGTTTTTATTCCATAAATTCAAACAAAACTATATTTATTCTAAAAACATTTAACAACTAATACTAGCCCTTACGTTAGAAAGCTCTGTGCAAAGTGTGTAAAAGAGAGGGGATTATTCTGATAAAGAAACTACACATTTTTAGATTCTTTATTTTGCTTACAAACAGAAGAAACCCCCATTATATTTCAGACTGACAGTTCTGAAGTGATCAGATTTCTAAAATGGGGAATATTCTGCCATATTTCATAGGGCTGTATTAATAGAAACATAATCTGGACTTTTGCTATTAGTTGCAACAGAAAACTTTCAGGCTGAATAATGTTTCAATTTCAGGTCCAATTTTCGGATGCAGAAACTGTTGTTCTCTAGAGAGTACCCCCAAATGAAAAGTTTCTTGAAGACAGGTTAATAGTAACTAACTTCAGATAATACATGGGTGGGCAAAAGTAGGTTTACAGTTGTGAGTACACGAAACTCAGAATTCATTGTTTTATTATTTACTTATTAATTATTGCATTACTTATTATTAAGTTACTTTTGCCCATTCCTGTATAAAAACCAGAATGCTAATTGGTTATATTTTAAGGGATGCTATCTTTTTCATTCATCAACTCTTCTCACACCTCCTATGCAGTTTAGCATTGGGCCTCTAGGTTAGACATATTAGGAGAAGGTTTTTTTGTGTGTGATATGAATTCAAGTAAAACAAAAAAGTAAAATAATTTCAGTGTGCCATGGCCTAATGTTTTGAAAAGCCCAATGACAGCCCTTTCCCACTATTCTGTAGTGTTAGAATCTGGTGTCTCTTCTTTGAAACAGATTTGCCTTAAACTTCTTGTTTAAATTGCTTTTACTGTTGAACTTCCTTCAATTAACATGTAATTATTATTAGAGAAATTAGTACACAACAGTCAATTTCTTATTTTGATCACACAGTTATAGGTGATACCTTTTGTCCCTTAATATGTGTTATTTTCACTAAATGAGCTCCTACATTTTAGTGAGATGCTCTATATCTTAATCTGCATGGTAATATTAATTTCTGCAATGTTTTGGCATGTGTATGTATACACAAGTAGTCATAAGGTTTCACACTTTAGCAATATATTCTAAATATCTTGTTAATACATGCCTATCAGATACTTGGGTTGTTTTTCAATTTTACTCTGTTCTAGAAAGTAAGATGAATTCTGTGATATTGTCATCCTCACAACTACCTATTCAAAATATTTGTCCAACTTCTGAGATTTTCCTCATGAAAAGGGTCTCTGTTACTTTCAATGGAAACTCTTATATCTGTGCTTTGGAACCCAATCCTACTCACCTTTTTAGGTATTTCACTCTTTCAAAATGATAACTTCCTTCAAGAAAGACAGTGCTTAATATTTCCCTTCACAGAAAAAATAATAACTTGTTGAAACTCACTTCTCTGATGACATAAGGCTTCATTTTATTCTGATCTCTGTTTCAGGTAATGATGCCCAACAAAGTGTCATAACTCATGGGCTTCATATTCTCACATTCAATATATTATTGAATCCACTATAATAACAATCCCATCCTTTCATATTTTATTGAAACTTTATTCTAAAGTTAACCAGTCATGCCCATCCTGCCAAATCTAATCAACATTCACTAACCTCGTTCAGCTTAACAGAATTCACCAGGATTGCCCATTTATATCACTTCTTTATTGGTTTCTCTATTGCCTGGCTCTCCCAATTTTTATCTTCCTTTCGGCTGCCTCACTCTTTTTACCAGCACTTTCTTTTACCCAGATCCTGGGCTGCTTTAGACTCAAAAGGTTGAGTGCTGTAGTGTTCAAATCTTTCACTTTCTTTATTCTTACAGTTCTCTCCCAAATGAGCTTGTACCATTCCCATTACCTTAAATTTAGGTTGATATATCTCAAATTTATATTTCCTGTTCAGAAAACACACTTAAATTTCACACTCACATCTAAGTCTCTGCTTTTTTGTTACACACTAGAGGCCCAGTACATGAAAATTCATGCACTGGACGGGGGGTCCCTCAGCCCGGCCTGCCCTCTCTCATAGTCTGGGAGCCCTCAGGGGCAGGAGGCAACCCAGCGATCAGGAGAAAGCGATGCCCCATCACACCTCTGCTGCTGCCACTGCCTACAGCGCAAGCCTCGGCCAGCCCTGGTTACCTGAGCCTCAGGCCGGCCTGGGCAGCTGTGGGGCTGAGAGGACTGGGGGCCTCCAGAGGCAGGCGTGCAGAGCGGGCCCGGTCTTGCCACATGCCTGCTGCCCCAGTGGGGCTGAGGGGACTGGGCGCTGCCATCTTGTGGCTGTGGGTGCCGCATTCTTTGAGGGCATGGCAGTCAATTAGCATATCCCCTCCTTATTGGCTGTGGGTGTTTCCATCTTTGCTATGGCATGAGGGTCAATTAGCATATTCCCACTTTATTAGATAGCATGCTTATCTAACTGACATCAAAGGCATAATGGGTTAAGGTGAATGATTTCTCTCAAATTGTTTTTCTCCCAAAGAGAGTATTTCCCTTACCTCTTTTTAAAAAGTATTTTTAATGATTTCAGGGAGGAAGAGAGAGAGAGATAGAAACATCAATGATGAGAGAGAATCATTGATCAGCTGCCTCCTGCACACCCCACATTAGGGATAGAGCCCACAGTCTGTGACTTCCTGGTTTGAACATAGGTCGATGTTCAAACACTGAACCACACCAGCTGGGCTCCCTTACCTCTTTGTCCAGATCAGTAAATGGGCTTATCCATTACATGGTAGATCAAACACACACACACACACACACACATGCACACACACACACACACACAAACTAAGTTATTTGGGATTTCTACCCTTTACTAATGCCACTTCAACAAAAAGTTCCATAGGTTGTGTCTGATATATATATTATTATTTTGTACAGTTGTTTCAATTCCCTTCTTTTCCCCCCACCTTTGTCCAAAATGGCACAATTTATATTCTGAATTGTTTTTACATTTCTACAATCCAAGATTTAAAGTAGTCACTGTGATTTTTTTCCATAACATAAACAAATCGTGTTATGGGAAAACCATTGCTTTTTTCAAAAAAGCAAAAACTCCTTATCATGTGCTGCAGGGCTTGTCCATCAAGCTCATTCATTCTGCTGGCTGCATGGAAGGATGCATTTGTTTCTAAAGCAAGTCAAGCCCTAACCAGTTTGGCTCGGTGGATAGAGCATCAGCCTGCAGACTGAAGGGTCCCAGGTTGAATCCGGTCAAGGGCATGTACCTTGTTTGCAGGCACATTCCCAATAGGGTGTGTGTAGGAAGCAGCTGATCGATGTGTCTCTCTCATTGGTTTTTCTAACTCTCTATTCCCTCTCCCTTCCTCTCTGTAAGAAAATCAATAAAATATATTAAAAAATAAATAAAGCAAGTCAAACTTTTTCCTTAAACTGGATCTTTGCATGTTGGTTTTCTCTATTCAAGTGTTCTTCCCTTGGCACTTTTCATATAATAGTTCACTTTTTATTCAGGTCTAAGATAAAATGTTACTTAAGCTGAGACCAATGCAAAGGGAAGAAGTATTAGAGGTTTAGGAGAGAAGACTTTTCCTCTCTCCTTATGGTTTGGAACATTTTTAGAACACGTGATTGTTTATTATATTATTTATTCACATTCATGTTAATTCACTATTCTGAATAATGTGAAACCCCAAAACTTTGGGGGGTAAAGAAAAAAGTAATTTAAGTCCAAAGCGTATGCCACTGTGAGTTAGCTGAGGATCAGCCGAACTGAGCTGGCTTTTGTTTGCTGGCTCTGTTAATCTCCAGGGCATTCCATCCTGCAGCGGCTCACGTACCAGGTAGTTCTACCCCAGGCTGGGCATCCTGAACTGGGACAACTCTGCTCATGCATCACCCATCTTTTCTGGGGCCAGTGGACTAGCTCCGGCACGTACTCGTTCTGGCAGTGGCAAAGCATACGAGGAAACATGCAGTCTCAGGAAACCTAGACGCAGACATGGTCTAGGACACCACTGCTTTCAAATCATTCTTTGCCCAAGTAAGCTGGAGGCCACTCCGACTGTGAGGAGCCCTGAAAAGCACACGAATTGGAGAAGGAAGAGTTGTGGTCAGTAATGCAGCCCACCTTCCATTTATTCCATTTCTCATTCGTTGACTAAAAAAAGGTGCTAGAGGATGGACATACGATGATAATGAAATATTTTTTTTCATTTTATTTTTATGATCAAACCTCAGCTACAATGAAACTCTAATATAAATTAGTCTCTGACATCTCCTTCTATCCTAAAATGTTTGTACATGTAGCAATGAGAAATTTTATTATGCATTTGATTTTTTTCTGCCAATATACAATTGACTTCCCAGAGGTGATTTTTTTCTCTCCTTTATTAATTATTGCATTTCTACTGTCTACTATTCTATTCATGGAATTTGGTAGGTATTTTTTAATTAGTAATTAAACTAAGCATAGTATTAAAGACAAACTGAGATAAAAATAATTGATGTCACTCTATGCAAATATAAAGTTGCCAGCCCAATCTTAAGAGCCAGACATAAAAGTGTTATATATATATATATATATATATATATATATATATATATATATAAATGTTTGAGTATCTCATTTGCTTCAGTTTTATATTTTTTATTATAATATCAAGTAAAAATACTTATCTATTTTCTTATCTAGATACTTCATTGACTACAATGCTGAAGATGACAGGTTTTTCAATATTGATGCCAGTACCGGATCTATTAAGACTACAAAGGTTCTTGATAGAGAAGAAACTCCGTGGTACAACATCACAGTTGCTGCTTCAGAAAATGGTAAATGACTTGACTTTATGTACTACAGGAAAATATGTCACTGTACAGGAAGATTTATTCTGAGATTTTCTCATAAGCAGGTCTCTTACCATTTTTATTTTTGATGCCAGGATCTAAGAGAGTGCACAGAATGTACTAGACACAATTTTACTCATTGTCAGACACAGTGAATACCACATATCCATTCTCCTTTACCTTAATCCTGGCATAGTGGTGAACAGTTGCATCATGGGCACTTAGTCCTCATGCTTGAGTCAAAGCATTTGGTTCTCCTTCTAACTGTGCTTATATCATACTTATAAGTAAGTCATCAAGGGGCTAGATTCTAGCCGCTAGAAGAATGGTTCTTCACACACTTCAGTTTAGAAGAAAAAGAAATGAAAATTGATCATTGTTCTTGAATAATTTCATCAATATAACACCCCTCCTCAAACTTCAATTACCATTTAGAAAACTTATTGTAAAAGCAATAACTTGGAATTTCAATAGGCAGGACTATGCCCTCTTTGAGAAAAATATAGGAGATACAGAATAATGCACTATGGTTAATACCTAAGTTCAGAAAAACACAAGCATAAGTGTCAATTATTATTTGTGAGTTTAAAAAGTTGTATATGACTGTGTTCAAATGAAATTAGAATAAAACTAAGAAAATGGATCTATCATAACAATGAATTCTTTCTTTACATATTAAGTGATCAACCAAAGTCTAAATTACCCCAGGTCTAGAATTTATGTTTGCAGAAATTATGTAGGCATTTAAAAAAAGATTTATATGTACTTATTTTATATATATATATATATATATATATATATATATATATATTCATTAGAAACACACACATATAATCAACTTCACATTAAAAAATATTGCTATAGACATGAAATTATGCTCTCTTTTTCTTTGCCCTCAGAGGTTACGCCTCCTCCATGTGCCCCGTTCTAAGAAGCCACTAATCTAGATTTTATTTCTCAAAATCAGCGATTTTCAACCTTTTTGTCTCATGGCACACATAAAATAATTATTAAAATTCTATAGCACCCCAAAACTATATTATATTTTATGCTGATCTGACAAAAAGGGGTATAATTTTTATTCACTCATACGGGATGATAATTGTTGTGTTGGCTGTTGTCATTTTTAAATTTGACAATCTAAGGGAAAAGAGGTCAGTGCCCCTGACTAAATAATCAGGTAGTGCATGTTTTAAAAACTCTTGTGGCACACTGGTTGAAAACCTCTGCTCTAGCTGTTTTAGTCTGTTCAGGCTGTTAGGTGCTTTAAATGATAAACTTATTTCTCATAGTTCTGGAGGCTGGGAAGCCCAAGATCAAGATGCTGGCACATTTAATGTCTGGTGCGGACCAGCTTCCTGTTTCATCCATGGCTGCCATCTAGTGGTGTCCCCACAAGGAGGAAGGCAAGGAAGTTCTTAGAGGTCTCTACTATAAGAATACTAATCTTAATGATGAGGCCTCCACCCTTATTACCTAATCACTTTCCAAAGACCCCACTTCCTAATACCATCAATTGGGTGTTAGGTTTCAATATATGAATTTTGCAGGGATGTAAACATTCAGTCTATAACAATACATTTACTTATTATTGGCACTTCATATAAAAGAATCATATAATCGGTGGTCCTTTATTACTGGCTTACTTCTCTTAGCATAATGTTTTCAAAGTTCATCTACATCATGGCATGTCATTAATTCATTCTTTTTTATTGCTAAAAAAAAAAAATATCCCATTGTATAGATATACCACATTTTATTTATCCACTAGAGGCCCGGTGCACGAATTCATGCACCAGTATGGTCCCTTGGCCTGGCCTGTGGGATCTGGCCGAAACCAGCTCTCCAACATCTCCCGAGGGGTCCCAGATTGCGAGGGGGTGCAGGCCAGGCCAAGGGACCCCACCGGTGCACGATTGGGGCTGGGGAGGGACACAGGAGGTTGGCCAGCCGGGGAGGGACCACAGAAGGGCTCCAGGGGTGTCCAGCCCATCTTGTTCAGTCCTGATCAGCCAGACCCCAGCAGCAAGCTAACCTACCAGTCAGAGCATCTGCCCCCTGGTGGTCAGTGCATGTCATAGCAACTGGTAGACTGTCTGCTTCTTGGTGGTCAGTGCATGTCATAGGGAATGGCAGCCTTAGCATATCATTAGCATATTACATTTTGATTGGTTGAACAAACTACCAGATGACTAGACACTTAGCATATTAGGCTTTTCTTATATAGGATTCATCACTTGGTAGACATTTGGGTTGTTTCTACTTTTTGCCCAATATGAATAATGTTTTGACTATTAATGAGAAAGTTTGTGTGTAGCCATGTCTTAAATTATTCTGGGTATATATCTGGGAGTGAGCTATGGAAATTATATTTAACCATCAGAAGTACTTAACTGCCAGTCTGTTTTCCAAAGTGGTTACATTTTACATTCCCATCAGCAGTATGGGAGTTCAATTTATCTATGTTGTTACCAATATTTATTATTATGTATCATCTTTGTTATAATCATCCTAGTGGATGTGGGTGATTGCTCATGGTGGTTTATGCAATTTTATAATGTCCTTTGAAACAAATCAATAAGTACACTATGTTAGACTTCTTATTCTACCTTTTGTGATCTATAACATTTACTCAAGTAGCTTCCATTTAGATTTTTTCAACATCATATTCTCTTTGAAAATAAGCAGTCACTAATTACTTTTAAATGAGTGTTATAAAGAATATATGAATGGGTTCATTTATGATCATTTTAGTTAATTTTCATCCTATCTAATAAAAGAGTAATATGCAAATTGACCATACCTCCGCTACACCCACAAGCCACGCACACAAGCCACGACCACAAGCCAATCAGGAACGAATATGCAAATAAACCCAACCAAGCTGGCTACGGCCACAGAGAACAGGAGGGAGGCTTGGAATGGAGGAAGCCAAGCTTTCTGCCGACCTTGCCGGCCTAGGCCTCCACTCAAGGCTACGAAGTTTCAATGATAGATGATACACAAATCCAAACAGAAATGACAGCAGCCACGGAGCTGGAAAGAGCAGGAGGCTAGAGTTGCCCCCAGTGATGAAGGAAGCCAAGCTTTCCACACACCCTGGCCGGCCCAGGCCTCGCTTAAGGCTACAAAGTTTCAATTATAGAAGATACATAAATCCCAACAGAAATGGCTGCCGCCACTGAGCAAGCAGAAGGCTTGGCTCCGCTCCAGGCTACAAAGTTTCAATTGTAGAAGATAAATAAATCCCAGATACCAGGGACTCCACTTGGGTCGCCGGGGGGCGTGACCGGCCTGCAAACCACCACAGGCCCCTCGCCCAGGCTGCCCCACGCCCCAAGGGAACCCCCACCCTGATCCGGGACACCCTTCAGGGCAAACCAGCTGGCCCCCACCTGTGCACCAGGACTCTATACTATCTAATAAAAGAGTAATATGCAGATTGACCATCACTCCAACACAGAAGATGGTTGCCCCCATGTGGTCAAAGATCCTGCCCCCATGTGGACAGAAGATGGCCACTACAAGATGGCCAGCAAGGGAGGGCAGTTGGGAGGGACTAGGCCTTCAAGGGAGGGCAGTTGTGGGCAATCAGGCCAGCAGGGGAGGGTAGTTGGGAGGGACCAGGCCTGCAAGGGAGGGCAGTTGTGGGTGATCAAGCCTTCAGGGGAGGGCAGTTAGGGGTGACCAAGCCGGCAGAGGAGGGAAGTTGGGTCACCAGGCCTGCAGAGGAGGGCAGTTAGGGGCAAACAGGCTTGCCGGGGAGCAGTTAGACATCAATCAGGCTGGCAGGGGAGTGGTTTGGGGGTGATCAGGCTGGCAGGCAGAAGAAGTTAGGGGCAATCAGGAAGGCAAGCAGGCGAGCAGTTGGGAGCCAGCAGTCCTGGATTGTGAGAGGGATGTCTGACTGCCCGTTTAGGCCTGATCCCAGTGGGCCTAAATGGGCAGTTGGACATCCCTTGAGGGGTCCCAGATTGGAGAGGGTGCAGGCTGGCCTGAGGGACACCCCTCCCCCTGTACACGAATTTCATGCACCGGGCCTCTAATTTTCAAAATAATCACAATAGGTGTAGAATTGCATGTTCTTGGTCACCTGAGGAAAATTTAATGACTGTTAAATGCTAAAGGCTCATTAAAAATTAGTTGATAAAATAAAGGAATAAATGGATTAATCCAGAAAGAGGTGATGAGAATATTATAAAGACTCAGAAAAGATCGTGCAGTTCTTTTGGAACAGGCTCGATGTATAGAATATGGAAGGGACAAATTTTTGAAAAGGATGACTGTGTTTGTCAGAAACAATAGGAACTTATTTTATAATAAAATCCAGACCAACTCTAGTGGTTTTGATCAAAAACCATACTGTAGGTTGCTCTAAATCTTACCTCAGTCCAAATAATATTTGCATCAAATAGAAACTAATTTATGCCTATACATGAGTTCATATATATCATGAAAATTGTATTATGTGCAATCATTACCAAAGGAGGGGCCCATTTTCTCTGAATTAATGTCTAAAATATATACTTACTTTTTTTTTTTTTTTTTTTTTTACTATTTGCCAGTACTTTAAATGGGAAATGAGTTCATACATATCTACTTAGTAAAAGAGTATAGTAAATTGCAGTACCCTGAATTTTATAGATGCTAATAAAAAAGGCTTAAAGTCAACCCGGTGAGCAATCCTAAAAGTAATTTGATCCTAATCATAAACATGTATGTCGAATGAGCACTAGATAAGATTGTATAGCCATATGGAGAGACTGTTTAGAAAACTGCACACTGATGCCCTGGTTACTTAGCCTAAGCGCCTGTTAAATATTGGAGGCTCTTTCATGTACAATTGTAAGTGTTAACCTCAACACCAGCCACATTATCGGTGTCTTTTCTAGTTTATTCTGTTGTGGAAATGCACTTGATACTTTTTTTCAGATTGAATTTTTGAAAGCCATTATATGTTAGAACTGTTTAGGTTCACATCACAGTTGAGAGGAAGGTACAGAAATTCCCCATATACTCTCTGCCTGTATGCATGCTATTGTCAGTGTGCTTATTTTGTTATATGAAATTTAACTTTCACAAATTTGTTCATATTTGCAATTTCCCTTAGCAAGCAAAGAATTTCTTATTGGCACTTTTTCTTTAGCACACAAAGAAACTGGTATTGCTTTAAGCATGATCAAAAATAATAAAGTACTTTTCTGACATATCTGTCTATACATGGATGCCTCAGTGTATTAGTTACCTATTTTCATATAACAGATTACTAGGAAATATCTAAAAATAATTCAATTTGTTCTAAGATAAAAGAAATTGATTGGCCCATGTAACAAACAACAAAGTTCACATGTGAGTTAGGATTTAGACTTACTGTACTTTGATCAGGTCTCTATTTTCATTTCTCTGTGATATTTTCTTTTATACATTTCTTTTTATATCATCTTGGCCTTAGAGTCAGTATAATATAGTAACAAGCAAAAAATGCTACATTAACTTGTATATATTAACAGGATGAATGCCACCTTAAATCAGGGTAAACTCATTCATAACCAAGGTGAGAGAAATTGTCATTTTGAATAACCATTAAAAATGTTAATCCAATTAGGTCATTTTTAAATTTTCATTCACTGTTTTTAAAAGTTGCATTGTATTCATGAAATGTGCATATAATTGGATTAAATACTATGGCAAAAGGTATGCGTTCATCACATTGGCTCAAGATAATCAAGGCCCATATTTTATCTTCACTTGTCCTCAATTATATTCAAACTTCATGGGTTCTACATGTGGAAGAAGTTTGGTGAGGCAATTGTAATACTTACTCCTTCTAGTTTTTGTTGTTATTTAGTTATTTACATAACTAGAGGCCTGATGCACGAAATTCGTGCAAGGGGCTCAGCCCTCACAGCCCAGCAGCTAGCCTCAGACCTCGTAGCCCTGGCTTCCTCTGGAAGGTGGTCGTTCTGCTGTCCGGTCTAATTAGCATATTATGCTTTTATTATTATACTAGAGCCCGCTGCACGAAATTCGTGCACGGGGGGTGGGGGCGGGGGGCGGTGTTTCTCAGCCCAGCCTGTACCCTCTCCAAACTGGGACCCCTCGAGGGATGTCTGACTGCCCGTTTAAGCCCGATCCTGTTGGGATCAGGCCTAAACAGGCAGTCGAACATCGCTCTCACAATCCAGTACTGCTGGCTCCCAACTGCTCACCTGCCTGCCTTCCTGATTGCCCCTAACTTCTTCTGCCTGCCAGCCTGATCACCCCCTAACCACTCCCCTGCCAGCCTGATTGATACCTAACTGCTCCCCTGCCAGCCTGTTTGCCCCTAACTGCCCTCCCCTGCAAGCCTGGTCACCCCTAACTGCCCTCCCCTGAAGGCCTGGTCCCCCCCCAACTGCCCTCCCTTGCAGGCCTGGTCCCTCCCAACTGCCCTCCCTTGCTGGCCATCTTGTGGTGGCCATCTTGTGTCCACATGGGGGCAGAATCTTTGACCACATGGGGGCAGCCATCTTGTGTGTTGGAGTGATGGTCAATCTGCATATTACTCTTTTATTAGATAGGATAGAGGCCTGGTGCACGGGTGGGGGCCAGCTGGTTTGCCCTAAAGGGTGTCCCGGATCAGGGTGGGGGTTCCCTTGGGGTATGGGGTGGCCTGGGCAAGGGGCCTGTGGTGGTGTGCAGGCCAGCCACACCCCCTGGCGACCCAAGCGGAGGCCCTGGTATCTGGGGTTTATTTATCTTCTACAATTAAAACTTTGTAGCCTGGAGAAGAGCCAAGCCTTCTGCTTGCTCAGTGGCGGCAGCCATTTCTGTTGGGATTTATTTATCTTCTATAATTGAAACTTCATAGCCTTAAGTGGAGGCCTGGGCCGGCCAGGGCTGCAGAAACTTGGCTTCCTCCATCGCTGTGGGCAACCCTAGCCTCCTGCTCTTTCCAGCTCTGTGGCTGCTGCCATTTCTGTTGGGCTATATTTATCTTCTATCATTGAAACTTTCTAGCCTTGAGTGGAGGCCTAGGCTGGCAAGGGCAGGCGGAAAGCTTGGCTTCCTCCATTGCCCAGGAAACCCAAGCCTCCCTCCTGCTCTCTGTGGCCATAGCCATCTTGGTTGGGTTTGTTTGCATATTCGCTCCTGATTGGCTGGTGGGTGTGGCTTTTGGGTGTAGCGGAGTGATGGTTAATTTGCATATTACTCTTTTATTAGATAGGATATATGTTGATGCATTTAAGGGCTTTCTAATTGCACTATGCCAATCTCAGTATAAAATTCTGGAAGAACTCAGCTAGTGTTGCTCAGTGGTTGAGCTTCGTCTCATAAACCAGGAGGTCAAGGTTATATTCTCGGTCAGAACCCATACCCAGGTTGTGGGCTCAATCCCTGGTTGAGTTGTGCAGGAGGCAGCCAATAGATGATTCTCTCTCATTGTTGATGTTTCTATCTCTCTCTCCCTTTCGCTTCCTCTCCCTGAAATACATAAGAACATAAACAATATTTTTTAAAATGCTGGAAGAATTAGAGCAAAAGTGTGTATTAAAGATAAAAACTTGAATGACTGAAGCAATTATGTATAGCAATGATAAATATTTATTTTATAGTTTTCCTTTATCCTTAAATTTTCAATACCTCTTTCAACACAATTTCTTCCTGATATGCAAAAGAAATAACCTTGCTTCTCTAAAGACATAAAATGAGAAAAATCAGAAAAGGGTTTCCACAGTGTTCTGCCATCGCATCTGTCAACCTACTTAACACAGTGTGCTCTCATCTGCACAGATCTGTCTTCCTTCAGGTTCCCATGAGTCAGTTCTCCACGCCATGTGTGTGACCACCTCTCTAGGCGTGCCCTGCGTCCTCACTTACTCACCCAGAGACATTGCACTGTCAGTCGTTTTCCTCTTCCCTGCACTTGCATTTCCCCTGTCTGATACACAATGCTCTGCCCTCATAAATAGGCTTTAATTCCTATCTAAAAAGACAATTAATGCTCACAAACAAAACCTGAACACCTACCTTCAGTGTTTCCCTCCTGATACAACTCCATTACTGTATTCCCTCTACCAAAAACCTCTTGGAGGAGTAACTCACTAGTATACAGTCACACACAGCTTAACGATGGGGGTAAATTCTGATACATGTGTCCTTAGGCAATTTTGTCTTTGTGTGAACATCATAGAGTGCAGGTGCATAAATCTGGATGGTATAGGCTGCTACACAACCTATGCTATATGGTATAGCCCATTGCTCTGTAGTAGAGGAAAAATATTTTTTTTCCTCTCTACACTTCTATGTTCTTGGCTTGTAAATCCTATCTAATAAAAGAGTAATATGCAAATTGACCATCACTCCAACTCACAAGATGGCTGCCCCTATGTGGTCAAAAATGGCTGCCCCCATGTGGACACAAGATGGCCACCACAAGATGGCCAGCAGGGGAGGGCAGTTGGGAGGGACCAGGCCGGCAGAAGAGGGAAGTTGGGGGTGACTGGGCCCGCAGGGAAGGGCAGCTTGGAGGGACCCAGGCCTGCAGGGGAGAGCAGTTTGGGGGGACCAGGCCTGCAGAGGAGGGCAGTTAGGGGTGACCAGGCCTGCAGGGGAGGGCAGTTATGGGCAAACAGGCTGGCAGGGAAGCAGTTAAGCATCAATCAGGCTGGCAAGGGAGTGGTTAGGGGGTGATCAGGCTGGCAGGCAGAAGCGGTTAGGGGCAATCAGGAAGGCAGGCAGGTGAGCAGTTGGGATCCAGCAGTCCTGGGTTGTGAGAGGGATCAGGCCTAAACGAGCAGTCAGACATCCCTCGAGGGGTCCCAGATTGGAGAGGGTACAGGCTGGGCTGAGGGACACAACCACCACCCCCCATGCACAAATTTCGTGCACCGGGCCTCTAGTCCCTGTAATAAAAGATTAATAGGAGAAAAACAAACAGATGTTTAATAGCACGTCTACCTCCTGTCACAAGGAAGAGAAGATACCCAGGGAAACTGAGTACCTCACAAAAATGATTGAAGCCAGGCTTCAGCTGAAGACAAAAGATGTTGGGGTTGGTAGGAGTCAGTTTGGGGAGGTTACAAGGAGAAGCTCAGTAAAGGAGGGTAAGACTGATGCAGATTTCAGAAGTTGTCTTCAGCTTCTATTAAGGGTCCCTAGAGATAAGGTCCTAATCCCCCACAGCTCCTCCTGGTATAGCAAGGGAGATACTCATGCAAATGGAGATTCCCCTTACATGTGTTAATGTCTTTTACAAAAGGTAACATCTACTTGGTTTTTAGATCTTCTCCCATGTCTGCTAGTCCTTAAAATTTACCCACCAAAATATTTTTTTATGCCAAATAAACATACTTTCAGTGAAAAATTTTGTTGCCCTACAGCCCCTGGACTACAAATCTGTACATTTTAGTGTACTGAATACTGTAGAGAGATTTTTTAAAATGAATATAGACTGTTCTGGCTTTTGTATTTTTTTCATTATATATACTTCTCCAGTTTTACTTCTATGTTCATAAAGGCTGTTGATTTATAGCTCATTAATAATTCTTGTATTATCATTACCATCTTTCATTATTTTATTATACAGTGATGCATAATATTCAAGGACACTATATCTGAAGTAAGACTGTCTCTATTTAAATTCTGTTTCTCTTTATAACAAGCAGTTGGAACTTGGGCAAGTTACTTAACATACAGGGTGTCCCAAAAATGTATACACATTTCAATAATTAGTAATTTCAATGGGTTAAATCTGAAAAGAAAGAAACATCAATTGAACTATCAGAAAAAATTGTGTGTACACTTTAAGGGGGGAACACGCTGTATTAACTTATTTTTAACAAAGGATTTCAATGAGGGTTACTTTAATTTATAAGCATTCCCATTGGTTTATATCCAGTTCAGCATTTGGAGAAATATTGTCAAACTTCTTAATATTATATCAGTCTGGTTGGTGTTAAATGGTAACTTATTTTAATTAACTTTCTTTAATGTTGGAAGTACTTTATATGTTTATTTGGCACTTACATTACCTATTCTGTTAAATTTTTGTCATTAATTTTACCAATTTTTGTATTGTGCTGGCTCTTTTGAAGAACTATAAAAAGTCACATTTGAATGTAATCAGTTTTATCAGAGCTTTCTTTGTGATTGGGGCACTTTGTGCTTTGAAAGCTTTTATTTACTTAACTAGTAACCCATCGCGCAAGATTGCGTGCAGTAGGCTGCCTGCTGCTTCCGCGGGAGCCGGCGGGAACCGCAGCGCGCCGCCAGGAGCCATGCTGCTTCTGTGCGGCTTCTGCGGGAGGAGGAAGCAAGCTGCCGGCGTCCATGGGAGCAGGGAGGGAACCGCGCCGATTCTGCAGGAGGTGAGAGGGAGCCACACTGCTTCCGGAGCCGCACTGCTTCCGCCATCTCTTCTCCAGGCCTGCGCTTGGCCGCAGAGGCTGCGGGCTGGCTCCCCTGTCCCCCAGAGGCCCTCTGCTGCCGGGGCAGGATGCTTGCCTTGTAATGAAGCAAGCATTCTTCCAGGCCTCTCACGCTGCCTGCTCTCAGCGGCCGCTCCCCCAGGACTGGGGGACTCCAGCAGGGCTCAGGGGACTGGGTGCTGCTATCTTGTGGCTATGGCCACTGCCATCTTTGTGATGGAGTGACAGTTAATTTGCATATTACCCTTTTATTATATAGGATATATTACATACTGATATTTTTTCAAATTAGATATAGTTTTGTTTTACCCATTTAAGTCCTTAATTATTTAAAATATATTTTTGTGTATAGTGTAATTGTGGCCCTTTTTATAATGATAATGATATAGATAACAATTTTACTGAAACCATTTCTTTTTAAAAAAATATTTTTATTGATTCAGAGAGGAAGGGAGAGGATAGAGATAGAAATATCAATGTTGAGAATCATTGATCGCCTGGCTCATGCATGCCCCCTACTGGGGATCCAGCCTGTAACCCTGGCATGTGTCCTGACTGGGAATTGAACCATCACCTCCAGGTTCATAGGTTGACACTCAACCACTGAGCCACACCAGCCAAGCTGCAACCATTTCTTGATTAATACTACTTTACCCACCGATCTGCAATAGCATCCTTACCATATATTAAATGTCCAATATAATAGATCTGTGGTTGATTCTTTTCTGTTTCTGTTTGTCTATACTTTTGACAGTATTACATTGTCTTGAGTTCTAACTCCGAGTAATGAGGCTTGATAAATGGTAAAGCAAGTATCTTTTTTTATGCTTCTTCCTGCATGTCTGGATAATCTTTGTATTAACTATAATATTTTGTTATCTACCAGAGTTCTATGAGAATTCTTGCTAATTCTATTTAAACTTCTCTTTATTTTCTCCAAGTGAAACTTGACATTACACACTGCATATATTCTCCCATAAGAATGGAATGATTCTTTGTGTAAAGAACTTTACTTTCTATTTTCTCCAAGTTTATTTAGATTTGAAACCTTGAACTTTTTAAAGATCGTGTGACTTTTTTTTTTTTTTTACCAACTGCTGTGCTTTTCTTAGTTTAATGATGAAACTGATTGTTCATCCCTTAGACTCTGACAGCATACAATGAATTCTGACAACTTTCTCCTACTCCAGTTCTGAATAACATGTAATTTCCTTGATATGACAAAAATACCATTTTAGCATTCATGGCATGCCTTGGTGTTCATTTTTCATTTTCCTGTAAGTTAATGAGTTTAGCAAGGAGTGCCATCATAAAGTTGTCTTTTGCCAAGAGTCCTGCTGTAGCATATGGAGCTAGTGACAAGCTACACTATTAAGGAGATTTGTTTAAAACCAAACCTCTAAAGTGTGCATGGAAATACTAAATACATCCCTGTGTGTTTTGCAGGCAATCCTGGTTTGCTGAGCCATGTCACAGTGGGTATTAGAGTTCTGGATGTCAATGACAATCCACCTGAACTTGCCAGGGACTATGATATTGTTGTCTGTGAAAATTCTAAGCCTGGCCAGGTAAGTTAATTGTTCTCTTCCTGTCATTTGAATGGAAAAAAAAAAAAAGAAAAAGCAGCTCTATTTCTATTATTCTTTTTTTTTCATTTTATTGAATCTGTTCATTAATAAAAGGATATAGGTTTCAGGTGTAAAATTCTATAATACAGCATGTGTATATTGTATTGTGTGTTCACCACCCCAAGTCTTAAAATGCTATTTTTGTGCCCAGTGAAAATAATTTTACAAAGCTTTATTTTAAGTACCAGATAGATTTTTTTTAGAATCATAGGAAATAAATTTCTCCAAATCCCAACTGTAATTCAAAATCTAACTCATCCGTGCATGCACTCATTATGCCAATAAAATTACATTGAATGCTTTGTGTGTAGCCCCATAGCAAATGAGAAGGAGACCGTGAACTTTTCTGTGCTAATGAAGCTTTGAGACTAGATTGGGGGAATGGACTGGTTTTTCCATTTTGGAGGGCCCAAGGGAGTGGCATGAGTAACCATTGTGTGATACTGGTACAAAGAAATGATGAGGTTTTAACAATGTGAAGAGCGTGTATTTATTAAGGAGGTGGAAGAGCAAAGGAAGGATAGAAGAGCTGGAAAACGGGAAGTGAGTCTGCGTGTATTGTGGCACCTCGTTAAAGAGTATGGCAAGTCTGAAGGAAGGCCAGGGTGGCTGAAGCACATAAAACAAGTGGGGGACTTTGAAGGGGAAGTGCATTTATTTCTCTTCTCTTATTGAGCATCTCATAGTTTCCAGAAGTCAGACATGTGCTCATAGCTTCGCTGGGTCTTTGCAGACCCACAACCGTAATCAAGGTATCAGTCAGGGCTGTGCTTTTACCTGGGGCTTGGAGACCTCTTTCAAGCTTACAAGGTTGCGAGTTACATTTAGTCCTTTCCAGCTGTAAACCCAAGAACTTCAGGATTTTCCCAGGAAGGACACTTACTTCACCACACAAGTAAGGAATGTATTTCTGGTGAGACACTGCTCGCAAACAGCTTTATATAATGTAATGTAAACAGATGAATGCTGTATCAACATTTTTACCATATTCTATTGGTCAGCAATAAGACCCATTTACACCCACACTTAAGAGGAAGAGATTACATCATAAGAATCACCTTAAAGTCTGTCTGTCATAGATGAATCTAGAGATTTAAAAATGATATAGGTCCATTGGTAAACCAGAATGAAGATATCATCCAAAATAACTTCAAATTATTTAGAAGCTTCTGATGAAAATTATAATATTTTAAAGCACAAGTTATATGTTTTAGTCTCTTATTAATAAACTAGAGGCCCGATGCATGAAATTCGTGCAAGTGGCTCGGCCCTCGCAGTGGCAGGGCTTGCCTCAGCCCTCGCAGCCCGGCTTCATCCAGAAAGTCGTCCGGAAGGATGTCCAGTCTAATTAGCATATTATGCTTTTATTATTATAGACTAGTAGTCTGGTGCACGAAATTCATGCATGGGGCAGGGGGCGGGGGGCATGTTCCTCAGCCCAGCCTGCACCCTCTCCAATCTGGGACCCCTTGAAGGATGTTCTACTGCCGGTTTACAGGGATCGGGCCTAAACCGGCAGTCGGACATCCCTCTCACAATCCGGGACTGCTGGCTTCAGCCGCTCACCTGCCTGCCTGCCTGCCTGATTGCCCCTAACCACTCTGCCTGCAGGCCTGCTTGCCCCCAACTGCCCCTGCCACCAGCCTGCTTGTTCCCAAATGCCCCCCTGCCAGCCTGATCACCCCCAACTGCCCCCCATGCCAGCCTGCTTACCCCCAACTGCCCCCACTGCTGACCTGCTCGCCCCCAGCTTCCCTCTCCACTGGCCTGCTCACCCCCAAATGCCCCCCTGCTGGCTTTCTCACTCCAAACTGCCCCCCCACTGTCCTGCTCACCCCCAACTGGCCCCTCTGCTGGTCTGCTTACCCCCAATAGCCCCACCCCCCACCAGCCTGATCACCCACAACTGTTGTCCCATTCTGGCCTGATCACCCCCTGGCGACCCAAGATCCCAGCCCCTCCTTTTTTTCTTTTCTTTTTTTTTTTTTCAGCGCCTCCTTGAGTGGAGGCCAGAGTCGGCTGGAAACAAGTATCTAGGATTTATTTATCTTCTCTAATTGAAGCTTTGTAGCCTTGAGCGGAGGCCAGAACCGGCCAGGGTGGGTGGGAAGCTTGGCTTCCTCCATCACTGGGGGCAACCCAAGCCTTCTGCTCACTCCAGCTCTGTGGCTGCTGCCATTTTTGTTGGGATTTATTTATCTTCTATAACTGAAACTTTGTAGCCTTAAGCGGAGGCCAGGGCTGGCTGGTAGCCTGGGTTGCCCCCGGCAACCCATGCTACTAGCCCCTCCTTGAGCGGAGGCCAGGGCCAGCTGGAAGCAGGTATCTGGGATTTATTTATCTTCTATAATTGAAACTTTGTAGCCTTGAGTGGAGGACAGGGCCGGCCAGAGCTGGCAGGAAGCTTGGCTTCCTCCATCGTCGGGGCAACCCAAGCCTCCTGCTCACTCTAGCTCCATGGCCACCACCATCTTGGTTGGGTTAATTTGTATACTTACTCCTGATTGGCTGGTAGGTGTGCCTTGTGGGCGTTATAGAGGTACGGTTGATTTGCATGTTTCTTTTTTATTAGTGTAGATTAAGTTTATCACCTCTGGTACTTAAAAATTTTCCTATATCACCATTTTAAAAGCAGTAAATAATTTTATGATACAGATATATAATGATTTACTTATCAAATCCCATTTTTAATGTGCCAGAAATGTATGCATATATCCTAAATATTATTTTCCTAACATACATTATAAAGGTACAATTGTTGAGAAAAAATCTTTAAAATTAAAATATAAATACAGATTTAAAATATACAGTAACTGAATATGGAATTTTAGTTCTTGATAGTAAGAGTAGATTAGACATAGCTGGAGAGAAAATAAGTGAATTGAAAAATAAATGAGAATAAAATGTCAAAAAGATGAAAAGAAAATATCAATACAAATATGAAAAACATGCTACTTGCAGGTCTACCATATAATTTTTTCAATTATCAGCAGCAATTGAGCATTTACTAGTGTATAATATTGTTCTTTTATTCACATAGCTGTTACTGTTTTCAGAAACTAATTACTAGACTTAGTAGCCCTGAATTCTAATGAAATTTGATTAAGTTATGTGATTATTTCTTTTTACCCTTTAAAAACTGTATTTATATTTAGCATCATTGCTGTCTTTTAATGTTGTATGACTTTAGCTTTCACAATAAGATAATTGGGTTCTTTATGTTGCTCAACATTTGTTTCCAACTCTTTCACCAAAATGAATTTAGATTTGTCATTGAGGGGATAAAAACATTTTTAAAGTATTGCTTATTGCACTTGTATTTAAGCTATTTATTGCCAATCTGTGTCATCAATTGTAAAATTAACCCTGCTTACATGGAAAATGGTTGGTTATGTAATTTTGCAGTCCTGGATTTATTAAACCTTATGTTTGTAGCATTCCTGAAGAAAGTTTGTGTAATTTGATGAAGGTTTGGAATGGATAACTCTATTTAAATGATTTGTGAAATAGGTTTTCTGAAGCATATTTGCGTTGTTCAGCTCTATGACACTTAATTTTAAAATTAAGGACATTTCTAATATAGATGATGTGCGTCTAAATATAATAGCATGTGACTGTGGCAAAGAGACTGGTCTTTTATGAAAGCAGAGGTTTAAACCACATAACAGTAGAGATCAGGGTGATTCAGGTATTAATATAAACTGCAACAATATATTTCCCTGAGTTAATATATTTTCCTGTTCTTTAACTACCTAGCATGGGGAGGCAGGGAGGGTGGGTAGGTGGGAGGTAATCAGCCAAGAACCTTGTATGCATATATGCATGACCCATGGACACAGACAAAGAGGCAGTGAGGTCCTGGGGCTGGGGGACAGGGGGATGGGGGCAACCTGGAGGGGGCCAATGGGGGGAAAAGGAGACATATGTAATACTTTCAACAATAAAGAATTATAAAGAAAATAAATAAATTTTTAAAAAGAAAATCATGCATGCATGAAATTTGAAATCAGTTCCCAAAATAGAGTAAATAAAAAATTTGAAAATAAATAAAGGTTGGGGGGAGGTTAATATGAGGAAGGAAAGGGACATATGTAACACTTTCAACAATAAAGACTTAATTTAAAGAAAATAAATGAAGGAGTGCTTTTAATCTTATCTCTCTCTTTCTCTCTCTCTCGTGTGTGTGTGTGTGTGTGTGTGTGTGTGTGTGTGTGTGTTTTCCATTGTAATTAAACTTAGGAAATAAACTATCCTATATAATAAAGAGGTAATATGCAAATTAACCCTTACACCCTCACAAGATGGCTGCCTATGACCAGGCCGGCAGGGGAGTTAGTGAGGGATGACCAAATGACTGAACAAACAGGCTGCGTGGGGCAACCAGGCTGGCAGCGGGGGCAGGGCGGGGGAGGCAGTGAGGGGCAACTAGGCTGTCAGAGGGGCAGTTGGGGATGACCAGGCTGGCCGGGAGGGGGGGGGCAGTTAGGAGCAACCAGGCTAGCAGGGAGGGGGCAGTTGGGGACAACTTGGCCGGCAGTGGGAGGGCAGTTAGGGGCAACTAGGCAGGCAGGCAGGTGAGTGATTCGGAGCCAGCGGTCCAGGATTGTGAGAGGGATCCCAGGATCGGGCCTAAACTGGCAGTCGGACATCCCCCGAGGGTCCCAGATTGGAGAGGGTGCAGGCTGGGGACCCTCCCCCACTGCCCCGTGCATGAATTTCATGCACCGGGCCTCTAGTATAAAATAAAATATTTTATTACTGAACAAAAGTCTCTGCCTCATTGCATCCAATTAACAATACAACTTTGCATGAAAAAAAGTGAAGTTAGATCAGTGGAGATTTTACACTGTGTCAAGGATCAAGCTCATTTAACTAACAAAAGTCATTATAATTATATTATCAAATATATTCATAATCCCACAGACACCAGGGGGGTGAGGGCATGAGTGGGGTGCGGGGGGGGGGGGGGCGATGGGAGGGGATAAGGACACATACGTAATACCTTAATCAATAAAGAAAAAAAATAAAGCAAACTTGTTGATTAACTTAAAGAATATGCAATGTTTTCCATAGAATGCTCTATTTAAAAAATATATATATATATATATATTGACTTTATAGAGAGAGGGAGAAACATCAATGAGAGAGAAACAGTAATTGGCTGTCTCCTGCATGCCCCCTACTGGGGATTGAGCCCAAAACCCAGGCTTGGGCTCTGACCTGGTATCCAACCAGAGACCTTTTGGTGCATGGGACAATGTTCAACCACTGAGCCACAACTATCAGGCATAAAGTGCTCTTTTAAACGTAAATGTTTAGTTAGGGCCAAATCACTTGCCTAATAGAAAATTGTTATTTTTATAAATTTTTGACACTATATTTTTTTTTCCTAAATGTTCTCCAGAAATAATACTTTGGAAAACACATTTAAACAAGAGGATATATTTATTTGATAAAAGAAATCAAAAATTGTTCTAATTAGTTTTTGTCAAAAGTAAATATTTACTCATGGGCTTTATAAAGAATTATTCTAGTAATTACTTATAAATTCCAGCTCTATTTTTTATTTGTTTCTCCTTTGGTTGATTAAATCTGTGACTGTGTTTCTATAAGTCAGTGTAGATAAATCATAACTCTGGTAGTGTAGAAAATACTGATGACAGAGACATGTCAATTATAGGTCTATCTACCAGAAGCTTAAATCTTCTGGAAATTATAAACATTAATTTCTTAAGTATTTCTTCTATTAAAAGTCTGAGGACACAATACATGGGAATCCTATTTGCTAATGAAAGAGAAAAGGTGATTAGTAAAACAAAAATTGAAATATTCCATCTCATATCCAAAAAATATCTGACTTCTGGATAAAAATGGAACAACATTCTAGGTTTTTGGAAGCATTTCTCAGAAATGTTATGGAAAAAATTAAATATAGATGCATGACTCACAATTCTACAACAGTTCAAGATGAATGGTTCACTCTGAAATAAAAGTTGTGATAATCACCTCATCATTTTCTATGTAGATGGGACCAAAAACTCACCAAGACGTATTTGCCAAATGAATTCAGATTTGAAATTACCTTTATAAACATGGAAATATATTTTATTAAAGGTAACAGGAAACCAGGAAATACAACATAATATGAATTATATCAGAGTTTTACAAAAAGAATAAGCTGTTTGTAAAAATATTAAGAAAATTTAAAATAACATATAAACTAATTTTGAAATGAAAAGAATATAATTGCCCCAAAGAAGTAATAACAAGAAACAAAATAGTCTTTGATTTAAATTACTTGTTCTCCACCAATCCCCTCCAAAATTACTTTCTAGGATAAAAAGTGAACTTTTAAATGTGGCAGTATGTTATAAGGCCGTGGTCGGCAAACTGCGGCTCGCGAGCCACATGTGGCTTTTTGGCCCCTTGAATGTGGCTCTTCCACAAAATACCACCACCTGGGTGAGTCTATTTTGAAGAAGTGGCATTAGAAGAAGTTTAAGTTTAAAAAATTTGGCTCTCAAAAGAAATTTCAATCGTTGAACTGTTGATATTTGGCTCTGTTGACTAATGAGTTTGCCGACCACTGTTATAAGGGATCATTACCAAAATAAAATTGCAAATTGGAGAATCACAATGAATGAAGACTAGGGGTAAGAGGACATTTATTTTCCAAAAGAAAAGCATATTTGTTTTATTTAACCCTGAACACAACCTTGAAATTTGTCTTTTTTATTTGTTTTTTAGTAAGTAGCTGACATGTAGAAAATGTAGGTATGTTTGTCATATGCACACTCTGTACTCTCCATAGAGAGTACATATACTTGAGAAAATATTTTTAGATTCTGATTATTCATCATTAGTCTATAATCATAGCCAAGAGACAATAACAAGGAGGAAAACTACCTAAACAGAGACTAGCTTTCTATATATATATAAAAGGCTAAGTGACCAGCTGACTGTCCAACCAGTAGCTACCACATGCAATGACCACCAGTGGGCAGACGCTCAATGCAGGAGCTACCGAGCTGCAGTGATGGCAGTGGCAGTTCTCAGGTGAAGCACCCCAGAACCAGAGAGGAGTGAGCCCCATTCTGGGGTGCGTCACCCAAGAACCACCTTCTTGCAACCTGGGACCTCTCGGGGAATGTCAGAGAGCTGGTTTCGGCCTGATCCCCACAGGCCAGGCTGAGGGACCCCACCTGCCGGAGGGACCCTGCTCACTCTACAGATGCCCTTCGAGCCCCGGCACTGCCCCAGGTGTGGCTGGCCAGGGAGGGACCACGGGAGGTTGGCTCCGGGGCATGCCTGGCTTGTCTTGCCCAGTCCCACCCCACTGGCCACCTTCTAATTAATTTCCTTTCAATGTGCACGAATCTGTGCACTGGGGCACCAGTGCTGTAAATAAAAAGGAAACCAAAAATGAACAAATATGTGAAAGCAGGATGAAGACTTCTTGGAGGAATAGGGGGAAGGGCTTTCACCTAGATCTCTTGCTAAAACAGTACTTTGTAGTAATGATAGAACATAAAGGAGTGGGCCATGTGAATATATGGAGGAAAGGGATCACTCTAAATCCTGAAACACTTTCTTCACTTTCACTTCATGAAAACACATGCTTGTCTTGTCCAGCTCTCACTGACCACACCTTCTCAGTGCTTTTATCTTCCTCATCACCCTGACATCATCATGGGCTTAGTACATGGAGAGGAATTTCAGTTTTAACTGTGGTACATTTTGGTGATTATTTCACTTGGGTAGTATTGAGTAAAATATTCTTCGAAATCTCAATTTTTGTAATGGATGTACAATATTTCACATGCAGGAAATGATATTTTATGGCTCTTTTTGCTCTCTCTCTCTCTCTCTCTCTCTCTCTCTCTCTCTCTCTTTGTTTTTATTTTTCCTGCATGTGAAAAAATAGGAAAGGCTCTAAAAAGGATACCTAAGCATTAGGTAAATAGCTTGTATTTAAAATTGAGGCATGTACAAATAATGTTCATTGTATTTATTTAGAAGCATCCCTTTAATTTTTAAAAGAGGAAAATATTATCTTGCTAATTTGTTTGGATATTTATTTTTTAAGAGTATACTAATAATGGTTATAGCTACTGAAATTTATATTCAGTTTTTAGGCCATCTGGAATAAGTTATTTACATATGCCAATATTCTCTGCTTCTTAATGTTCAAGGAATCCAAACTTTGGAATTGTTTTCTCTCACTAGAGATGAAAACTGTCCCATGAAGCTCTGAGTGATGTGGTTTTGCCTGTGCCATTATTTTACTATTCAGATTTCAGGCACATCACACTCCTTAGGGGACTCAGGTACCTCATCCCTAAAATACAGGAGCTGCACCATGATCAAAAAGGTTTCCTGAAACATTAAAAAAATAATAAAAATAAAAATAAAACTTCCCTGCTTTTGCATTTACTGGTTGAGACTAACATATACTCTAAGACCATTCTATATCAACACTGGGATATTTATATTTCTACAAACAATACCTCATGTCTCCCCAAACAGATGTTCAAACAAAATCTTAAAATTAATTTGCCCCAAGTTACTGTGGGTGATAAAGAAAAAAACAACAAAAACTAATGTTTGTGCCATGCTAGAAAATAAAATGTGAATACTTATAAATTGTACCATAATATGTTTCCCGAAATCAGTGCAAATAAGAGCAAGTTAATTGGTACTTTGCACTCAAGATGGTACAAGAGGCCTTTTAAAACTCCTTTTGTGTTAACAGCTGAAAATGTTGTAATATCATTAAAATCAAGGGAATAAGCCAAGTTAAATTTACTATTTGGTGTTTGTTTTTCTTTTTAGGTTATTCATACCATCAGTGCCACTGATAAAGATGATTTTGCCAATGGACCAAGGTTTAACTTCTTTCTTGATGAACACCTGTCTATAAATCCAAACTTCACCCTGAAGGACAATGAAGGTGAACATAAGTACATATATATTTTTTTTATCAGTTTTGACTTGATATGGAATTGGCCTGAACAGTTTTGCTATATTCTTTCATATCCATGGACAGCTTGCAAATCAGCTTTTAAAGTCAGTTTGATGTTAATATGTTATGATCTGTGAATAGCTTGTATTTAAAATTGAGACATATGTACAAATAACTTTCATTGAATTTATTCAGAAGCATCCCTTTAAACAAGAAATGTACATGTAATGTGCTCTTGGGAAATTTTTAAGAGAAATCTTAGCTGACAAACGTTTAAGAGAGCTGCTGGAACTGCTAGAGGTGGAAAAATTTTAAATTAGGAAAAATGAAAAATGAGTCCTAGGAACAGTTAAGAAAAGAAATGCAATGTTTGAATCACCTTGCATTAGTAAGATTGCCAAGATGTGCTGTACAAATTATATTTCCTCTTGTTGTTATGAATATTTTTCAAAACATGGGTAAATATGCATAACTACAGAGTACTGTGGAAATTTTTGAACTACTTTTGTCTAACCTTCTGTATTGTGGTGGGGGGGGGAGGGCAGGGGGGAACACCATAATTTAATCAGAGAAGATTTATCATGGTTTAGATCCCTATTTGGTAGATTCCTCCAGGTTGTGTAAAAGTCATTCTTTCATACATAAGAAAAACATTAAGTCATTCAATATGTACAATTTCTGATTAGCATCAAGTTTCTTGTCCCCCAGATTATCTTTCATCACATTTATCTGAATATGCTGTTATTTGGGATTTAACACTTGCCTCTGAATAACAAAAAAGAAATAATGGCATATGTGTATGACAAATTGTATTTAATTGACTATTGTACCGTATTTGCACTTGAAATCCCATTCTATAATTCCAAATATACTTAGTGGAATTAACCATACTAAATATGTAAAAAATCAATTAGTATTTCCCCATATTGTAAATAATTGCATGATTTGGGTAGCATTCAACTTTCTGTCCTAGGAGATTGAAATTATGTCTAGATACCTATATTTATATTTCAGTGGGAACTAATTTGTGAAGTTCATCCTACTAGATTAGAATATCTGGAATTTGTGAATTTAATGAATATATTCAAAAAGTCTTGCTACAGTGACTTGACCACATTTTCAATGCTAGAAACTCATATGTAAACATTTTAAAATGTATTTATAATATTGATGTAAATCTTTTAACATTTATTTTAATCATACATATAAATGCTTGAATCAGCTGCACAATTTCAAGCATGAGAGAACTATGGATAGTTGTGTAGGGGTAAATATGTTTGAATTTGCCCTGCTGGTGTGGCTCAGAGGTTGAGCATTGACCTATGAACCAGGAGATCATGGTTTGATTCCCAGTCAAATCACATGACCAACTTGTGGGCTCAATCCCCAGTGTGGGGTGTGCAAGAGGCAGTGTGGATCAATGATTCTCTCTCAATATTGATGTTTATATCTCTCTCTCCCTCTCCCTTCCTCTGTGAAATCAATAAAAATATATTTTTAAAAAGATTTTTGAATTTTTGTAAGACTATTTAAATTTTGAAAATATATGATATTATAAATAACAGAAATAATATATTTGAGATAAAAAAATAACCTATTTTAAAACTATCAGGGATTACACTATGTAAATCTTTATGACATCTTGATACCTATTAAGATATGGCTCTTTTTTTCTCTTTCCTCTTATTATACCTCCTTGATCTTTTTTTCAACACATTCTCAATTTTCTTAACCCTTTACAATTATCATTTTATTGGCAGATTATTAAATTCAGTTTATGATTAACATAATATTAGGGTTCTAGACTAAGATAAAGATTTCAGAGTTCTTATTCAATCATTTGGTAAGACAGTATATTTAAAATTATAATGACATATCTTTAAGCATGATATTTCATCTGATTGAATCTATAGCATATTTGAACCTCTATCAGTGAATATATTCTCCCACTCAGTGGGTTGTCTTATCATTTTTTTGATAGTTTCTTTTGCTGTGCAAAAACATTTTAATTTGATGTAGTCCCATTTGTTTATTTTTTCTTTTGTTTCCCTTGCTGGAGGAGATATATTAGAAAAAGTATTGCTATAAGAAATGTCCAAGATTTTACTGCCTATGTTTTCTTCAAGAATTTTTATGGTTTATCTAGACTACCAGTTAAGTGTTTACTCTATTTTGACTTTCTTCTTGTGTATGGTGTAAGAAGGTGGTCTAGTTTTATTTTTTACACATATTGGTCCAATTTTGCCAATGCCATTTATTGAATAGACTATCTTTTCCCCATTGTATGTTCTTGTCTCCTTTGTCAAATATTAATTGACCACAAGGTGTCAGTTTATTTCTGGGTTCTCTATTCTGTTCCATTAATGTATATGTTTGTTTTTATGCCAATACCATGCTGTTTTGATTACTATGGCCTTATAGCATAGTTTAATATCAGGTAGTGTGGTTCCTCCAACTTTGTTGTTCTTTCTCAAAATTGCTGTAGCTATTCGGGCTCTTATGTAGTTCCATATAAATTTTTAGAATATTTGTTTTAGCTCTGTGAAACATCTCATTGGTATCTTGATAGGAATTGTGTTGAATCTATGGATTGCTTTGGGTAATATGGTGTTAATTCTTCCTATCCATGAACATGGTATATACTTCCATTTATTTGTAGCTTCTTCTATTTCTTTCTTCAGTGTCTTATAATTTTTTGAGTATAGGTCTTTTACATCCTCAGTTAATTTATTCCTAGGTATTTTATTCTTTTTAAAGCAATTGTGAATGAGATTGTTTTCATAGTTTCCCTTTCTGATAGTTCATTATTGGTGTATGAAATGCAAATAGTTTCTGGATATTAATTTTGTATACTGCTACTTTACTGAATTCATTAGTCAGTTCTAGTCATTTTTGGTGGACTACTTAGCATTTGCTATATACAGTATTGTGTCATCTGCAAATAATGACAGTTTTACTTCTTTCTTTCCAATTTGAATGACTTTTATTTATTTTTCTTGTCTGATTGCTGTTGCTAGGACTTGAAATACTGTGTTGAATAAGTGTGGTAAAAGTGGACATCCCTGTCTTGTTCTGATCTTAAGGGAAACCCTTTTAGTTTTTGCCCATTAAGTATGATGTGGGCTGTAGGTTTGTCATATGTAGCCTTTATTGCATTGAGGTATGTTCTCTTTATCCCCACTTTGTTGAGAGTGTTTATCATAAATGGATACCAGATTTTATAAAATGCTTTTTCTGCATTGATTGATATAATCACGTGTTTTTTATCCTTTTTTAAAAAAATGTTATGTATCATATTTAGTAATTTGTAGGTGTTGTACATTTTGTATTCCAGGAATAAATCCCTTAATTATGGTGTATGATCTTTTTAATGTATTGCTGCATCTGGTTTGCTAATATTTTGTTTTCTTTTGTAATACATGTGTCTGACTTAATCTTTATTTGTTGAGGCATCCACCTCAAAGATAGTTATCTGTAATCAACCATTACCAGCCACAGGCTGCATTCCCTACACCCCATCCCCTTTGTTTTAGAGGTCTTGGTTAATTTCAATAACTGATCATATGGGCTGCTTTTTTTCTTCTTCTCTGCCCACACTTTAAATTCCCACTTTTATGTTATACATTCATATAAAGCCCACAAAACTTTAGGTTCCTACCCTCAACCGCACTAAAAGCAGAACCCCAAGATACATATGCACACAACCATTCTCAACCTGCAACCTCTTTGGCCCCAGGTGTGCCATGTAGTTTCCCAGACATGTAAGCAACAAACCTCTCCCCAAAGTTTCCTGGTGGTTATTGCTGAGGCTGTCTTTCAATCATAATAATGACCACAAGGACTGGTTCAGCCACAACATAGGTTATTCATAGTGTGAGATGAGCACACGACAAGGTGCTCCCTAAATATGGTACTACTACAGGCATAGATAGGTAAATGAGAGCAAATTCAGAGGGCTAAAATAAATAATTGGATATCTAAATCTATGTATAAATATATAAACCCGACAGAAGGCCAAGGTAGTATTTTTAACCATTGTGGGAAGGATAATTCAAAAAGTACATTGAAAGGGACCAGCCCTAACCGGTTTGGCTCAGTGGATAGAGCATCGGCCTGCAGACTGAGAGGTCCCAGGTTCGATTCCGGTCAAGGGCATGTACCTTGGTTGTGGCACATACCCAGTAGGGAGTGTGCAGGAGGCAGCTAATCGATGTTTCTCTCTCATCAATGTTTCTAACTCTCTATCCCTCTCCCTTCCTCTCTGTAAAAAATCAATAAAATATATTTTTTTAAAAAAAAGAAAGGGACCAACTGACTATATATCTAGAGAAACTAAAATTAGAATTCCTTGTGCATATATACACAAATAAATTACACATAGATTAAATAATTATTTATACAATAAAAAATTTAAGAGCTTTAGAGGAAACTGATGTGGACTACATTTTTTATTTGGGTAGGGGGTTTTTCTTTATAAAAGACAAATATCACATTCATAAAATAATTATAAATGTGACAATATTAAAATTATTTTATTTCTGCATCAAATTATTTCCAAACAAATCTTGAAAACAGGTCATAACCTGGTGTAAGATATAGCCATACATATAAGTGAGTAAGGATTGATAGCATGAATATATTCAAAACCTCCCACAAAAGAAAATAAACATTCCAAAGCGAAAATAAAACAGTGAAAGGACAAGAAAGAATAAGTAACTAAAAGAGTGATGCCAAAATAGTAAATCAACATATGAACAATTGTTCATAACCATTAGTGATCTTAAACATAAAAATGGAAAGATAATAATATGTCACATGTAACTCCTTAGACAAAATATAAAAATATAAATAAATCTGGAAATGTCAATGGTTCAACAACCACATTTTGAAGATGTGTACTGGTAGCATTCTCACCTTGCTACTGAGATTGTACCCTACTTGCATGATAGCTACTTAGTCTGGACACAACTTTATGGATGCCCGGCAGAAGGCTCCACACTTCTGGGTCAGAGATAAATTACTTGATTTCTCACGACATGGGAAGCAATATGAACTTCATGTTTTCTCTGATTTCCCTTACCCCAAAGTCTCAAGAGAGTTACATGAAGTGGCCCAGGTGCACACAGAGGAATCTGGGATTAGGGAACCCTAATATTCTACAATGGGTTGCCAGAAAACCAGGTTGGCCTTTGCCCCAGAGGTAGTCTTTAAATGGATTGTATTGGGTGACAACAAACCCGCCTTCTATTCTGGAAGGAGACATTCTGTCTCTTGCTAAGACTGTTGTGAATGAGAGCTCATGCTGTGTGCTGTGACATTAGTAACCAAGTCCTTTAGGGCTGACCCAGGAGGCTTGTGTCTTCGGCCAGCCTCCATAAAAGTAGAGCCGGCTACCCTGTTAGCACATGGCTACGATAAAATCTCAATTACTTCATATTTCTTGACACTTCATTGGATAAGCTCCTAGTAAAAACAATTATAAAAAAAAACATGTTTTTTAATGATAAATTGTTCCTATATGTATGCTTAGCTTATCCCAGAGACAGATGCCTTGATAACATTTCAGCCTGGAATCATGCAAGCTAGCTAATATCCTCATGCCAAATCAGGTCTTAGTCCATTGATACTCTGAGGGGATTCTCCTGCTTACCACCCTTATTTGCTTACTAAATAATTAAATTTAAACCATATTCCATGTTTTCCCATATCTTTACTATCTTCAGTAGATCTTTTCCATCATATTTTTTTTTATCTCTCATTAATTTGAAATTTCCTAATTTATCTGAACATGGGAGAACAGATGTCATTTTTAGTGTTTCATCCTATTTATATAAAGTCTTTTACTTGGGGCCTGCTTTTTTTTTATAATTTACTGTGACATATGCTGGAAATATATTGTTAGAAAACACCAGCATGCAACTTACATTCTGCTCAAGGAAGCAAGAGTCCTATCAAAGAAAATATGTCCATTCAAAAAAACATAGTCCAAACACTGACTGCTTTAGTTAACAGCCATTTCTTGCTTTTTATAGAGATGGCTATATCTGGTGAAATGTTCTGTCTTAATATTTGTGTGTGTTTTTTATATTTTCCTCTATTTTCTTGAACATATTAATCTTAATGATTTTATAATCATTGTCAGTTAATTTTAATATCTCAATAAGGTGACAGGTTTTTGTGTTTGATTTTCAGAGGGGTACCCGAGAGGCAAGACTGGACTAATGTCCTATTTGTTGTTAGTCTAGTAATTTTCAGCTGGATGTCAGGTAGTCTGTAAACCTAGAAGAGTCTCAAAGGACAATGTATTTCTTTAGAAAATAGTCACCATTTTCTGTGCTAAGCAATGAAAGAGGGAGATTATTACTTTAATCGAATCAGAGTTGAGCTAAACCAAGGCCAATTTTCAGTTTCCTTTAGGTTCCGTCTATCTCAGGTTTGTCTGTGTTGCTGGCGTGGCCCTCTAGGGCTTCTAGTAGGTGCCTGTTTGTGCACCAGGGCCACTCACCCTGGTCCCTACCCCTAATCGTTGTGCAACTACCAGAGATGGCAAAACAAATAAACAACAATAACAACAAAACCTCTGCTTTGCATTCCAGGGCTTTTCAGCTTAGAATTTTAGCTTCCTCCTCCTAAACTTCCAATTTCAACTTTCAATTTAACAAACGTCTTTAGGGAATATCATTTTTGTGGTTGAGACCCCTCAATTTCCAAATTAATTACGGGCCCTAAGACTTCTATAAAAATACTCCTAGTTTCCCTGTCCTGGGGTTAGAATTTCAGCCTCTTGTCAGTTCCTAGTATAATAAGCAGCTACATTGTAATCAACAGTTCACCTCTCCACACTTTTGACCTCTAGAATCTAATCCCTCTAGTTATCTCGCTTTAGCAGCTGTCTCATGCCATTAAACAGAATTTCTTGAAAGATTCAGGCCTTTCTCTTTGTTATCAGTGGGAGTATTGGTCAATCAAAAACTGTTCTACTCAGGCCTACATTTTATAAAGCAAGAGTCTTGGGAATAGTCTCATTCAATAGTTGGGATAAAAACTGGGCTTGGAAGAAAGGACACTGTTCAATAATAATCTAACCTGGAGATGCTGGATGCCTAGATGTTTGCTGATTTGAAACAGATATCTGTCCTTTGAAATTTAATTAAATTGGTTCAGGACTCCCATCCTATGTACTGATCAAAACCAAGATACTCTCCAAAATTTTTATGCACACACACAGACACACACACACACACACACACACACACACACACACACACACACACAGAGCTCTATTTCCTAGACTTTCGTTTTACAATGTCGGTCGGTCCAGCACATTCTACTTCAGCTTCAAACTATATTACTATTTACCACCACCATTCCTCTCCCTTCTTAGAATATTTTTTCTCTAAAAGAATTTCTGTAGTCAGCTCTTAACTAAACATTGTTTTTCTCCCGCCACTTAATCTTTAAGGTGATATGCACTAAGCTGGCCAGAATGTAAGGCATTAAAACACCCACCCCAAAATGTAGGAGAAACTTGTCATCTAATTAGGGAAATAAAGATGATATTCAGTGTAACTGACCATTAGGGGCAGTGAAATGTGAGTTGCTTTAGAGAGATCACTAAAAGTCATATTGTTGAAAGAGGAAGAGCAGGGTTTGACTTAAAGAATAGCGTGTTCCACCAGGTAGAGCCAATCAGAGAACCCTTTCCAGTGAGGTGGGAAATGAAGACGGCAGAGAGGTGACACAATGCAGCTTCAGTTAAGTCGGTCAGAAGGATCTAACAAGTAAGATGTGGCAAAGCCGAGACGCAGGCATTATCATTCACTATTAACATTATAAGCATGTGCTATATTCTGCGCTCCAAAAATGAATAAGATATCCTGCCATGAATACTTTAGGGACTCTGGTGACAAACTGTGGTAGATAGAAAAAACTACAATAAACAGAAATATTCAGTGGTTATCCTAAAAGTTATGAACCCTTACTTATTAAATACTAAAGACTTTGATTTGGAAAATAATCAAGTGAAGGGATTACTTACTTTCTTTTTGCAACATATATAGTGAAATGTATATTGTATTGTATGTTTGATAATGACCTTTTTATCATGAACTAATAATATACTGATAATGAAATAATTTTGTTTAAAATTAAAAATCAGGTTCAGATGGTTTTTAAGCTCCAGCATTTTTAAACTGTTATTACTCTAAAACAATAAAAAAGCATAAAATGTTTCCTGATTAAAATGTAGTTTTTCCTGCTGTCACCTACTCTTTAAATAATGATAAGTACGTTTTTAATGTTAGCATCAAAAAATCCATTGTATAATTTTGACTTAACCCAACGCCTAAAGCGGATGCCCTGTAGCCATGCCACAAAGTCTGTGAACAGAGGCTTGCACCAGGAGTCTGCGCATACAATTACTGTTCGTTTATTTTGTATTATAAAAAGATAACCTCATCCGCCAATATAAAATTGCCATTAGTCTGCAGAGAAGTCTGTTCTGCTTCATGATCTTTTATGCTGCCTCTTGAAACTACGTTTTACTTGAGGCAAGGTGTTTCACTGGCCTAATTCCTAGGCTTAATACCAATTGTCAAGTGTATTTACAAATCTTACACATTTTAGTAGGGGGAAAAGTAATTTATAACTCTTATACACTTGTATCTCAGTTTTCAGGGTCCTAAATAGCATTTAATGTGCCTTTCAAATTTGAAAATCCTTATTATAATTTTGCTGATAATTTGCTATCAAGGACATCTGCTACTTATATTTACCTGTTTCCTTCTTCTCATATGCATTTTCCACTTTTGTAGACACCAGCATTTTAAAAAAATAAATGAGTCCAAATAACACACTCTCTTAAAAGGAATTAAAGAACTGCACTAAAAATTTCCATTTTAAACAAAAATGGAACAAAAGCTTTTGTAGACTGTCCTTTTCACCTTGTAGCAACGTTTTGAAGATACTGTTTTTTATTTAATTTTATTACTTTTTATTATTTCTTTGCAATATTTATTTCTACTTCTAAAAATGAGGTCATATTATTTATAAATCTTTAATGATTTTTTAGAAAAATACTTAAGTAGGGAAATGCTGCTTCTCCTTATGGAATATGGGTTTAGTGAAAGAATATCTAACTTCGAGTTTACTTGTACATTGCCTTGAGTTTAAGATAAGGAATACTTTCAACTTTGACCATGTAGCTAATAAACAGGTATCTTTTCTTTCAAATTTCAGCTCATTTGTAGTGAAATGCAGTCATTTAGTTTTATATATACTGGAAACCACGGGGAATTTTAAGTTTATTTTGTGCTTCTTTAGCATTGTCAGATTTGTAGTGGTCAGTAGTCCCAGTTCATTTCTGTCCTTCAAACCAGAGCTCACAGCTGGTGGTGTAATTTCTCTACAGAGCATAACCATTTACAATTCTGTTTTTAACCACAGGGCTTCAAAAGACCACTTAGCGGGTTCATTCATTCCTAAGTAAAAGAGTGCCATAGCCTGTCCTGAGAATAAGGCTGCCAATGAAGCCTCAAATATCCCCTGATGGAAGAGGAGATGGATGTGGGGCAGCTGTGCCTGCTGAGTCACTCACCTGGTGGCAGTGATGAGGCTAATTTTGCTCTGTAATGAATCTCTTTCTCCTCTCAGTCCAGTCTTAGACTTCACTCACAGCATTTATCCAGTCACACCTGATAGAATCACGCTATTCTTTATGCAAGGTGGACCCCAATGCTTGACTAAGGAGAGGCACACAGTCCATATACAATCTTGACCCTGAAATGGGAAAGTGTGATTTGCAGATGTAGTGATTTGATTTGTTTTAGTGAGCCTGATGCTCTAGCTCAGTGGTCGGCAAACTCATTAGTCAACAGAGCCAAATATCAACAGTACAACGATTAAAATTTCTTTTGAGAGCCAAATTTTTTAAACTTAAATTTCTTCTAATGCCACTTCTTCAAAATAGACTCACCCAGGCCGTGGTATTTTGTGGAAGAGCCACACTCAAGGGGCCAAAGAGCCGCATGTGGCTCGCAAGCCGCAGTTTGCCAACCACTGCTGTAGCTAAATATATATGTGCTTTTCTTATCTCCTTATTTATTTTAACTTTTTTTAACTTTTATATATCATTTGCAAATGGGTTTGTCAGCTCATACTTCCTCTCACATCCTTATACTATACTACTCACAGTGACAACAAAAGGACAGCTGACTCATACTCACTAAACAAAAAAAGTAAAATTATAAAAAAATTAAAGTACAGCTAATTTTACCATTTTTTACCACTTCGTTTTGCTTTCCTTCTTAATATGCACTTTTGCCTAATTCCTTCCTTGCTTGGGACCAGGTAATGAAAATGCCACAGGAATCACCTACTCCACCCTGTGCCTTTAGGCAGGGGAACTTGAAACAAAGCTCTTGGAGGATTTTCCTTACACTTTCCTGCAGTGTTTATAAATTTAGTGACTTCAAACAGAATTTTTTCTACTTTGTCTGATCCATTCCCTACTAAAAATAATAGCATTTGTTAAAGGTAAAAAATAATAGGTAGAGAGGGTTTAACCTTCTTTCCCCCACTTTTTTTTTTTTTTTGTAAACTGCTATGATATATATATATACACACACACACATACATACATAGTATTGATTTCAGAGAGGAAGGGAGAGGGAGAGAGAGATGAGAGAGATAGAAACATCAATGATGAGGAGAGCTGCCTCCTGAAACCTGGGCATGTGCCCTGACAGGGAATCAAACCCTGACCTCTTGGTTCATAGGTCAACACTCAACCACTGAGCCATGCCGGCCAAGCTAAACTGCTGTTTTTATCTCTAATTTAAAAATTATGTTATTGTGTTATGTTTATGAATCATTGGGGTTGGATTTCTATTTTAAAATGTTCCTTTTTTAAATTCTCTATCATCTTCTCCACCTAAATTAACACTCTTATGCAAATTTATGTGTTATTCATGAACAGATTTGCTGATATTCTTCAAGATATATATTTTTGTTTCACATGTATTTATATTCATTTTTTAAAATTCTCTAATATACAGAGTCATGTATACATAGGTAGACATGATTAATATCAAAGAAGGACCGGAGTTTCAACTCTGGTTTTAAAATGTCCATAATAGATGTAGCTTCCTTACATACAGAGATGTTTTCCTGCTGTGAGTGGGGGAATATGGCTCAAAAGGAAATGCAAAATCAAATTAGAATAACTACTTTATGGTAATGGATAAAAATGGATAGTAATAGATTGCTTATTAATCCCCTCTGAGAGAACAGTCTAAATGTCTCTACATACTTGGTGGAATTGATAAAGTTGGTTATAATTATTATACCCATATTATTTCTGAATCTAAAAGGAGAAACCTAACACAGTGGATGGTTTTGTTTATCTGGGCTTTAAAATTTATCAAGAAGGAATGTGGCAGATGGTCAAAGGAATGACATTCCAGGGTGCAAATAAGAACTTAATGACATGTTGAATCGTACATTTGTCGTTTGGCAGAAACACAAGAGAAGCCAAGAGAATACTTACAAACTTAAATGAACAGGCAGAATCAAGAGTCTGCAAAGTGAGATTAGGTAAATTCTAAGATTAAAGGAAGGAGAAGTCAGGTAACATGAGAGAAAGAATACACCTTCAGTGGAGAACATGAGGAGATTGTGCTGCTGAATTATTACAAGATATATTAGTTCATTTCGGTTTTAATTTCTTAATACGTGTCAACATAATAAAGACACCGTAACAAAAGACAAATTCCTGCTGAGTGTAGTTCACATCATTATGTATCAAGTACCTATTATGTGAAAGGAGCTTTGCAGGAAAGCCAAAAAGCTTTGTTTCATGCATGAGCTTGATAACAGTTAAATTATGAATGGATCTACTGCTTCTGGAAAAAAAACACAGGGAAAAATGATAATAATATGAAGCCATGAATATTTATCTGACTAGTAGAAGTTAGGGTTCTATTTCAAACTTTCTCTTCAGACATATATACATTTTCTTAAGTCCAATAAGAATCTCAATCGTTTCTCCTGTTCTGATAGATTTGGAAATATTTTAATAATGTGCACCAGGAGGGTCATTAAACTAGCAGATACAGAATGAGAAAGAACAATGCAAAAATAACCCTGCACCCTGTGCACCAGAGGCCGTCAATACCAATAGGAAGAGAATTGGTGGAGAAGAGGCAGTATGACATTGTGGTTTTGAGGGTTCTAGAATGTAATGCGATAGTATCCTGATCATTCACCAGCTCTGTGATTTCAGCCAATTTACCCTCTGGGACTCAGTTTCTTTATTATCAAATTATTATTTATTGTAAAAATGATAGCCCTTAAAATATAAGGAATTTAACATCCTATCCCTTTGTAAAAAATGTATCTTTATTATTGAAAGTATTACAGAGGTATCCTTTCCTTTCCCCAGTGACCACCTTCTACCCCTCACGTCCTCCCAGGCCTTCACCACACTATTATCTGTGTCCATGGATTATGCATATGTGCATACAAGTTCTTTGGTTGAGCACTTCCTGCCCCATGCCCCTTCCTTTTGAGATTTGTCACTGTGTTCTATGTATCTGGATCTATTTTGTTCATCAGTTTATTTTGTTCACTAGAATTTAACATCCTCTCCTTTGTAAGGTGTGTGGATTATCATGCAAGTATTTACTGTAGTGTATAGCATTTAAAAAGTACATAAAAATACAATTACTGTTTTTTTCTTTGTTGACTTTCCCATGATGTGTTTGCTATAAGAAGAGTGCTTCAAATCACAATTAAGTCTGAAAAAGTTTATCAAATGATCTGTTTTCCCTGTAAATATATCATCTATACCAGTGGACCTTAAACTTTTTTTGTACATGAATGTTATCTAAATATTTGCTAAATATGTAGATGTCCATTCCTCTCACTTATATTCACAGTCACCAGGTTTGAGTTTGGGACCACTGACTCACCCTAACGTTTAGTATCTATTGCTTTCTCCCTCCTCTGCCTTTCACGGTTTCCCTTCTCCTTTAGCTTGGACTTTATTAATTTTTCAAATAGGTTTCTCAATGTGAGAACCAGTATTAGTTACTCTTTAGTAACTGCCCTTTATGTTCCCTTTTCCATTTCATAAACTAAAAAACAAATCACACATACCATTTTATTCACTAAAGTAAATGTGAATCTTATTGGTGCTTTACTAAGTACATTTTGTTTTGCTTATGTCTGTCATAGATAACACAGCCAGCATTCTGACAAGGCGGAGGAGATTTAGTCGAACTATTCAGGATGTGTATTATCTCCCCATTATGATCTCTGATGGTGGAATCCCCTCTCTCAGCAGCAGCAGCACCCTCACCATCAGGGTTTGTGCATGCGAGAGAGATGGGCGTGTGCGGACCTGCCATCCCGAAGCGTTCCTGTCCTCCACTGGTTTGAGTACAGGAGCCTTAATCGCTATTCTTCTGTGTGTTGTCATTCTCCTAGGTGAGTCTTTCTAAATCCTAATGTTGTATGATAGCAATTCTGAGTGCACTCTACAATGGCCAGTAGTGCACTAGACAAGAGAGAAAGATGGAGAGAAGAGAGGGATTTTGACAAAATTAAGAAATAAAAATGTATAAGGTGAATAGCAAGATGTGGCTGCACAATTTCATTTCAATTTACTTTCTCAAGACTACCGTTAATCTAGACATAATTTGACTCAGATGTGACAAAAAAGTTGAAATAGCAGGAAAATGGAATGGAATATGAGAGAAGTCATTTTGGAATCTATTTTAGAAACAATTGATATTCTAAATCCCATATTGAACAGGCTTTCACAATTAATTTCAAAGAGCAAAAGTGTCATCGTTCTAAAATTAATCTCAACACCAAATTTAAAAATTGCTTTCTTGCAGAAATGTCTATTAGTCTGAAATATTACTTAATCTTCTATGGTAGCTGAATTCTAATGTTACGTAGTCTAAATAATTTGGGCCTTAGAGATATTAAAATTTATTAAAATACAACAACTAGGACTTTTATTTGTTTAAAAGAAAAATACTTCCTCTAATTTTGTATTATTATTGTAAAAGTCAAATTCTTACAACCTCATTTGTAGCTGTTATTGCTATAAACTTTTTAGAATTGCTATTTAATACAAGACAGCAAATCTAGATTTTTAAAAGAAGAAAAAATGATGTAAAGGGTATTTCTGCTTTATAGTTCAAAGTGGAGATATATTTGTTTTTCCAGTGTGTTCTCTCCCTTCTGTTTTCTCATAGCAGCCTTAACTTTTGTTCTTTTCTTGATACTATACATACAAAAAACAAAACAAAGCAAAAGCTATATGCTTTAGTGAAACAGATATATTCTTCCAAGATATGTTTCCTGTTTAGTTTCTGGGGTAGAAGCCAAGTTACCTGTAAAGAAGGAGTAGAGAGTAAGGTGGGATCTGGCTGAAAAGTTGAATAGAGATTCAGGCAGGGTTGAGGCAGTTGAGGGCTTCTGGGACATGGTAAATGTGGTGGGATTTGTTCCAGGAGTATAAACAGAGATTTAAGGTAACAAAATCTCATCATGAAGTTTGCATTTTGAAAAAAAAAAAAAAAAGATGACTATGAATATGAAGCAGAGAACAGATCTCAGGAAGGCAACAGAGCACCAGGCAAAGTGGCTAGGAAGAAAACGAAGCATCTCGTTCAGACATAGCAGTGTTTGGATCAGCTGACTTTGAGTGAAATGGCAGAAAGGTGGCTAATGTCAAGATTTTCAGTTGAAATCAGAAGCTATCTTGGATAATATGGTGCAGGTTACCTGATGAAAATATTTATCAACATTTTACCTAAAGGCCTAACCAGTTTTGCTCAGTGGACAGAGCATTGGCCTGCTGACCAAAGGGGCTCAGGTTGGATTCTGGTCAAGGGAATGTGCCCGGGTTGTGGGCTAGATCCCCAGTGGGGAGCGTGCAGGAAGCAGCCGATCAAAGATTCTCTCTCATCACTGATGTTTCTCTCTCTCTCTCTCTCCCTCTCCCTTCTTCTCTGAAATCAATAAAAAATATATTTAAAACAAATTTCAACTAAAGCACCTGAGATTCCATTTGAAAAAGTGCAATGTTAATAATTTCATTTCTGTGAAGAGAAATTAATGTCTGTGACATAGTGTCCTTTTTTGAAACAACGTTCCACGGTCAAAAAATAAAGTAGCTGATAAGAAGTCATCTTGGGTAAATTTGATATATGGCTAAGTTAGAACAGCATCAAATGCCACCTTTTATCTCTGGCTGAATGTGATCCTGATCTTCCCTGAGCTGGTGGACTTCAGAAGTGCACTTTGTTGAAGCCACTGCAGCTGGAGAATATAAAGTGGTAACAGACTAGGACTGATCTGTGATAAACTCCAATGCGATCATTAAGTCAAGAATGAGATAGCAGAGGAGACCAAAGGAGAAGTCAGCGGAAAAAGAAGTTTAGTAAAGTATAATGACATAAAAGTCAAAGGAAGAAAATGTATTAAAGGGAGAAAACCATTCCACAATGTCAAAAGGTGCTCAGAGGTTAGATATATTGATTAACAAGAAGTACCAATTGCACTTAGCAACATGGGTATGGAGGTTTGGTGCACCATAACAAGAACTATTTTATTGCAGTATACTCTTGTACAGATGCACGGTGGAGAAGGAAATCAGAAAAATCAGACTTCCTGGAGTGTTGTTGTTGTTAGTTTGTTTTTTATTATTTCAGAGAGAGGAAGTGAGAGGGAGAGAAAGATAGAAACATCAGTGAGAAAGAACCATTGATTGGCTGCCTCCTGCACACCTCCTACTGGGGATGGAGCCTGCAATTGGGCATGTGCCCTGACCTGGAATCCAACCGTGATGCCCTGGTTCATGGGTCAACCCTCAGCCACTGAGCCCCATCTGTCAGGCTGGAGTTGTTTGTTTGTTTATATATATTGATTGGTCGCAATACTGTTTTCTTTAGATAGTAACACATTACATTCTTTGTCTTTGAAAATTAAAAACTAACAAACATCAACCTCGTAAACAAACCAAAAAAAAACAGGAAACAACTACAAACACTGATCCCTTTAGGGTTTTTAACTTAAAACCACAAAGTATAGAACTTAATGACTTTAATATAAGTTCTTCCAGAGTCCTTATTCTGACAGATTGTTCAGTTGGGAGAGGCATGTTACCTTTGGCTTTTGTTATCATTTATCTTCATGAAACTATTTTCCTTTACTATGATAAGACCTTAAAAAGCAATTGAAAAATGTTAATATTCAGGTCCATTGAAGGTGTATTATGTAAAATGACATTTTATTATTTCATGAAACAATATTTTCATTTATTACTTCATAAAATTTGATTTTCCCTTTGGGATAAATAAGAGAACATTTCTAAATTTTACGTTATCCTTAAGCACTAAGGAAGCCAATATGCTATTTTTATTGAAACTCAAATGTGTTCTTATAGTTTTACCCAACGGTTGCCTAATAATTTCTTAAACTTGGGTTTAAGCAATCATTTATAATGTAATTTATATTTTTATGACATTTTAGGTGTAATTATTATTATTCAGAAGATACTAACCAACAGACTCAGAATATAGTCATTTGTCATTTTAAAACAATGTTTGTTAAGGTGTGAGTTTATAATTTCTAAGGAAAATATTAGCAACACCAGAGGTAACAAATCTTCATGATAGACTTTGTAATTCTGAAGAGATGTTTAATCCTAAAAGCTAAATATATCATGAAATTAATAATTTACAAATATGTTTTAACTAGTAGCCATTTGTTTGTGAAATGACCTTAATTGTGTAAACCTAGACCTAGTTTTGCCATTAACTAATGGTGTGACCTTAGGGACCCATTCAGGCTCTTTCTACAGTACTTCTGATTCTGTGAAAATACAGTTTCAATTGGAAGGACCTACAGCAATGTGTAGAATTTTGTGGTGCTTATTTTTGTTTTATTATAATAACACATATTGCTATATACATATTCAGACTCCATCTATGTATATATTAATTACCACAAAAAAGGGTGCTTGAAAATCAAAAGGCCTAAATGTAAATGGTAGATGTGCAGATTGTGAGTAAGGCATTGTCCTGGTAGAATTACCTTTTTCAGATCTATTTTATGGGATGGATGGGAGAGAATAAAGAGTGAGCCTTCATGGTATAATCAAAATGTGGTGCTAGAGGAAGGGTAGCTATACCCCCTTCCCCTCGTTGGAGTTGACATTTGTTTCCCATCTTCACCCCACCACTTGCCTGAGCACCTGGCAGCTGGCAAAGCAAACCTTAATCACACAGCACAAGAAATCACCGAAACAGGATCTGAATCAGACCCTTGCAGTCCACACATCACATATAAGCAGGTGACTTAGATGGGTACATCAGCTAGATTGTTCCTACTCTGGGATGTCAATTTCTTGATAAATGGAGATCAGAGTGGATTTAAAATAAAGGAACAAGGAGACAAAGGTGGAATTGATTAAGGAGATAAGTGTCAACCCATGTGTCACCAGAGCTATCTTAGATGACTTTGTGGGCACCACTGGGTTTGAAAAAAGAAGTTTCAGACTGCAAAGTGCCAATACCAGGTATAATAGACAGATGGAAGGAGCTAATAAAAATAATCTCCCGGACTCTGGACTGGGGCCATCTCATTCTATCAAATTTAATATTATGATATAGTCATATAAAAAGAATTAAATGATTATTTTGGAGTAAAAAAGACCCTGTTATTAAAAATATTTGAGGGAAGTATGTTGGGAGTCAGTATATAAGGTATTCAAATGCAAGTTGTGTGACAGTTTAGGTTAAGAAAACTCAAAACCCCTTAGAACTCCAATCACTGGAATGATGATATAAAAAACAAACAAACAAAAAGAAAACAAATAGGAAAATGTTTTTCCAAAGTTCAATCCCCTTTTCAATAAAATAAAATTATGATATTTAATAAATTTATTTTAATTTTCTTAAATTAAAAAAAAAAATAAAGTAGCTTTAAAATTCTGGCCAAACTCAAAGAGAAAAGAAGTGAAGAAAAAGAAACACTGACAAAGAATAAAATATTCATTAAAATAAAGACTTCTCAAAATAATACAGTTTACTCATGTTTCAGTCCAGATCATATAACCAAACTTCATAATATCATAAATTATTTATAATTTTGAATGAAGAAGAACAATTTCTGTTTCTCTTCAACCCAATAGCTTTATCATATTCTGTTTTTCCAAGTAACCCACTGTAGGAAGAGATACCATGTCTTATATATATGGTTTGATAGACTGGTGGGAGGGGAAGGAAGGGAGTCATTTCAATATATTCATTTCATTGCCAGTTTTTAAATAAAGATTTAACTCTCAAAGCTATGTGTATAATTATTATCTTTACTTATTCTCCTTTAATAAATCTGCTCTTGAAATTTTTAGAAAACATTTAGTTTGATTTTCAAATATTAAAAAAAAAAACTCAAGTGAAATTGTGTTTGGTATCATTAGTAACCATAAGCTGATTTAAAATATATTTTAAAATTATTTTCTCACTGAGGCTATTGCTATGCATGAAGTTTCACTTATACAATGCCACATTGCCAGTTTTACACAGATGATTTTTTGTCATCCACATGAGAATTGATTATGGAATATCTACTGTGTGCTTTCTGCTCTAGAAACACCCACCAAACAACCATGTGTGTAAAAAGTCATCAAAAGCACATCTCATCATCCATGTTTCCACATTCTTCTTCAAAATTTTTTATATATTTTTATTGATTTCAGAGAGGGAGGGAGAGAGAGATAGAAACATCAGTGATGAAAGAGAATCATTGATTGGCTGTCTCCTGCATGCCCCATACTGGGGCTCAAGACCGCAACCTGGGCATGTGCCCTGACCAGGAATTGAACCATGACCTCCTCACTCATAGGTCAATGCTCAACCACTGAGCCACGCTGGCCCGGCTTCTCTGATTTGGTTTGAATTTGCCTTTGACGAGAGGACCATGTGTTCATATTTGTCCTGATATCCTTATAAACAACATTCCTTTCATTCTTAAGAGTGTCTCAGATTGTATGGTTAATTATATGTTGATCCCCATATCAAATACGCAGGTAACAAATCTAGGAATATTGGTCAGTGGAAAATAACTATCCTGAAAAGAAATAGATGTAAATTCTCAAAATTCAAACTTAACTAGTATCTACATTTTGGATTAAAATATATCAGGAATATTTTCTTAAGTTTTGGGGGAAAAGCAAGCATAAGCTATCATAATAATAAACCCAGCATTATCCCCTATGTTCATTAGGCAAATATGGTACTAATATTGGTGATATGAAAATTACCTCCATACTTTGACAATAGCATTGATCCAGTTCTCCCTATGTATGCACATAAATCCCCTTGACATCAACCACCAATTACTTCAACACAAAGGAAAATAACTTGATTTATTGATAGACATTAAAAATTTTGCTATAATAAATTAGGCAGTGTGTAGAAATAGATTTTTTAATCTAGAACAGCCTCATCACTTAATCATAAAGATGAGCAGAAATATATAGTGGATGATAAATCTAAACCTCTGAATACAATGAAGTCAGCTCCTTGCGGACGCTGCTTAGGCCACTGAATTAGAAAGCTCTAGGCTGCATTTACACTAAAATAAACTGAAGTATTAAATGTATGTTGACTACATTCAGTGAAAATCTCTTTTTTAAAAAAAGTGCTGTGTTAGAAAATGTCTTTGAAATATAAGCAACATGGACGGGAAACTGTTTCATTCTGTAGGATAGTTTTGGGGAAGCAGGGCTGCATAGCATCAGCATTTCATTTTCAGTTTGCTGTAATGACTCCTTTTCAAACACAGTGACCCAAAGCTTCCCTGTGCCTGCAACAGTTTCCCCTATTACGTTTTCCCATTACCTTGTCAGGATCCTTTTATTTCATACTTCTCGGGATAATTCTTCGATCCTATCTAAAAATGTTTTGTCCTCTCTTTTCTTCATCCTCATAGCCTCCAATGTGCCTTTTTTTAAAAAAAAAAATCAGATTCCTCCCACTGTACTGTGACCATCTCTTTTTACATGTACAGTAGTAGATTTCTGTCTCATAATTATCTTTTCCACTTCTGGCTTGAAAATCTATTCCTTTTACTCTCCATATTTTGAAGTATTAAGCACATGCACATTATGATATCTATTTCAAATATAGACAAAGGTGATCTATGTTGCTTAAGCACATACATTAAAGGGGTTAAGCAATAAAGAGAAGCAAGGAGACAATAACAATAAAAGTAAGACTAGAAGTTGCTTTTTATTTATCAGAACAATACGTTTAATTTCTGTTCCTGTCTTCACATCAGCCCAGTTTGGAGAAGGAAGGAATCTACTCAGCAGATCTACGAACATCTAAGCCAATCACATTTGGGGTCTAGAGGTCCATAAAGTCATGTGATTTCCATTTTCATCATCAAAATAACATTAAGATCAACTAGTAGTAGATTCAGTTAGCTTTCTTTTTTTAAATTTCCTATTTTTTAATTGTTAAAAGTATTACAGAGGCCCCTCTTTTTTCCCCATTTACCCCTTCTAGCCCCCCCCCCCACCTCCCAGGCCTTCACCACACTGTTGTCTGTGTCCATGGATTGTGCATATACTACGCATACAAGTTCTTTGGTTAATCTCTTCACATTATTTTTTAGAAGTAAGGGGTAAAAGGAAAGTTTCTAGGGTACTAGGTATGTTCTTAATTACAGATACCTAACCCAGTGTTTGTTTTATAACCATTTAAAGCTTACATATAATTAAGATTGCCGAATAAAATAGAGTATATCAAAATTCAAAAAAAAATAGATAAACAAAATGCAGTATAGAAATACGAATTTCAGATTAAAATATATTTTTAAATAATGAAGCAGAATGTGGTAATGGGAACATCCTAACCTTTGATGTGAGAAGTCATAGATCCTGGTCCAAGCTTTCCCACCTGCCACTTGTGCGATCTTGGGCTTAGATTGTAAAAATTCATGTGACCACTTTAAGTCTCAGTGTTCTCATGTTTAAAATGAGCAAAGCCCCAGCTCTGTTGTGTAGATTAAGTAAAGACATCATGTAAAGAAGAATGTGCCAACTGAAAAATTCCTAGGAAATCTAGATTATATACAGATAAAATAACACCTTTGCAGCTTGATAGAAAATGCAATTATTAATACATGATGCTATTTTTCTAAAGGAAAATGGACAAAAGAGATCAACCATGTAAAATATCCCTGCTTTGGTTCCCAACAAAGCATCAAAAGTACCGAATTTATGGCAGAGACCCCTTCTTATTTTACAGAAACTTAAAATACCCTGTGTTGCCTGGCCAGTGTTGCTCAATAGTTGAACATCGACCCATGAACCAGGAGATAGAGGTTCAATTCCCAGTCAGGGCACATGCCTGGGTTGCAGCCTCAACCTCCAGTAGGGGGCATCCAGGAGGCAGCGGAATGAGGATTTTCTCTCAACATTGATGTTTTATCTCTGTCCTTCTCACATCCTCTCTGAAATCAATAAAAATATATCTTTGAAAAAAATAGCCTGTCTTCAGTGTATCTTCCTAGAAAAACTAAGTATCTGTAGATAGACCCACACACACCATCATTTTTCTAGTCAAAATTTCGTATTTAATTTCCATCATCAGTTTCCCTCTGTGTAAACAATGAATGGCTATATAGCAATCCCCAAATGCATAGGCCTGGCAAATGAGAACACTGTGGGATTCTAGAAAATATCAGAAATTCCTAATGTTTTATAAGGATACTTATTTTTTAAATTATTTGAGATATTAATAAAAACCTTGAGGTGTTATTCAGAGAGTGCAAAGACCAGGGTGTTGTTCCAATGCAAGCCTGAATGGGATACAGTTGATGACAAAGGTTGGAAATTGCTGATGTCAAATCCCCACAAATTCCCTCTTTTTTTCTCTAATTCTTCATTCTCTTTCCCTTTTCCTCAGCGATTGTAGTACTTTTTATCACCCTGAGACGCAGCAAAAAAGAGCCCCTGATCATTTCAGAGGAGGACGTACGGGAGAATGTGGTCACCTATGATGATGAAGGGGGCGGGGAGGAAGACACTGAGGCCTTTGACATCACAGCCTTGAGGAACCCGTCTGCAGCTGAGGAGCTCAAGTACCGGAGAGATATCAGACCTGAAGTGCAGCTCACGCCCAGACACCAGACATTGTCCACCCTGGAAAGTATAGATGTTCAGGAATTCATTAAGCAAAGACTGGCAGAAGCTGACCTAGATCCCAGTGTCCCTCCTTATGACTCTCTTCAGACTTATGCCTATGAGGGTCAGAGATCAGAAGCTGGTTCTATCAGCTCCCTGGACTCAGCCACTACACAATCAGACCAGGATTATCAGTACCTTGGGGACTGGGGACCAGAGTTTAAAAAGTTGGCTGAACTCTATGGAGAAATAGAATCTGAAAGAACAACTTAGGGGGTCAATTCTTTCACCATTCTAGAATTTGCTGCCTGAGCAAGTGAAGACATAACCTCAGCCATGACAAGGAAGAAGTGTGGAAACAGTACTTGGAACTGAGCAAGCTGTACACAGCCACTGTAGAAACAAGTGCCCTTTTCATGATCGAAACTGGGTTATTTAATCAGAAGAAAATCAAATTAAACAAAACAACACAGAGAAAAATCTATTGTACCTTGTGTATATTTTCAATTGCTCAATAAAGTCTGTGGTACTGTTTACTTAAGAATACATGTATTCAACCAAACAATGATATTCGTTTCAACACCTTGTTATTTTTTTTTCCGATACAAAACTAAGTAGAAAGGTTCAAAATCACTTATGCCTGATTTCTAGGGGTGGTGCACTGCAGAATAAAACTTATGAAGGTAATCAAGACCTCTTTGTCCACTTTTCTGAGTGGACTTTTGAGACCCACACTCTGTTATTGTGACAGATCTCATTAGCTTTGTCTTATGTTTAAATGACGTGAGAGATATCCAGTCTACTAGGCCACTCTGTCATGGACTTGTATGGACCATTTTTCTTTGCCCTCCCCACTTCTTTTCTCCATACGGAATTGATGGAGCATGGGGATTTGCTGCTTGCACTATAATGTATGCAATTTCTGTGCACTGACGGTGCACTGCTCTGAACCACAAAGACTGCTGTCTCTGTCCCACAAACCCGCTCTTATTTTAAAAGAAAAAGAAACACTTTTCATTAAATTGATAAAATGAATGGTTTGCAGTATACTCAGCTAATCTGAAATATCAGGGAAAGATTTAATGTAAAAATTAGCTATAAACCTCACCCTGTTCAAACCTTTGGGGAACTCTATTTCTCTCCCCCACACCACCACCCCTCATTGGTTTTAGTATGTTTAAATCAGCAGATTTGATCATTCCTGTAACTAAAATCAGTTGTCAAAAATTTTGTAATTTGTTTATACGTCAGTACAGTTGGCTTATTTATGGCATGGGCAGTCATCGAAATAGGTACATCGCCAGATAAGAATGTAGTCCAAAAAGATTATCCCCAATACCTTAGAGACTTCAAATTGACTTTTATTCCTTACATCGGTTCAGATTTGTCCCATCTCACTGATTGATTAGCCTTTATATGCTTGGGATCTGCAGGAAAATATGTAAGACTAGGGGCAAACAACAACAAAGGAGATTCACACGTATTATTCTTGGAGACGTCCCCAACGTTTCTGAGCTTTAGGGTCCGAACTATAAAGATGGCTTTCCTCCCTACCTCACAGGCTGTGTGAGGATCCATAAGTATCTGCAACAGTGCTTTGCCAACGATAAACTGTTTTGTTACATTAAGGCTTGCAGACACCATCTAATTTTCTAATTCCATTGGCTTATAAATGTATAGTTGCATACGTTTTGAATAAAATGTATTATCATGGGAGAATTGCATAAACCTTCAACAGTGAAGCAACTACTAACTATACATATAATAAACAGGTTTACTTATTTTAATATTTTTCCAAATCAGATAATTTTCTTAGAATTTCTTGGGGTTTTGCACCCAAATTGTTTAGATAATATTTGCGGTTGTTGCTATTGATCTTGAAATAACAATTCATAGTATAGGGTCCTATTAGCCCAAAATGACCACATTTATGTATTAATTGAAATCCACAATTAACAATAATTTCAAGGGGGTGTTCTTTTGTTTGCTCTTCAAATTTATCATATTCTAGTGTCCTCAAAAGCTATATGATATTTTCTGTATGATTCTACTTATGTGCAAAACTTTGAATATTTGCCTCTGTTCGTAACTGCCCTGTGCTATCATATTTCAGTTTTGAGGTATGGGAAGCAAGTTTAATTTGAATAATTCTCAATTTGTGTTTTAAGCCTGAGGAATAAAATGTAATTTAATTTTTTATAACATTTTAACTTTCCAGATACTACTTTATCGCTTTCTTATATCACAAGAGTGTGCATTCTGGCAAAAAGCTAAATCAAAAAAGACACGGGGGCTTTGGGGAATAAGCTCTGGAGGTACCTACTCTGATTATAGTAATGTTGGGCCACACTCATCCCGAACGAAGGGTCAACTTTGGGAGAACTTATGAATCCTGGTGTTTTGACTTCCCTATGCAAAGAGGACCAGGAAGGCCAGGTTTCAGATTTTTCAGTTTAGACTTTTGATAAACTATCCACAGCTTTTGTTTTGTTTTATATTGTTTTGCTTATTTGTGTTTAATATTCACCCAGTAACTTTACAAATGAGGATTTGAACGATGAAAATGTATCTGTACGTATAACCATTTACATAAAAGCCAAGGGCCTCTTGCATGGTTTCAAGTACTAAAATATTTCCCTACTTTTGTAGAAAAAAAGCCAGATGCATCTAATTTTTAATTGCACATGCTAATGATAATGGATTGCTTCTAAATCCCTGATATAAAATCTAATATGGAGGCAAAATGGAGCTTCTGTAGTATTGAAATATTATTTTTCTATGTTGATTTCTTTTAGAATTTTATTAATGAAAGCATTACAAACATTATTTTTATATGACCTCTGAAACTAGGCAATTATATTATTATCATAAGTATGGATTGGGTCTCATATTTTTTATTCTGCTACTTTTAGTAACACACACACACACACAAACAATAATGATGAATAAATGCTTTGCAAATGCACTGAAGTCATTCAACATTCAATACCTTGCTTTAAAAACTCAAGTTTATCATTGTTAGAAGAAAATTCTCAAAATGTTTAGTGAGCAAAGAGTTGACACATCAACTCTGAGCATTCACTAGCCATAGATAATCAGCTATGGAACCATATATGATTTCATATGGAATCAGCTACGGGATCAATAATGTGCTCAGCACATTTTGTATATCATAATTATATCCATAGATCTAAATAAAATATAACTTTGAAATAAATTTACTTCTTTCTAATAAGATAATTTTTTAACCCACGGAGGCAATACTAAATGGTAACTGCTAAGTAGAGGAAATAGAAATTGTTATAATAAATTTTATCCACGATTTTATTATGCTAATTTATAAATTCCAATATTCTTTGTGAAAACAGTAAAACATTAATAGATCTTGCAGAAATTGCTAAAAATCTATCATCAGAAATTATTTCTATAACAAATCTGTACAAAACAGATTTAAAGATGAGACCAAAGAGGAAATTTTCCCTAAGAAAAGGCTCTATACAAAGTTAAATTGTGACTTTCCTAAAACCTGGTACAAGGAGGAAAATATTTTGGGAGAAATTTCATTGACATAAACACACATATATGTGCACACACACACATAACTCTTCTTGGAGAATATTGGAAAAGAAAGGAATATTTACAATAGTGACTTGGATATTGATATGATCCAAATACAAGAAGTATACAAACCTTTAGTGTACAGCATTTGGAAGATTCAGGTAGAATTTAATGAACAATTTTTGGCCTTCATTGTGTATCCAACCTTAGGCTAACTTTCAGTGCTGTCAAAGATTGAAGCTGATTCATAGATGTGGTTACACAGAACAAAGTTATCAAGCAGAAATAAATCAATATTTTAGAAATGATTTAATGGTCACAGTGCAGCTATTAAATACTAATACGTTCTTTGACTTATATGCTTAGCGTAATGCAATGTAGTCAAAAATCTGGGTAGAAGGAGAGAATCATATCGGTCCAACATTTTTAGTAGCAGTATGGAAAGATTAAATATACAACTACTCATTGTTTTGTTTGTTTGTACAGACCTGCACTGATGAGCGTAGCTTGTTTTTTTGTTTGTTGGTTGGTTTTTTTGTCTGGTTTACCTGAATATATAGGGAAAATAAACAGAAATGTAGGTAGACTATTCATTTCAGCAACCATCAAAAATCAGCAATTAACTGAGCAAGGTAATAAGTATAGAAGGGATGTGCATAGATCCAATACCTTTATGGGATAACTTTGTATCTGCTTATTAGTATGGACAGTACTTGATCAGCTATTCAACAAATCAGAACTCTAAAGCTACATATTCTGGAAAGAAGGAAGAATCCCAAGTTTCAAATTTAAATTGTACTTAGTTTCAAGATTTGGTAACATTGAATTAACTTACTTGGCTTTCAATTTTAATAGAACAAACCTCAGAACAGTTGTTGAGAGATCTGACTCAAATTCAGATTTCCTTTTTTTTTTCACCCTTTAGGGAGAAAGACTATTTAAATATTATTTGAAGGAAACAAGACCATTTCAACTTTTATTTTCTACCTCATCTGCAGAAGGTAAACCTTTTTGTTCTATCGGGTTAGGAATCGCATAAACTATACAATCTGAGGTAGTTCACAAGCCTTTGACTAGCACAACCGGCACAGAACCCACTCACTTTTTCAAGCATTCCAAATACATAATTTAAAAATAAGAATATCGATACCAATGATTTCAACCTTTGAAAATGAGTGTTCTTGCTTTGATTTATACCAATGAAATATGTAGGTTTTTTTTATAAAGGAAGTGATAAGAGAAAAATATAGATCATTTTTTCAATAAGGGTTCCAAAAAAAATGCTTTTAAGTTAGTAAGAATTACACCTTTTCACTTTGCTGAGTTTATGGAAATAAAGGATTTTTGCCCTTCAATACTACAGAGACATCAAATGTATTTTAGTAATGATCCATTTTTTTAAAGTCTTAGGTGAAATTAAATGGAGAAAATAGTCACTCAAGGATGCTTGAAATTATATCCTGTGAGGAAGGTATGCAGTTTGTAATTTAAAATGAGTTAATTGGATGGTTTGCATGTGTCCTGACTGGTATCAAACTGTGTGATCTTCTGGTTCATGGGTTGACACTCAATCACTGAGCACCACTGACAGGGCTGCATGGTTTAGTCTCATTGCCCAGCAATATTAGCTTTGGAAATAAGAAAATTGGGCCACAATAGTTAGTGCCACCTTAATAATTTTATCAAGCAATTTTTCTTATGTAAAAATACTGCAATTCTTACTCTAGATCACCTACTGGCATTTTCAAAGTGCTATTTCAGATGCTTTAGTTTCCAACAAAAATGCATGTATTCTAACACTTATTAATTGACTAAGGTCCTCTAAATATGCACCATATTAAAGATACCATTCCAGGCCCTGAGAGAGATATAAAAAAGTCTTGGCGACTCTATCATCAATGAAACTAGAATCTCACTTGAGAATTAAGACCTACATGTAAAAACTATAAGCTATATAAAAGAAAGCAAAAGTGGAATGTGTTCTGCAATATGTCGGGATAAAAATGCTAGGGAAGACCCAACCTCACCTTAAAGCTGTGCAGTACTTTTAGTACTCTACCTCAGGGAGAATGAGATACATCCAAAGGGAAGGAGAAGCACAGCAAGCAGTCAGCAAATGTCCAAGGGTGATTATTCTATGTGAAATAGATAATTTATTCCAGGGAAATCACGTAAGTTAAGAAAGTTGAATTTAGATTTAAGACGACTGAATGGAACTTAGTCTTTAACCAGTCTGAATGTCACTGAGTTTCAGAAAAAGCAGAAAAGTGGGCATGGCCAGACTTCTCTTTTAGGAATCTGAATCTTTCATTAATATCTATCATTTGGTAAAGACAGATTCTGGAGCTTTGTGTACCTACAAAAAATAAATAATATTTGGCTATTTTGATTACTTTCAAAAGACAACTACTTATTTTAGGAGTCTATCTGGAGAAAGTTAAAAAAAATGTCATCGGTAATATATATTTCAGGCATGGAATCACTTAATTTTATCATTTTTTAACCTAATAAAAATAAATTAAAATGAAGGCAAGAAACATGCTTTTAATAATAACATTTATTCTTAACTATATAAATGTGTTTAATTTCTATAATCACATTTTTAAGTATAAAATATTTTTGAAGTAAAAAGAAATAATATTCAAATACCAAAGAACAAATTGATGCCTTATTAAAACTATACCAGTTATTTTTAATGTATTATTTTAATACTCTACAAAAAAGATGGCACATGTTTTAGTGTTTCGTTATATAAAATTACACATGAATTTATTTTCAAAAGTGGCTATCATACAGCATGAAGATTCAATGACTTGTTAATATTACAAGTAGACTTAGCCTGAAATCCCTACTTTTATATCTTCTGTTTCTCACTTTTTCTTTTTTGACATTTACTTGCCTCATTTTTTTTACAAACCTTGAAAAGCTATATAAGAGCAATTTCGATATTTCATGTATTTTTCAGAACAAATTTAAGAAAAATGTTTTTCAGAAATAGAAAGTAGTTATCATGTTGTTTTCAGGGTTTTGTTTTTCAATGCATTTCCTCCCCCTTTGTCACTAATCATGCTCTTCCTCACAAAAAAATAATAAAAGAAAATTGCATTCAGAAAAATACTCTGTGAAAGTCACTTTCCTATGAGCTTGAGGTTTCATTCCATGATGTGGTTTGGTTTTGTAGCTCTTGCAACACTGTGGGTTTCCAATCTCCTCTAATCCATCCTGTCTTCATTCTTCCAAAGACAGCTGGCAGGAGAAGCCATTTTTGTTCATGTTAAATTTATTTCAAAATGTTTTGAGGACCCATCCCATAAGACATTAAAATCAGAAGTGAAATGAAAAGTGTTTTACTTTTTACAAAAGCATTTTTAATATAATGTTTTAAAAGTTAAAGTATAATTATAGTTTTCAAAAAATAAGTATTATTTTATTGATACCTTTTCCTTCACTTAAAAGAAAACTTAGAAAATTGGTTTTCAAGAACAAATAACACTGAATAAATCTCCCAGATTTCATCACTTATGTTTTTCTTTCCAATTGCACATAAATTTCATTTTGATCACACAATGTTAATAAATGGCAATTAGCCTATCAATAAAAGACCAACTTAAAAATTACTTTCAATCGAATCTTTTAGTTTAGGTTGAGATACAGTGCATAAGCTTCTTTTAAGTTGTACTTCACTAAATAATTCTCAAATGATGATTTTCAAAAATTAGAAAGATATGTACTTCTCGCCCTGCCTGCTACCAACATCTGTCCGTATCTTTCACTTGCCCAATTTAAAGTTAGCTGTCCCAACCACCCTTAACTGTCTCAGTTTCAGTTTGAGAAAGTAAGTGATATAGGAAAAGTGAAATGCTTTATTGGGACAAATAGTCTTGGGGGAAAATCAGGTCACAACTCAGCTTCCTTGATTCTTAATGCCTTAAATTGAAATATGAACCTGTAAAATATTAACAGAAATATTTAGACCTAGATTAATAGCTGGGGGTGGGGGGAGTATCTTAGGAGCCCATGATTCAGAACATATCATGAATCTGTGACTATAACTACTCATCTAAGTTTAAATGTCAAAATAAACACTGTTCAGATTCTCTCTTGAGTCTTAAATAGAAATAACAACATCTTTATATTTACCTCACAGAGTTGTTATGAATATCAGTTGTGATTTTTTGTGTAAAACACAGAAATTAGCAAAGTTCTTAGCAAATTAAATGGTAGTATTATGGTTTGATTTTTGCTCCCTCAATCTCCCCAACCTCTGGACTCAGAAAAAGGTGACCTGGGTTATATATTACAGGTATCAAAGCTTTGCAAAGTTTCAATACAGACTGAGCAAGGATATGTATTTCCCATCCAGGCAGGCAAAAATAGAGTATTAGCTCATTCAGTCCTTCACTTCATCATGCAGAAGACAAAGGACATTATAATCTCTATTTCACTGTGTGTATTGGATTTTCTTTAATAATTTTAGTACATAAAAATCTAAATATAAGGTTAGTCTAATCAATTAGTATAACTTTGTGAATTGTACTTAGTCTTTATTTTCTCTCTGTTTCACAATTTTTTTAAAAAAATATCAGTTTATATTGTTGATATAATTATTTTAAAAATGAAAATTAATTCTACTAATTTTTTAAAAATATGTAAATGAAGTGTTTAGAATAAGAATATTTGGAGGTTTATGAAACTCTCAAAATTCAAAAGAAACAAAAGTCATTAGAATATTCATGAGATATATTTTGTATGATAAAGGAAACACTTCTGTGGGGGGAATTACAGGGACAGGACTTATCATGTCTAATGATACCTTGCTATTATATAATAGTTAATAAATGCTCAATTGTAATAAATGCTCAATTACCATCAAGTGCTTGTAAATTCTTAGAATAGAAATAATGCAGGATCTCGCAGAAAACCTGCCATCTACTTCAAAATCAATTCACCCCTCCCTTCTACCCAAAATCCGGAGATACCAGATTATCAATTTTTATTTATATGTTATTAATTGTGATAGAGTTTTAACTCTAATATAGTAGAGAGTCTATTATCCAATTTCAATGAAAGAAGAATGCTCCTATTTTAGGAGGTATTAGACAAAAGAAAATGATTTATTTAGAGGCTACTTCTTCATCTAACAGACAATAAAACTTCATGTTCCACAAAAAGGAAAATAAACATTTGTTTTCATAAAACATAGCTTCCCATTGTGGGAGTTAACAGGAGTGCATTTTACTGGCACATGGTAACTTAATAATATTAAGGCAGCTCTTATTGGAAACAAGAGTTGATATGGAGGACATTTTTGCTTTTCACTAGAGCCCACTCACATACCAGTCTCTGTCTGTTAAAGGACAGCCTAATCTTGTTCGCTGAAAAGGTAGAAATTCCTAATAAATATAACAGAATCTCACACCTTTCCTTTTGTCTTTTCTAAATCTTATTATGTCTCAATAAATTTGACATCTCAGACTCTCCCTGTGAGGTCATCTTTGGTAGCTATTTCCTTGTATGTTAAAGAATAGTTCCTTAAATTTCCACTTACCCTTTACCTCAGGATCATTGAAGCAGTCCCTCACACACAGCAAAAACAAAACAAAACAAAAAAAAAACACACAAAAAAAGAGCAACCCCCAAAACAACAACCAAACAACAAAACAAGTGACAAAAAATCATCAATGTGCTGGTGAAATTGTACCATTTTCTGAGAGTATTTCTCCCTGGCACATTTAAACACTCTTTATTGCCCGTGGTTTCTTAAAGAGGACCAACCAGCAGCCTAACTAGATTATACTTAATTGTTTTGAGAAAAATTAAATGATAAGGGAAATAAATTTTTAATTCACAAATAAAGGTTTTGACAATATAATTTACTATAGAACAGAACATATTGGGAATGTGAAATAAAAAACTTTGTGTTATAAAGTGCTAGTGGCCATGTCAAGAAAGTTAAAGCCAGGCGTAGACAGGAAGGGTTTAGAATATGAGACGTTTGGAGATTTTTTTTTTTAAGATGGCCATAGGGAAAGTGACCAGGGACTGAGCCAGGGAGGAGTCTGCAACCAAGGTACATGCCCTTGATCAGAATCAAATCTGGGACCCTTTGGTCTACAGGCTGATACTCTATCCTACTGAGCAAAACCTGCTAAGGCTTGTCAGTCATATTTTTTAATAAAAACACTTCCCTACCACATACACTGGTGCTGACAAAAGTGAGTTTGGGAAATCAAATTGAAAAAGGGGCACAAAAAACACCAAATCTTTGAGCAATAAAAATGCCTCATGTCATCCAAATTATTACAACAAAAGGCTCTAATATAATCAGGACAGATGGCTAATGTCACTCACTTTTGTATGACATTTAGAAAGCAAATTCTTGGTAATAGGAAACAATACTCATTATGGGTTTCCAAAAGGGTAAAATTTTCAGATAGAAATTGGAAGGAGAAATAAAGCTACCCTGATATTATATGGATGGAGAAATTTTAAGAATCAAAATCAAATTATTATAGGAAGAACAGTGATAATTTTGAATACATACACTTTACTGTACAGTAGGTCTCAAGTCCATGTCACAACTTGCAATAGACAAGATTTTATAGCAAGCACAAAAATACTTGGGATCACACATATGTAACACCTTAATCAATAAAGAAAATAAAAAAAAATACTTGGGATCAAGCCCGCAACCTGGGCATGTGCCCTGACCAGGAATCGAACCGTGACTTCCTGGTTCATAGGTCAACACTCAACCACTGAACCACACTGGCTGGGCTGCTTTAATTGTTTTATATTGCTTTTTAAAATTATGGTGTCAATCTTATTCTAGTATGAAATAAAAATTAGAGACCTTTAACATATTTTTATTATTAGAATATTTTAGATAAAACTGGAGAAATCCTTTCTTTGAAAACCTGATTGAACTTCTCTGTAAAATTATCTGGGCCTACATTGGGGGACAGTGGAAATGAGTGAGATTTTTAATTCTTGACTCAATTGTTTAATACTTTTAGGAATATTCAGATTTTTCTAATTCTTCTTGTGTCAGTTCTTGTAAAACTAGAATTTTCTAGATATTTATCATTTAAATGTTTTTAAAATTTCAGCAGAAGATAGTAAGAAGTATCTTACTATCTTTTTAATATCTATTGCATCAGCATTTATTTACTTTTAATACTCAAACATTTTTTCATCTCTCCTTTTGCTCTTTCTTCAAACGTGAAATAATTTTGCCAATGGTATCACTTTTTAACGAGTAATATTCAATTTTCATTTCTTTCTATAGCATATTTTAGGTTCCTAGTTTCTGTTAGCTTCATACCTTTAAAATTCCTTCTGCTTTAGTAATTAATCTTTATTGAACATTTTAAGATTGAAAGTTAACTCATTTAAATAAATATTTTTCTTATTTTTAAGTATTAGCCTTCCAATATACAAATCTCTCCCCCACCTCTTATAACTGTATTATCTGTATATATTAGGGCAATGCTGTCTGCTGTAACAGGAAAGAGTTTCAGTGGTTTAGAAAACAGGGATTTATTTCCTCTTCGGTAAAATTTATGTGTTCCAGATTTGTATTAGTATCTCTCCTAAGCAGTGATTCATACATCTAGTCTCTTTCCATTTATCTCTCTGATATCCCCTAGGTCTTGAAGTCAAATTCCGGACCCTCTACAGCCAGTTGCCTTCATAAAAAAGACAGACTGATGCATTCACATTCTATTTGGTGAGAGATGGTGCCATGGCCCATCCTGATGCAATAAAAGGTATGACATATTACTGTATATCAGCTTGTTATAGTTCAGTGCCCAGAGTATTCATTGGGGCCTGGTCATGTATGCATTCTCTTCCTATGCACATCAAAATTCCAGATTGCCAGAGGTAAGAGATGTTCAGAATAAACCATGTTTTTTGCACAACTTAGGTACCACAAACCAGCTGAGGTTTCAGATAGGGAGAAGTGGGAAGTCTCTCAAAATCTAAGTTCTCAGATGCCAGGCAAGGGCCAAATTGCAAGCAGGCCTTTGTAAGGAAAGCGGTCTTAGGTCTACTATATTAATTCTTTTCTGCATATTTGCCTTGTTTTGAGGGAGAAAGTGTCCAATTTAGCACCATTATGCATGTTAGATTTCGTGGGGTTTTTTAGAAGTTCTTGATCAAATTGAGTTCTCAGCTATTCCTAGTTTGCCAAGGATTTGTATCATAAATGAGTATATCAGTCAGGGTTCTCTAGAGAAACAGAACCAGTAAGAAGTGTCTGTATGTATATATAGTTATGCACAACATGATGATGTTTTGGTCATTGATGTGGTCCCACAAGATTATAATGGAGCTGAAAAATTCCTTTCATCTAGTGATGCTGTGGCCATCATAAGGTCAAGCAAAGCATTACTCACATGGTTGTGGTAATAGCCTGGAGCTGCCAGTCATATCAAAGTATAGCATTTATAGTAATATCCAGTACATAATACTTGATAATGATAATAAGCAAAGATGTTACTGGTTTAGAATGGACCTCAGAATGGAAATTACCAAACACATAATTGACTACTAAATTAGCATCTTTCCTGTAGAACATGGATGAATTTTAATATTTCTTTGTTATTAAATTTAACCATAAGCAAAATATATACATTGTTATAATTTTATGTTTTCAGATAGGTGACTCAATATGTGTACTCTCATTATTAAATAGAGTACAGCAGAAGAAACATAAATCCTGAAAACAGAGTCTGGCACTAAAAATTAAATGTGAATGAGTCATAAAAATATCTTCATAGTATGAATTGTGGAAGCAATTTGGTCACATAATTCTCTTGGTTATACTCATACACAAATACTAATCATTACCATGATGACATTTTCCTTTTGAAGGTAGCAATATATAGTTATGGTTAAAGATTTAGTATAATAAAACATATACAAGTGAATATTTATGTGCAAATACAAACTGTGTATATATATTCATTTTTGTATATATGTCATAGTGACATGCTACAGAACATTATCAGGAAAGTAAAACAATCAAAGAATTTATTTGATTCTCTGCTTATTCAAGAAAGAATTTACTTGTTTCTCTAATAATTAGTAATTTTAAATAAAAGAACTTGTAAATGAAAGAATTAGTCTGGTAAAGTTTATCTTAGATTTATGTATGTATGTATTTGTATATTTGCTTTTCCAGAAAAGATAGAAAAATACCAGCCATTTGAAACCATGATGTTCTAATTCTACTGCAAACTTGAGTACCCTTGGTTTTGCATTTTGTTCAAGCTGTATCACAGACCTTTCTACCAAGATGCTTTGAATCTTGTTCCAACTGTAGTTTTATATATATAACTGGAGGCATGGTGCACAAAATTCGTGCACAGGTAAGGTCCCTAGGCCTGGCCGGCAATCAGGGCCGATCTGTGGGGCAACAACCTGCTTGCCAGCCCTGCCCCCCTGTCCCCCGTACCACCACCGCCAGTCACCTCCCTCTGCAGGGCGTCCGGCGGGGCGATTGCGGGGGAGGGGGCCTTGCTGGCACCTACCTTGGCTGGCCTGGGGTCTGCAGGCTGGGGGCAGCTTCTGTGTTGAGCATCTGCCCCCTGGTGGTCAGTGCACATCATAGCAACCGGTTGTTCTGCCATTCGGTTGATTTGCATATTAAGCTTTTATTATATAGGATTTCTAAGCTGAAAATGAGAGAATATGAAAGTTATATAAATGACTGCCTCCCTCTCCCCATTAAAAACTGCTTTCCATTTTCTTATTAACAGTAAAAGTGTAGCCCGACTGGCATGGCTCAGTGGTTAAGCATTGTAGTAAATGTATTAATACCTTACATTTTAAATAGCTATCTTAACTACTAACTATATGTAGTATGGCTCTGAAATCAAGTCTATGTTCATGCTCCTGCATGGGATTCTCCTATTCCCAGCAACACTTGAGTGATTATTTCAACCTTGTTTGAAGTCGTTCTTTATGTTCTGCTCTTCCCTGTGCTAGACTACTAGAGCAATTCAAGCTGAAATGATCATTTCCTTGAATCATTCCCTCTATATTAATTAAAGAAAAATAACATTCTCCTGAAATTTCTCAGTTAATATTGCACATGTTTGTTTGTTTGTTTCTTTTTTCATGTATCATTATTTTCAAATGTCTTTACAGTCAATATAAGTAAATATATCATGGAAAATTTGCTGTCTACCCATTACAAATGACCTCATTAGCTTTCTGGATATATTCTGAGGGCTCGCACTATATCAGAATTACCAAGGGGCTATGAAAGTTTATGAAGGCTGCAAGGTCTTTTCCAGTGAAAAAGCAAATATAAATTGAATAAAATCTGAAAAAAGCCATCGTGTGTATTCCTCACAAATACCCCCCTGGTTCATCTAGGGGTTAACCATTTTGACCTACCACATGTAGGCAACAGCAGTTCCACAATGATAAAGAGCCTAAAATTACATATTTTTATTGAATACAATTACCTCAATTATAGTTAAAGCCTTAGGACAACTAGAAATATATAATTACAACACTTTTATATTTAAAAAATGGAGTTCCAATACTTAAAGATCAGAATTTAATGGGAACTACTTTGAAAGAAACCGCCACATGTAGTTTTAGGCTAAATTATCCACAAAACTACCAGATGGTTAAAGATGTTTCAATTTCATTTTCCAGAATATCAAGTGTAAAATTTAAAATGGCACAACCAGATTTAAAGGGAGAGAAAATACAAGTTCAAGACTTTCAAAGTAATGCTCAGTCAGCTTTACAGTACCTTGAAAATGATCTTATTCAAATGGAGTAACTCTATGTGAAAAAAAAAATCTAATCAGAATCATAAATAGTTCATATTTAAAATGTTGAATTCCAAATCAATTGTTCTACCAACAACCTATTGAATTTTAACTACATTTTCCAACGGACCTATTTGGAATTCCTTAGAGATGGTCTGTAGGGTCCATTTGCTTCAGAATTGCTTTCATTTTATTGATCTGGTAAGAAAAAAAGCAAGTCAGAGAGGGATTATAGAAGCTTAATTTAAAAGCAAAAGGTACAGTATGGTTTTGTCATTCCAAAGTGAACAAATCAATTAGGATTTGTAGTTCTTAGATGACAGAAATATTTCCAAGGTGATCACATGATGAATTTCAGACATATCCATTAACCACACTCTCACTTATGAGTATATCAAATTACTGTGTATTAAGCAAAAATGATTGTGGCTGGTCCATGATCAATTACTTTTACTAGATGTTTTAGTTGGAGGCTATTTTGGGGTGAAAATAGCTTCTCTTTTAATAGACCCATTTGATAAAATATCCATTAGTGGTCAATCTTTTTCATAGCTTGAACTGTTGTAGCAGAAAGCCACATAGAAAAGAATAACATCAATAAAAGTGCAGGATCTAAGAGTCGGCCATGCTACACCTAGTCTCTAATAAATAAAATGTATCTACGTTTTACTCATTATCATTTCCCCACTCCCATACCACCCTACTACCCATAATTTGATTCTATTAAGCTTACATTTTATTTCTGGTCTTTCTTTTCTAACACTATGGTTCCTCTGTTTTCTCTATTTTGAGTTTGGGGCCCTTGTTTAACCATAACTTAACTGATTTTGGCTTAGACATCAATAACAACTTGTTTTTAATTTCTCCTCTATTCTAATAAGTAGTGCTGTGTCTTAGTAAATCTCCTGCACAGTATATGCAAAAGGAACCTTGTATTCTTAAACCCAGCTACTTTCCTTCCTGCACAAAGTGAGAAAAAAAATGGCAAATTGCATGGTAGAAAATAATAAGTTTTTCCTCATTTTACAACCACAGAGCTAGTTAAGAAGTCAGTGTTTTTCTCCCATTATGCTTCTGGCAATATTTTGCTTCTATTTGGCATTTCAGCATTGAGAAAACAGTCAAAGGCATTAGAGTCATTCGTTGTTAAAATGACTGTACAGCATCCGTTGCCAAGCATTTATTTAGGAATTTAAAACATATTAAGAGGCTGCTCATGGATTTTACTGTGCATGCTTCTGGAATTTAGTTAAATTCTTGAGTATCTAAATTGAGAGAAAGTCTTCCTTTTACCTTTAAAAATTAGATTTTTCTGGTACTATAAATATATTATCCTCCATGACAGAAATAACATATTGAAGCAACATCTTCTCAAGGATATTGCTCAGGTTCTTTTCCCATTCTGTGCATTAGAATCTTAACAAAAATGACAACATCGGGTCTATTTGCTACAAAACTTAGCATGGTTCTGGCTTCCAAATAGATAATAAATGCTCAATAACTATTTATAGAACAGACAAATAGCTTCATAATGAAGAAGAAATAACTAGTGAAATGATATCATAAGAATCATAAAATGAGAGATTAACACAAAAAAACAGTAAGTACATATCAGTTATATATAACGTGGTTTTAATTTTAATTGCCAAACCTCCCATCCAGAGATTTAGCAAACATCATTTTAAAAGGGATATGTACTGGTTTTATATGTATGTCTTTCTCTCTTTTAGTCATTTTATGCAGTATCAATCAACTTCTGTTAAGTTTTTCCATTTAATGTCATGGTTTTAGATCTCAGTCAGAGAAAATTTGTAATCCCTACTTGCTCAAGCAGTGAATTGTTATTAACACTTTCTACAGCACACATCATACTGACATTTATGAAACTGCTCTCTGTTGAATGCAAGTTTCCTCTTTTTTGTGGAAATTCCTTTTTTCTGTAGCTTTCCTCTTAAACTCCTTTCCCTCACTCTCCAAGTATTTTCAGTATTCCTAAATTGTGGAATAGTGGAATTGCTTCTTTGGTAGGAAACGATGCATTTATTAGATGAGTATGATCTGATTTAAAAATTAAAAATAAAAATTTAACTTCCTGCTTAGACATCAGCATACCCTCCTGAAAATTTTCAACTAACAACTTGCACTCCACAGTTCACAATTTCAATCTTTATCCATGTTAAACAATCATTTGTCAAACTATAATACCACTTGAATTTGGTGTTTAATTAGATATATAGATTTTTAAATCTTTATTGTTGAAAGTATTGCATATGTCACCTTTTTCTTCCCCATTGACCCCTTCGAGCCATCTTCCACCCCCTCCCTCCACCCCAGGCCTTCACCACCCTATTGTCTGTGCCCTTGAGTTATGCATATATGCATACAAGTTCTTTGAGTGATCTCCTGGTACCCACCCCCCCACCCCTACATTCCCTCTGAGAATACCAATCAGAATGATTTTATATTTATAGTTACTAATAAGTAGAAACAGCAGCATGCCAATGTAAAATTATTTTTTATTCATTCTTGATCATATAGCTTATTGTAGTCTTCTGAGGATGCATCTGTAGCTGGCAAGATTTGGAGTTTTAAGAGAAAGAGTATTGGCGTTTGAAGCCTTTTGATGTAGTGTTCCCCAGGCTCCTCACCTCAGATCTGTGTCATCCATAAAAGACTTGAACTGAATAAAGGATGGTGAGAACAGGGGACTGCATCTAAGAGCCTGTGACATGCTCTTTGACTGAACCTGTGATAAGACCAACTTTGCTTCAGTTTTGAACTTTGTGCCTTCCCTGAAAAAAGAACCACAGAAGCAGAGAACAGCTTTTGTGTGTGTGTGTGTGTGTGTGTGTGTGTGTGTGTGTGTGTGTTTAATCGGCACATTTTTCCTTAAGTGATTCTTCAAGCCAAAGGCATAGTCCCACAGTCTTCTCATAATTTTAAATGACTTGTTTCAAGCAGCATTTTACTTGATGTTATATCACACATCACCACTTTCCTTTAGTTGCAGTATTTTCTTGGATTGAATTTTATTGTCTTAATTACATTTATTAGGATGGCATTGGTTTGGTTAATGAGATTTCAAGTATACATTTCCATGATATATGATCTGTATATTGCATTGTCTGTGCACCACACAAAATCAAATCACCATATATTTGGCCCTCTTTACCCTTACTATACCCCCACACCCCCTTCCCTCTTGTAACCACCATACTGTTGTCTGTGTCTATGAATTTCAGTTTTATATCCCCATCAAAATTCCAATGACATTTTTAAAAGAAATAGAACACAAAGTCATCATATTTTCATAGAACCACAAAAGACCCAGAATTGGCAAAGCAATACTCAGAAAAAGGAACAAAGCTGGAGGTATTAAATTACCTTATTTCAAGTTATACAACAGAGCAATGATAATCAAAACAGCATACTATTGGCAGAAAAACAGACATACAGACCAATGGAACAGAACTGACAGCCCAGAAATAAAACCACATGTACTGGGGCAAATAATTTTTTTACTAAGGAGAAAAAAACATACAATGGAGAAAAGAAAGCCTCTTCAATAACCAGTGCTGAGAAAATTGGAAAGCCACATCAAAAGAATAAAACTAAACTACAGTTTGAGTCCATGTATAAAAATTAATTTATATTTTGAAATCCTAATCCTCAGAATGTGAACTTATTTTAAAACTAGAGGCCTGGTGCATGAAATTTGTGAACTGGGTGGGTGGGGTCCCTTAGCCCATGTGTGCCCTCTCACAGTCTGGGACCTCTTGGGGGATGTTCAACTGCTGGCTTAGGCATGATCCCCACAGACCAAATGGAATGAAGAAACACTTGGGGATTGGGCCTAAAATGGCAGACAGACATCCCTCTTGCAGTCCAGGGTCTCTAACTCCTTACTGCCTGTCTGCTGGGTTGCTTCTCCTTAGTGCTGCCACAGAGGCGGGAGAGGCTCCTGCCACCGCTGCTGCACTCGCCAGCTGTGAGCCCAGCTTCTGGCTGAGCGGTGCTCCCCCTGGGAGAGCACACTGACCGTGAGAGGGCAGCTCCTGCGTTGAGTGTCTGCCCCCTGGTGGTCAGTGCACATAGTGACCAGTTGTTCCAGTCGTTCCCCTGTAATGGTTGCTTAGGCTATTATTATATAGACTAAAGGCCCGGTGCACGAAATTTGTATACCGGGGGTCAGTGGGGGAGAGTCCCTCAGCCAGGCTTACACCCTCTAGCAATCCAGGACCCCTGAGGGGATGTCCAACTATTGGTTTAATCCCGGTCCCACCTACTAGGTGTACCAGTTAATACTTCAGATTTTGTAATCAAAGAAAACACGATAATTTCAAGAGAAACATCAAAAGTGCTTTATTCAAAGTAATGTCCATCGCTAGCTACACATTTCCCCATCTTTCAGGTAATTTTTGGATACTGTCCCAATGGAACTTTTCTTGTTTTGAGGCAAACCATTCAGAGACCAATTTTCCACTTCTTTGTATGTTTTGAAGTGCTGCTCAGAAAGTGCGTGAGCCATCCATCAGAATAAGTGGTAATCTGAAGGAGCAAGGTCTGGTGAATACACTGGATGGGTTAATACTTCCCAGGCAAGATCTTTTAACGTGTCTTTAACTGGTTTTGAAGTCTGTGATGGTGCATCATCATGAAGCAAAATTACTTTGCTGGTGTCTTCTGGAACATTCTGGTCATTTCATGATCAAAGCGTGGTTCAAATTCATTATTTGTTGTCAGTATTAATGGTTTCACCTGGTTTTAGAAGGTCATAATACACCACATCTTCCTGATCCCACCACACGCAGAGCATTGTCTTATTTCCGAAGCGATTTGGTCTTGCAATCAATGTTGATGGTTGACCTGGATCAACCCATAATTTTGTCCATTTGGGATTCTCAAAATAAATCCACTTTTCATCGCCAGTCACAATTTGATGCAAAAAAGACTTTCTTTCGTGCCCTTGAAGCAACATTTTACTGATGACTTTTCGGTTTTCCATTTATCTTTCATTCAGTTGATATGGCACCCATTTCCCTTCCTTTAAAATCTTCCCCATTGCTTGTAAATGATCGGAAATTGTTTGCTGAGCAACGTTTAATCTTTCTGCAAGTTGTTTTTGAGTTTGACAGGCATCTTCACCCAATAATGCTTGTAATTGTTGGTCTTCAAACTTTTACGGCTGACCTGGACATTCTTTGTCTTTCACATCGAAATCATCACTTTTAAAGCATTTAAACCAGTGTTCACAAGTATCTTGAGATGGAGCATGTTCACCACAAGCTTCCCGAAGTATACAATAACTTTTTCTTCAAAATAAAGTAATGAATTATAACTTCCCACAAATGCTCTTTCTTTGGCACAAAATTTGACATTTTTAACTGTAAAAATATATATGATGTTAACACCTTCAGAAAATTTGACATATGAAGTTTTGAAGCTTGTTATCAACACAACAAAATAGCATACATATCAAATCACATATATATCAATATATGTGTAACTCCATCTATTGAAAAAAAAATCTGCATTATTTACTGGTACACCTAGTAAACTGGCAGTCAGACATCCCTCTTGCAATCTGGGACTGCTGGCTTCTAACCACTCGCCTGCCTGCCTCATCACCCCTAACCACTCTGCCTACCTGCTTGATCGCCCCAACCCCTCTGCCTGCCTGCCTCATCACCCCTAACCACCTCTGCCTCAGCCCCTGCCGCCCTGGCTTTGTCCGGAATAACGTCTGGAAGTTCGTTCGGCTGTCTGGTCTAATTAGCATATTATGCTTTTATTACTATAGATAGGGTCATTGATGATATAATTAGTCAAGTTCAAGTGATGTTTTGGTGGGAGGCAATCCAATGTGACCCTTATCCCCCAATGGGGAAATTTTGTCCCAGAGACTGATACACATGGAGAGTAGACAGTCTGAGGGAGAACAGCATGTGATGATAAAGGCAAATGCAGTGATATTTCTGCCAGTCAAGAAACCAATCCTGCTGACACTTTGGTCTTGTACTTGCAGCCTTCAGAACTATGAGACAATACATTTCTATTATGTAAGCCACCCGATTTGTGATGGTTTGTTACAACACTCTAGCAAACAAATACAAACATTATTTCTCTCCAGCATGCTTTTGATAAAAACATTTTGAAGTGTTTTTGAGGATATATTCTTTAAGAAATACATGGAAATGAGTGTTCTGTGTTGCACAGTAATTGCAAATGCAGTATTTGTTTTAACTTCCTGCAACCCTACTGATATGCTTCAAGGACAAATATTTTTATCTTTTTATTCACTGATATAATCCAAGCAACCTGAATGGTATGTTTGGCATATGGTTGGCACTCAATAAGTATTTCTTGCATGAATGATTGAATGCTCTTATGAGAGTTGAAGGGTGTAACTATTACTTCTCCTTGAGTAGACTGCTATTCAACCATATTATAGAAGAGGCTCCAGGGAGTAATCATCAGCAGATCCAAAAGATATTCTAAGCAAATATTATGGGTCAGATCTGTAAGAAAAAATATTTTATTGAGCCTCTAAATTCCCAAATTAAAGAGAATACCAGAATCCTATTTTCAAGCTTTTGTTTCTATATATCCGTTATTGATCCATGATACAGGAAGAAATATTGAGAAATTAAAGCCACAATGGAAGGCAAATTTCTGCAAAGTACCTTGTTCTAATCATTTAGAAGATGACTTTAGGCAAGCTTTTTATTCATCTGTCTTTCAGGAGGTATGATAGTGATTGGACTTAGTCTGGCAAATCATCAAGAGGTACATGTTAAATCACTGCTGTCACCTCATTCAAAAAGAAAAATATGAATGCACCCCACTTTGTCACAATTGCTGAGCTAAAAATGGAAAAGCAATTCACATATTCAGAGTCTACAGTTGCACTATTGTAATAGAAAAGGAGTAATAAGAGTACTAATTTGATCTGTGCTTGTGGGCTAGGAAAAAATGTTGAAATCAGGGTGAGTGATGATAGCACAAAACTCAAGAATGCATATAAAGGGAACAAAACCAATCCCTTATTATACTTGTTGTTATATAATTTTATGGTTTGTTAAGGGACCATTTCTGATTATCCCAATTCAGAATGCAAATTTCTGCATCCCAATTTAGATGTCTATAAGAAATCTATGCTGAATTTTTACTACTTAATGCCTGTTCCTTGAGACAAAAAAAAATCATTAAATGCTGGGAGTAATATTATATTATTTTAATTGTATTTTAGGTCATAATAAAAAATTAAAAAGGTCAGGGGTGGATAGACATGCTTAAATCTCATCTGCTTCTCAATTAAACTAGTAGAGTAATGACAATATTAGAGATGTATTTCATCTGATTTTGTTGAGTAAAGTTTCCTAATGCTTTCAACAACTGCCCAGATCAAATAGTTTGCCGTCAATGAAAATTATCAGACAATCTAGTTTCCATATTAATTTGAAAAGAATTTAAAATTTGTGTAGGCCAATAGTATGTAAATAAATATTATTTGTATGAAAAATATCCAAACATATTTGAAAAATAATTGACAAGACTGTAGAATCTTTACATATACAAAAAATGATAATACAAGATATATGCAATTGTTCATGATTTATGGATGAAGATAAGACTAAAAAAGTTAGTGGGGATTGTTGTAAGTAAGCATAAGATTGAAAGTCAGGCATATCTGAATACAATTATTGTCCGTACTTACAAGTGATTTAACTTGGTCATATTATTTCACTTCTTGGAAGCTCAGTTTTCTTATATAGAAAATGGAGGCAAATAATTTACTTATAAGCTTTTTTGTGAGTTTTAGGAACTATATGCAATCCTTGGTATCTTAAGATCTGGCTTTTCAATACATAAGAGCTCTTCATATTAATATGAATATTAATAGTCATAGTCTAGGCCCAAGCAAGTTGGAGTTTCTAATCTAAGCGAGTTTTCAGCATAGAGTAAGGTCTTTAAAATGAAATATCGGAGCAAGAAAGATTAGCTACTCTATGGAAAAATACAAATTTTTCCCAATTATATAGGTGGATCAAGTGAAATCTCAGTTCTTAAAGAAAATACATCTTTAAAAATGAATGAAATTACCAGATATGAATAATAAAAGTTTTATTTTAACTCTATTCCTAAAATACAAAATATAGAGAGATTGGGATAAATTGGGTGAATAATATAAATTGAAAGGAAATGAAAAGCTCCCTGGGTAATGACAAGTTTTAACAGGAAGTCTTAAAAGATGATGTTAGATGCAAAATAATAGGAAGCCTATAGCATAAGCATAAAAAAACCAGCTATTTGGCCTGTGTAGAATAATCAGAAAATAGGATATATCACAAGATGGGATATCAGAAGTCATCAGTGAATGTAGGAAGAAATGCATGAATGGTTTATAAGTGGATAGGAAAGATAATTCATTTTTTTAGTTCTATTAGACTATTAAAGTATTTACCTACAGAGCGACTTGAATGCTATAAGACAGCATCCAGTAACATGTGTGAATCCCACTGCTAATATTCATATTATTGTTAGGCCCATAATTTTGGATGTGAGGCAAAAACTTTGATTTGAATATTTGTTTAAGAACAAAATACCAATTGCCACTACACTTCTGTGCCTGGAATTTCTACTATGTTACTAATATTAAGACACAGAAAGAGAAGAAATGAAATCATTTAATTTGCGGCAACATTTTGTGAGTCCAGGCCTCTTGCACAGTCTTCTACCTGAAGCATTTAGTAGAGGATCTTTCAAAAAAAATATATTCCCAAACTGAATTGGATACAGCCCCTGACATTATTTTAATGTTATGCTGACCAATGAGTCCTCGGGTGAAATGTTCATTGGAGTCTGGGAAAACTTTCAATTTGTGATCAAAGAAGATACATGCAATTGGCAGCATCTTTTCAATTCCCCCTTGCCCTTAACTTTTACCTTGAATATGGTTACTAGTCATTAGCAACCATCTAGAGAATATGAGGTAAAGATTATACTAGCACCATAAAGTGAGCTGCCAAGTTTTTTTTCTCTTTTATATATAGTAGAATATTATTTTAGGACTGGAATTATCTTTTTCTTGATCATTTCATAAAATTGACTATATGGATTTTCACTGACTTTTATTTTAAATTGCTTTTAATGTTGTGAGTATTGATAAGGAACTTCAGATTACATATGTCTATTGAGGAAGTTTTTGACATGTATACATTCCTGGAATTTACCCTTTTATCTTTTTAATTTACTCTCAAGAGGTACTTCTACTTAATATCTATTCAATTTCTAGTCCAATTTTATGTTCCCAACATTATGTATTTCAGCTGTACTTTATTTTTTAACTTGTCTTGAGGTTTTAAAAATATTATTAATCATTTCAAAGAACCAAATTCAGTTTCTCTTTCCTCTACCTCCTCCTATTCCTTCTCCTCTTCCTCTCCTCCTTGTTTTCATTTTTATCTCCATATATTTTTGTATCTCAATAATTTCTTCTCTAACAATTATTTTCTATTCTCTAAAGGCTAATTTGTTGTTGTTGTTCTAACTTCTGAACCTTTAACCTTCAATATTTTTAGTTTCTAAATTTTACATTTAAGGATAAAAATATTCCCATCTACTGTTTTACATATATCACATTAGATTTATTATATATATATATATATATATATATATATATATATATATATATATATATATATATATATAATTGATTTCAGAGAGGGAGAGGGAGAGAGAGATAGAAATAGCAATGTTGAGAATCATTGATGTGCTGCCTCTTGCATGCCCCACATTGGGGATTGAGCCTGCAACCTAGGCATATGCCCTGACAAGGAATTGAACCATGACCTCCTGTTCATAGGTCGATGCTCAAACACTGAGCCACGCTGGCCAGGCAGAAGTTAGCATTCATTAACTGTATATCCCTGGCTATGTTGTTGAGTCTCATTGTTTTCTTATCGGAAGCTTGCATGCAATAATATTCCTCATGTTTGGGGAGATTAAATTAGATAATTTATATAAAACTACTTTCCAGCTTTATAGCACTGTGCAGCTTTCAATATAACAAAATGACATGTTTCAAAAAGATGAAAAGCTTGACACCTCAGTAAATAGAACCATTTGGTGATGAATATAGCACTCTTGATATTATGGTGAAAAATAGAAAACTGAAGTCATGTTCTTACTGCAATATTATGTGGTTCAGAAAGTATAATTTGAAATATAAGGAAATGTTATGCTGCACAGATCTTAACTAGAGGGGTTGTCAAAAACTATGAAAGGTTTGAAGCTCTAACCTATTTGCAAGCTAACAAGTAGCTTCCCATTTTCAAAGATGCTGGTGGAAAGCACAAAGCCCCTGGGTCAGAGAGTAAGCATGTTGTTACTCTGAGAGAGCAGCATGAGTTTCCTATTCATATCAGCTCCCCTTGCTCTGTCCCCGATTCTCCCGAGGCAATGGAGCGTACCCCAGTTGAAAGCTATACCCAGGATGGAGCTCTGAGCAAGCCTGCCCAACATTTCCCTGGAGAATGGCATTATTTTTATTAACCTGATCTGAAAATGTGCTTTCTACTCCATAATGGGATACTCTATGTTCCAAGGCTATTTGCTACACAAACATCCTTGAAATAATCTGAGACACAAACTGTCAATGATTCACAAGATTATCAGAAATGTAAGAGATCCATTGAGGATTGTCTCCACACGAGGATTTACCACACATTTCTGCCCACTAATAACATTCATTATTTTTATTGCAAATTATATATGCATTCTTATCTGGAAAGCATAAAAATTGATGCAGTTCCTATAATGGAATATTTTGAGAACTAAGATTTTGATATTTGTGTTTAACAGCTTAATAACCTCACATGAATTAAATGAGAGAGAAAATCACATGATTCATGACAAAGGCATTTATTTGTAATTTCTAAATAAAATGACATTTACCATTTCTCTTAGACTATATTTTTTTTCTCAAAATAAAATCCCATCTTCTATGACATTTCATCTCTAAGAGGTGGGGTAAAGTAATCTAAATCTATGTCTTCTATTTGTAAAATCTGATAGCAAGTACCAGATAATGTGAATTATACATTTTCACAAAGGAGTTGATGGTTTCATAAGATCATTTGGACATGCATAGTACATAAAAGATTAATCCATGTTAAAATATAAATCACTGACAAAAGCATGCCACTAGTCAATATAATATTGCTAATTGCCCATTTCAAGGAAGATCCAACTATAGAAATGTCCTTGACATTTTCCTCAGGCAAAGCAATTGAGAAAAATCTACTTAGTCTCTTTGCAATTTCCCTTTTATCTAAAAGAACTTCATTTACACCCTCTTTATATAGTAACCCCACTGATTCTCAAGCTGGCTTCCTTCTTTAATATGCTGTTGGAACTTTATAATTTTGCTTTCAACACTACATGCTGGTGACTCTATTTTCATTCTGCCTAACTTCTAGTTTTGTTTCCATATGAAGAAAGAGATTCAATAAAAGTTACCTAAAAAGGAATCTCTGATATGCTTGCAGGATATAAATCCAAGGCCTTAAACTTAAAAGTAAACTAGACTAAGAACAAATTCAAACTTGAGTATATTGTGGACTTAAAATATTAGAAAAAAAAATAATTCATTTTGAATTAAGATTCTCTGAAATGCACCATTGCATATATGGCACCCAACATTTTAAACTATAATTTGAAGGACAATATTGATGGTTGAAACTTTGAGAGATGTATCCTGGCCATAACTAAATACATATTGACACAATTTCAGATAACATCAATTTTTATGTGAATCTATGACAGTATTATTTATTAGGAGTATATGTTACATTTTTAAAACAAACTGCCATGCTCAAGAACACCTTAGGCTATCTCAATAGTGATTTATGTAAGACAGACCTGGGGTATTTACTTGACAGGAACAATATGAGCCAACAATGTGTTGAGAAACACAGTATATCTAATTGAAACTTACACACCATTATTGAGAGCATCATGTGCTGAGAAAAGAAAATGATAATCTTTGATAAATCTCCAGAGGCCACCAACTCAGGGAAGAATATTTCTCTCAGTTTCTAGTATTCCAACTTTACTTGAAGAAGTATGCAGAACAACTGTTAACTATATGATTTCATTTATATGTGGAATCTAAAGAACAAAATAAAAACAGACTCATAGATACAGAGAACAAACTGATGGTTACCAGAGGGAAGGGAGTTGGCGGGCTGGGAGAAAAAGACGAAGGGATGAAGAAGTACTGATTGGCAGTTACAAAATTGTCAAGGGGAAATAAGCTAAACATTGAAAAGATAGTCAACAATATTGTAATAACTATGTATGGTGCCTGGTGGATACTTGAAATATCAGGGGAAAACGCTTTGTAAAATATATGATTGTCTACCAGTATTGCACACCTGAAACTAATACAAAATAATATTGAATATAAACTATAACTGAAAAATAAAATTAAAAATAAATAAATAAATAAATAAATAATGCAATGTATTTGAAGCCGGGAATAGGCTTAATGTGAATTACCTAGAGAAAAATAAGGAAGTTATACACAAATAGTTTCCAACTAAAAACTCTGAAGACTATTCAAATGGAGAGAAAAAGCTTATAATGATGGAATGGATTACTTTCTTACAGATTATCATCAGCAGAGTATATGCTAAAGTATCGCTCCCAACATCTCATGAATATTCCTTTCCATCAGTGGCATGTGAAAATTCCTATCCAGCACTGATATTCTGTAATTCTGTGACAGTTAACCTGTAGATTTCTAAAATTTTCCTTCTTTTACTGTGTTTTTTTTAATTATTTCTATAGAAATAATATGAAGTAAAATTAGTAATTGGTCAGAGGAGGACCCCACCCATGCACAAATTCATGCACTGTGCCTCTAGTAATAAATTATGTCAGATCAGTGTTGCATAGTTCTCATAGTCACTACTTGCTACTTACCAAAGGGCTAGAAAGTGAACACTAAGAACACCAGGAAGCACAATCAGCATAGATTCTCCTTTACAACAGTGGATTGATACATCAAAAATATCTTTGTTTTAGCCCAGCCAATCTGGCTCAGTGGTTGAGAATTGACCTATGAACCCAGAGGTCACATTTCTTTTTTTTTCTTTTTTTTAAAATATATTTTATTGATATTTTACAGAGAGTAAGGGAGAGGGATACAGAGTTAGAAACATCGAAGAGAGACAAACACCAATCAGCTGCCTCCTGCACACCCCTCACTGGGGATGTATCCGCAACGAAGGTACATGCCCTTGTCCAGAATCGAACTTGGGACCCTTCAGTCCACAGGCCAATGCTCTATCCATGAGCCAAACTGGTTAGGGCCAGAGGTCACATTTCAATCCCTGGTCAGGGGGAGTGCAGGATGAGCCAATCAATGATACTCTTTCATCACTGATGTTTCTGTCTCTCTCCCTCTCCTTTCCTCTCTGAAATAAATAAATATATATATACTAGAGGCCCGGTGCACGAAATTCCTGTATGGGGGAAGGATGTCTCTCAGCCCAGCCTGCACCCTCTCCAATCTGGGACCCCTCAAGGGATGTCCAACTGCCCGTTTAGGCCCGACCCCAACTGCCCTCCCCTGCTGGCCTGATAGCCCACAACTGCCCTCCCTTGCATACCTGGTCCCTCCCAACTGCCCTCCCCTGCTGGCTATCTTGTGGCAGCCATCTTGTGTCCACATGGGGGCAGTCATCTTTGACCACATGGGGGCAGCCATCTTGTGTGTTGGAGTGATGGTCAATTTGCATATTGCCCTTTTATTAGATAGTATTTTTTAAATCTTTGTTTTAATTAATGGTTGTATTAGGTACCTATTGGTGCATTAAAAATATCTCACAATTTGACAGCTAATACAGCAAACATTTTCTCACAGTTTCTGACAGTCAGAAATCCAGGTGTCAGTCAGTTCCTTCTGGCAGAAGGTCTCTTATGGTTTTATAATTATGCTGTTGGCAGGAGCTGTGGACATATCTAAAAGCTCAAGTGGGGAAAATTGTAATTGTTGGCTGACTTCAATCTCTTTTTACCTGTATTTCTGCATAGGGCTGTTTTATGACATGGCATCTAGCTATCTTACCTAATAATAGACAAACATGTAAATTGACCGTACCTCCGCTACACCCATAGCCAATCAGAGTGAGTAAGCAAATTAACCCAACAAAAATGGAGGTTAATTTGCATACATAGGCGCCCAGTGCCTGGGTCCTAGGAATATCCTGGCACCCAGGTCACTCTGAGGTAGGCCCCGCGTGGGCCCTGAGCAGCCTGGGAAGGGCCTGACCAGGGGCTCCTGGGCAGGGCCAAGCCTACATCAGAACTGAGGATGCAGGGGCAGAGCCGGCGATCAGAGGGAGCTGGGGGTCCCCTGCCCAGGCCGAAAGCCTCTGCCTGAGGCTTTTGGCCTGGGCAGGTCTGAGCAGGGGCAGAGCCAGGGATCGAAGGGAGCTGGGGGTCCCCTTTCAGCCTGAGAAGGCCTAGGCAGGAGCGGAACCAGCGATCAGAGGGAGCTGGGGGTCCCCTGCCCAGGCCTAAAGCTTTAGCCAGAGGCTTTAGGCCTGGGCAGGGTTGGAGCCGGCGATTGGAAGGAGCTGGGGGTCCCATGCCCAGGGCCCGAGGCTTTAAGCCTGGGCAGAGAAGGAGCTGGCGATCGGAGGGAGCTGGGGGCCCCTGCCCAGGCCTAAAGCTTCGGCCAGAGGCTTCAGGCCTGGGCAAGGCCCAGTTGGAGATTGGTGTGAACTACAGAGGAAACACCTTTTCTGACTGCTCATTGGCTAATCATCCTGTATGCCACTGGTAATATTCTTAGTAACTTGGGTAATAAGAATCCAAAAAGGTGATCTAGGGTTTTTCCACCACACTTCTGGAGAAAAAAAATGAAGGTCCGCTGCTGGAGGGCTAAGAAATGTCATATCCTACCCTAGCTGGTTTGGCTCAGTGGATAATGCCTTGGCCTGCTGACCGCAGGGTCTGGGTTCAATTCTGATCAAGGGCATGTACCTAGGTTGCAGGCTCCTCCCTGGCCGGGGCCCAGGTCAGGGCTCATGCAGGAGGCAACCAATCAAAGTGTTCCTCTCACTTTGATGTTTCTCTCTGTCTTTCCCTTTCTCTTCCACATTCTCTAAAAGTCAATGGAAACATATCCTCAGGTGAGGAAAAAAATAAAGAAAGAAAGAAAGGTCATATCCTATGAAAGATACATCTTGAAAATGCCTAAAGAAAATTGTCATTTTTTCATGGTGAAGGGACTGGAGTTCGTGTTGATGAAAACACCTTGGTGGCTGTGGTGACTGGCAGTGGCTGCAGCAGCGGGGTGATGGGGCTGGTGCCTTCCTCTTATCAACCTGGTCGCCTCCCACAAAGGGAGCCATCAGTAGGACATCCCCTGAGGGCTCCCAGTATGTGAGAGGGAGCAGGTTGGGCTGAGGGACCCCCCGACCCCCCAGTGCACGAATTTTGTGCACCGGGCCCCTAGTCATAATAATAAAAGGCCAAGAGGCATTACGACCAAAATGACCAAACAACCAGTCACCATGAGGTGGCATTGACCACTTCTCAGTCCTTTCCCCATGCCCCAGCTGGTGACCGGGGGTGGGGTGGGACTGGTGACTGGTGACTGGTGACTGGCAAGTTGGCTGAACTGCTGACCTCTTGGTTTCTCCCCCAGGCCCGCAGGCTCCGATGGATCAGTGAGGTGAATGGGGGAATCAGGGTGGGTGATGCGAGGACTGGGCTGGCTGTCAGGCCATTGGGATCACCAGCTCATCCTCAGCTGTTTGGGGGCTCAGGCCTGCAGGAAAGTGGGCGCTGGCAACTTCACCTCCATATGCATGCACTGAGCTGGCTGCTGATGGAATGCACTGCCCTGCTTGGGGCTGCTCACGCTGGCATGGATAGGTCACAGGTGCGCCCTGCAGCCTCCCTCAGTGCCTCAAGCCCCATAAGCAGCAGCAGCAGTGATGGCGGTGTCGCCCGCGTGAGCGGCCCAGAGCAGGCAGAGCGTTCCATCAGCAGCTGGCCCAGTGTAAGCGCATGGAGGTGAAGTCTCTGGCTCCCACTTTCCCGCAGGCCCTGGAGCAGCCAGGAATGAGCTAGTGATCCCAACGGTTTGATAGCCTGGTGGTGGAGGCAACGTTCGGCCTGGGGACTGGCTAACGGGCAGATGGCCCTGATCGCAAGAGGCTAGGCCTAGGGACCCTACCCTCACGATTTAATTGTGTGCTGGGCCTCTAGTTCTACAGTAAGACAATTGGCTTCTACTAGGGCAAACAAGCCAAGAGAGAATGAGAAAGGCAAACCAAGATGAAAACCATATAATTTTTTATAGCTTAATTTCAAGAATGGCATGGCATCACTTCTGCTGTACATTATTGGTTCTAAGTCAGTCAACAGTCCTGGCCATACTCAAGGGAAAGAGGAAGAGAATAGACAAGGCTATTATACTGGGAGGTGGGGATTTAGTGGTAGCCATCCTAGAGTCTGCTTATCAGAGTAGTCTTTTAATTTTTTAATCATGAAGTACTCAGAAATATTTAGCTCTCAGTGGAATCTATGTTTTATTAAAAACAATATTATAAACAACGGAATTAATATTCATGAGTTCTTCCTCAAGGGGACCATGACCTCACCACATTGTTAGTGTTCATTCAAAGTGATGCATTCAAACATTTCTTTTTTTTTTACTTTATTTCAGAGAGGAAGGGAGAGGGAGAAGGAAATAGAAACATCAATGAGGAGAGAGAATCATTGATTGGCTTCCTTTGCACATCCCCACAATAGGATTCAAGCCCACAACAAGGGCATGTGCCCTGACCCAGAATTGAACCATGACCTCCTGGTTCATAGCTCGACACTCAACCACTGAGCCACATCAGCCAGGCCAAACATTTCTTATTAAGGATGTCCTGTGCTGTCATTCTCTGATATTATTCAATAGAAATCAAAATTAGCAGCTAGTAAACAAATATCTATTTTTAATATTAGGAAAATACGTTCTGTTAACATGAGTATTTTCTTGAGTGTCTATCTCTACATATTTTTCTATCCCCACACAGCTAAAGCCCACTTATGCCCCACTTTCATCATTAAGTTCACCCCTCTTTTCAGAGAAATTGAAGAATTTAAATATCACAGGAAGATGGTTCTTCATATTCTGTTTTGCAGCTGTTCTCACCTTCACTTTGGTCCCTCATTCTGACAACCTTGTACCATAATATCTAACACCTCCTTGAACACCATGTTCATTATAAGCTACCTTAATATGTATCAGGATTTTTGATGGATTTATTACCTGCTGTTAATTGATTAGGTCTGATGTCCTTTACCTGGCTGGTTGAATTCCTATATTTTGCTTTAGAGACATGCTTTATTTATTCTGCGTGCACCTTAGTAAGTATAATATTACTGCATGATTAATGTTGCTATTGACAACATATGTAAATATTCTAATGGTTTTTAAAGCTTTATTAAGACTTTTTTATATTTAATTACAATAATGTTAATAGTTGAATATTGCCATTTTATGATTGATTCATTGAAAGGTTAGTTTAAGTGATATCTATATTGTATAATTAGTTAAAAACAGGTTTTGTCTCCTACATAGATTAAATTCTATATAATTAAATAGTTAAATTACCCTAATATTAGACTAAAAGATTATAAAACAGTTTATAAGTGAAGGGGACTCTTTTTTCCTTTTATTACAATAGGAATAACTAGAAGGAAACTTGTTTCTGAGAAAACTTGGTTTAAATACGACATCTAAAATGATATACCCTTGTGATAAGTCAGACATTCTGTTCTGCCAAATGTGAGGAACAGGTACTTAGGGATAATCTGTTGATTTTTGAATTGCTAGATCCATCTGAGTGTTTGCAGCACTCCTCGTTGTCTCACTCTGTGCCAGATATGACATCCACTAATGATATTGCTACAAAGAACAAAAGCTGAGGCAGGAGTCCCAAGATAAACATTAAGGAAATTCACTGACCTGGCAATCAGTAGGCAATTTAAATAGCTCTAATCAATTCAAAAAAAGTGGGTATTAGAATGTGGTATTTAAGCAGTAAATTAATTTTTAAAATGGTGCACATGTATTTTAAATGGAATGTCGGGGATGCACAGAGGATTCTGATTTATTTTATTTTTAAAAAAGAAGAAATATGCTCTGACCAGTGTGTATCAGTGGATAGAGCATTGGCCCTGAGACTGATGGATCCGGGTTCAGTTCACGGCATGAACCTCGGTTGCAGGCTCAATCCCAGGCCCCAGTCAGGTATGTGCTGGAGGCAATGAATCAATATGGCTCTCTTACATTGATGTTTCTCTTTCGCTCTGTCTCTCCCCATCCCTTACACTCTCTCTAAAAATCAATGGAAAATATCTTCAAGTGAGGATTAACAAAAAAAAAAAAAAACAAAAAAATAATTTTAAGTAATTTATTTATAACAAAAATAATAATTAGTAGAGCTGAGAGTTCAATCTCTTCCCTTAATTCTTACTTACAGTATATAGTATACTACAGAGAGATAGCGGTGGTTGCAGTAGAAGACTGTCCATTGCTTAAGTTTAGTGTTAAGCTTGTTTGCTTTTTTTTTTCTAGTGAAAGCTTCATTTTTAATTAATGGATTCATCTATAAACTATATGCCATGCCAAAGGAATTATAACAAACTAGAGTCCCGGTGCACGAATTCATGCATGGGTAGGGCCGATCGGGCTGATTGGGGCTGGCCAGGGGAGGTTGGCTGTGGGAGCACACTGACCACCAGGGGGCAGCTCCTGCATTGAGTGTCTTCCCCCTGGTGGTCAGTGCGCATCATAGCAACTGGTCATAAAGGTCGCTTAGGCTTATATATATATATATATATATATATATATATATATAGATTAAGCAAAACGTTGAGACTTGAAAAATTTGAGTTTGAAATTGGATTTTACATTATTTACTATTTTAAAATTTACCTATGTTACTGTCACCCCAATAAATTTAATAAAAGAGAAAATCTACCTATGTTGCTTTTATGTCTGGCTTTGGTTAATGAGATCATATAAATTGTGTAGAGAATAAAATAGTATATATTACCTATGTTTGAATAATACTTTGAATTCATACACTTATTCATTTTATAGAGGATGTTTTATTCAATCTGCTTTGCTTTCAAATGACTTTATTTTCCTCTGTATACCATCTTACTCTACTTTTCCTCAGTATCTCTTACTAATGTATCAAGTCCTAGCATTGTCTGCTCTGAAATCCTTTATTCTATTCTCCATTAAAGCTAAATTCCATTCTTCTGTGCTTCTTTAGCATCCTATGCACATGTACACTCCATCTGTCACTTCACTAATAAAATAGTTTCTTCTCATCACCCCTGCAAAACAAAACAAAACAAAACAAAACAAACAAACAAAAAGTGCATTTGTCTATCAACATCCAGCCTTGCCAACTTTTTTATTCTTATAAAAATAGTCCTATCTTGGTATTAGTCTAATAAAATTTTGCCCTATATAGCATATTCTCTATTTTTTTATGAGTTACCACCTTATTTCCATTAATTCCATCATCATTTTGGCTCTCTTCTATATTTTCAAACATAAAAAATAATTAAACTTCAGTTTACTCTAATGCATTTCACTATGGATCGCCAGTCTCCTTTTTTCATTAATGCGTAGTTTATTGAAAAGGTGGCATGTACTCACCACACATTAATTCCTCAGATCACTCCCATTGAAAATCTTTTCCACCACTGCATGAAATAAGTCTACCCTAAGTTACCAATAACTTCCTCATTGCTAAATCTTAATGCCAACTTTTATTCCTTATATTGATTAATTTTGCAGCATTTGAGATGCTTCTTTATTTGTTACTAGAGGCCTGGTGCACAATATTCGTGCACGGGTAGGGACCCTAGGCCTGGCTGGCAAACAGGGCCAATAGGGGCCTTTCAGCTGCCAACAGGGCCCTTCCTTCCCTGGCTGTCTAATAAAAGGGTGATATGCAAATTGACCATCACTCCAACACACAAAATAGCCGCCCCCATGTGGTGAAAGATGGCCGCCCCCATGTGGACTCAAGATAGCCGCCACAAGATGGCCAGCAGGGGAGGGCAGTTGGGAGAAACCAGGCCTGCAGGAGAGGGCAGTTGGGAGAGACCCAGGCCTGCAGGGGAGGGCAGTTGTGGGTGATCAGGCCAGCAGGGAGGGGCAGTTAAGGGTGACCAGGCCGGCAGAGGAGGGAAGTTGGGGGTGACCAGGCCTGCAGGGGAGGGCAGTTGGCGGGGACCAGGACTGCAGGGGAGGGCAGTTGGGGGGGACCAGGCCTGCAGGGAGGACAGTTAGGGGTGACCAGGCCAGCAGGAGAGGGCAATTAGGGGCAATCGGGCTGGCAGGAGAGCAGTTAGGCATCGGTCAGGCTGGCAGGGGAGTGGTTAGGGGTGATCAGGCTGGCAGGCAGAAGCAATTAGGGGCAATCAGGCAGGCAGTCAGGTGAGCGGTTGGGAGCCAGCAGTCCTGGATTGTGAGAGGGGTCCCAGATTGGAGAAGGTGCAGGCTGGGCTGAGGGACACATACTCCCCCTCACCCCCATGCACTAATTTTGTGCACCGGGCCTCTACTTTATATTTCTTCAAGTAAATTTTTATTCAATGTACATTACTTTTATATTCCCATTTACTTATTTGAGAATATAATATATGCTTCCCAGAAGCAGAATATATTAACAGATTTATTTGTAAGTTTAAAAAAAATGAATCATGATGATTATTGAATCCAGAAATTGTGCAGGATTTTTAATATTTGGCCTTCATTTTTCATTTGTTTTTCTTTGCATTGAGTACTTGAACTTGAGGGTAAAATTTGATAGGGTGACTTTTCTCTAATTTCACTGGATTCAAAACTTGTGTGAATGTGACTGAATAAAAAAGGATTAAATTATTTGTAAAATCCAATTTGCCACACTATAGCAGATTCCCAGAAACACAAGTCTTGAGGCTTTAAAGTCATTTAACAGGCTGTGTAATTTGGATCTAACTACAGTTGAATAACCTTGAATAAAGTAGCAAAGTACCTTGAAAGAGTACATACGTGTGTGTCAAATAAAGTACTCCTGAACACACTCAACCTGTCTTCTTTCCATTCTGCTTTTTTTTAATTCTAGTTTGTTGAATTCAAACATGTTCTTACCTCTCATTATGTCTCCCTTATTTCTATCCTTTGCTTCTTCCTACCTCCTTCTTCTTTTCTTCCTGTCTAGGCCCTAGGTAATACATTCGTGTCATATAGTGACCAAGATGGAGATGGTTCTCCTAAAAGTCCCTTTTATTTGACCAAATATAGGAACTGATTACTATCAATGTATGTGTGAGTATGTATGTCTGTGTTTGTATGTAGTGTGTTTATGAAAAGAGAAACAGAGACAGATAGACAGAGACCACAAAGGGAAGAGAAAGATGTGAAAATCATAGCTTATTTATTTTGATATTTTTATGATATAACACATAAAATAAATAGCAATTTTACAAAACCATTATCTTAAACTAAAAGCAAGATACTCAGCCCTAGCCTGTTTGGCTCAGTGGATAGAGTGTGGGCCTACGGACTGAAGAGTCCTGGGTTCAATTTCAGTTTAGAGCATGTACCTGGGATGCCTGCTCTATCCCTGGTTGGGGCCTGTGTAGGAGGCAACAAATTGATGTGTCTCTCTCACATCGGTGTCTCTTTCCCTTTGTCTCTCCCCCTCCCTTTCACTCTCTCTAAAAATCAATGGAAAAATATCCTCAGGTGAGGATTAACAAAACAAATAAATTTTAAAAAGATACTCAGAGCAATGCTAATATTTGTTTCATTAAAGAAAGTGAATAGATGTGAGTTATTTTAAAAGGCACAATGCTAGTGATTTCAATAAGATGTTTCCAAAGTTTCTCCTTTAGTCTCTAAGACCTCTATAAAAATATTTTAAAACTATAACCATATTCAATGAATGTTTTTCTTTTTCACTATAACTCCATTTAGTAAAATGTGATTGAAAACAGAAAAATATGTATATGAAATTTAGTATTTTTTATGAGTGGTAAAGTGAATAATTATGTGAACAGAAGTTAAAATAATGTTATTAATCTAGAATGTAGCCCAAATCCAAAAATAATAATGGACCGTGTGAAAAAAATCATCATTGGTTAGGTTACTTCACTCTAATAAACAAACTCAGAATCTCAGTGGTTTATAAAATGTCCCTAGTTTTCTCTTGCTTACACATTTCTGTAAAGATTAACTTGTGGGGAGGAGGGCTCTGCTCTACATAGTCTTCCCTAAAGGACGAAGTCTCAGGGTGCCTACTCCAAGCATCCTCATTTTCTAGGCAGGAAAATGGAATCATGCCAATTTAACAAGTATCATGGATCCTCAAGGGTCCATCTGGGAAATATAGCAGTCACTTCTGTTAATCTTTCATTTGTCAGAGCAAATCACATAGTCATACCAGACTTCAAAAGTGAAGGGAAATACATCTGACCTTGCACATGGAAGATAGAGAGCCAGAAATATATCTGAAGAACACAAATGACTATTAGTAATTATTTAAATGAAAGCCTTTGAGTATCAAAAATTTAATGTATAAGTGAGGCACATATTGACAGTAGTTGATATCAGAAATTCAGGTGAGCCCAGCTCATATGGCTCACTGGTTGAATGCCGACCTATGAACCAGGAGCTCACAGTTTGATTTCCAGTCGGGCACATGCCCTGGGTTGTGGGTTCAATCCCCAGTGGAGGTGTACAGGAGGCAGCTGATCGATGATTCTCTCACCATTGATGTTTCTATCTCTCTCTCCCTCTCTGAAATCAATAAAAATATATTTTAAAAAAAAGAAATTCAGCTGAAAATCAGTAAACAATATGAGACATGGGCTGAAAAATCCCCATGTATTCTACTGCATTCACAAATTTCTGTTCAAATGAGAAGTCATAGTCTCCTAGTCTCACCATCCTCTCCAGCTCTATCAGATGTGGTCCAGGAGTCTTTGGTTTGGATAGAAATTGGTAACTTCAGACTCATTAGTTTGTGCCATAGTTTGTCTGAGCTTAATCTTAAAACATGTTTTTGTGTCTTCAATATTCACTGTTTGTCTTTATGAGTGTTGTGTTTCTATTTGCATGGCAATTATAAGCCTGGGAGACAGGATCATTTTTAAATTTGTCTACACTAATGAGGTTCTGATATCTCATAAGCACTTGATACATCTCTCCCCCCAAAGCATTATCCCTGAAACTAAACCTTAGTAATAGGCATGTATATTACACAAATGAAAATGTCCCTATCTTTCCCAAAATTCCAGTATCAATACTGTAAATAGAACATCTTACCATTGCCACAATGGGATGTGTCCTATTTGTATACTGATAATGCCCATATTATACTTAAACTTGGTTTTATTTTTCCTCACGAATATTGTTTTGGCTATCTTACATGGGAAAGCATTATTTCAGGCCAGTTTGTGTCTCTGAGTCAAACCTATTTCTAATGCATTACCTGTGTTCTTTTTCAGTGGCTGCTGTAACCACTCACCACAAATATGCTGACTTAAAAGAGCAGAGACTTATTCTCTCACAGTTCTGTAGTATCACCAAGCAGAAATCAAGGTTTTGGCCAAGTTTGGGTATTCCTTCTCTTTTTCCAGTATGTCAAGTTATATTCCTTGGTTCACGGCCCCTGTCTTTACCTTCAAAGCCAATATGATTAACTTGCAAGGGCTGATATTACAAAATACCACAGACTGGTTGACCTAAACATCAGCCTGGCCAGCGTGGCTCAGTGATTGAGTGTCGACCTGTGAACCAGGAGATCACAGTTCAATTCCTGGTCAGGGCACATACTGGGTTGTGGGCTTGATCCCCAGTGTGAGGTGTGCAGGAGGCAGCAGGTCAATGATTCTCTCTCATCATTGATGTTCCTATCTCTCTCTTCCTCTCCCTTCCTCTCTGAAATCAATAAAAATATGTTTTTTAAAAATACCACAAACTGGTTGACCTAAACATCAAAAAATAACTTACTCTCAAAAAGGAGGCTAACCCTAACTGGTTTGGCTCAGTGGATAGAGTGTCGGCCTGTGGACTGAAGGGTCCCAGGTTCGATTCCGGTCAAGGGCATGTACCTTGGTTGCGGGCACATCCCCAGTAGAGGGTGTGCAGGAGGCAGCTGATCGATGTTTCTCTCTCATCGATGTTTCTAACTCTCTATCCCTCTCCCTTCCTCTCTGTAAAAATCAGTAAAATATATATATTTTTTTTTAAAAAAAGGAGGCTAAAGCCCAAGATCAAGGCATTGGCAGGTTTGCTTTCCTCGGAGGCCTCTCTCCTCATGGGTGTATGGCTGCCTTCCTGCTGCGTCTGCACCGGCCTGTCTCCCTGTGCCTAATATCTCCCTTCCTGCATTCTCATCTCTCCTCTTATAAGGATATCAACCTATTGGATCAGGGCCCACCCTAATGATCTCATTTTAACTTATTTTATCTCTTAAAGGCTTTGTGTCCAAATATAGTTATACTCTGAAATGATTAGGGGTTAGAGCTTCAACATATGAATTGGAGGCATGGGCACACATAATTCAGCCCGTGACACAGTGGCATAACACCTTCTGTCACTGGTTCTGTCTTCCTCTTCTTCCATTGCAGTGCTAATTTTTAGTCTTTATCACATACACAATTATTTTCCATATCTTTATAATATGTTAATAAAATTATTGCATATATAATATTTATTTAGACTTCATAATAATGTGGTAACTCATTATTCTATGGTCTCTTTTTCCCTTCCTTATCTATGGCACTCTACACTCCCCTCCACTCAAGCCATTACATGTTTAGTAAATAATGTCAATACTTCTCTTTCTATGTATATGGAGATTTTGGAGTAAGCATGATATAATTCTGTATGATCTTCTCTTACATTTTATTTCTCACTTAACAAAATATCATGAAAGTGCTTCCAAGCCTTTTGGTAAATATATACATATATTACACAATGCATGTATAAACTATATGTATAATGTTTAATAGCTGCATAAGAGTCCCCATTAGAATGTACGATTTTTTACTCAACCATTCCTATTGATGGATATTCCAAAAGTTCCCAGCTTTCTACAAAAGATGCCAAAGTAATCACTGTATAATTTTATATATTGATGCTTTCATCTCTAAATGTATATAATAACAAAAGTGTAATATGCTAATTAGACTGGACATCCTTCTGGATGAAGCCTGGGCTGTGAGGGAAACCTGGGTCCCAGTGCCAGAGGGAAGCCAGTGCCAGCAGCTGGGGGAAGGAAGGCCTACTCTTGCACGAATTTCATGCATTGGGCCTCTAATTCTTGTATAAAGTACAATTTTTGACTGAAGAATGTATATTCTAATTTTAATTGTTATCAGATTGTTTTGAAAAAATTACCAATGCACATTTCTAATAGCAATGTATGAGAACACCACATTCCTTATATTTCTGCAAGCACTTGGTATTATTTATTCATTTTTCCTAATCATAAGAAGTCAAGTTCATTGTTATATTTACTAGTATTCAATTTCCTTGACAATCTCTAAGATTGAGCATCTTTCTTTCAGTCTATTGGCAGTTGAAGATTCTCTTGGGATATCTTTTGCCAATTTTCTTTTTTATCACACTGGATCTTTTCCTTAATAAGTAGCAGGTGTTTGGACAGTATAAATACCACAATTTTATCTCTGTAAACATCTGTTAATAGCTTTGTTTAGAAGCTGTGTAATGGTATAATTTTAAATTAAAAAGTATAAAACTTTGTACAGTCAAATATTATATATTTTATTATTTCTGAGTTTCTTCTCTTCTAAATTTCTCTTTCACTTGTGTAAAAATTTATCCCACTAACATTTCTTCTTTAATCTTTTTTAACTTTAAGGTCAGTTTATTAAGTCAAAGGACTAAAGTTATCAGAAAAATATTCTCCTGAAAGTTATTATTTGTTGTTTAGAAGAAAAAAAAGGGAGGAAAATCTACTCTCTTTCAATATAGTCACAGATGCTGTGGCAGTCACACCTCTCTTCAGATGGGGATAGTCCATTGTTGGTCAAGTCATTTTCTGGGTCAGTAGGATGGAAGTCTGGGTCATCCTCACCATCCTCCAGCTCCAATTCATTTATTTCCTGGAACAAAGACTCAGCTATCTCATTGTTTCCAGCATCCTCCAAGAACTAGATATCAGGTGTGCCAAGACTATAATCTGTTTAAAATAGCTATTTCCCATTTAATGTATTAGTTCGTGCTTGTTCTTTGTTCATTCATTTCTTCTTAATTTCCAAGAGTTCTGCATCAAACTTGAGTTTCCAACATTAGAAATTCTCAATTGTAATAGTAGTGCCATGAAATAATTGCTTTTAGCTTTTGCTTTTTTTTCTTTTTGTTTCTTTTCCTCTTCTCTACTAGGTTTTATTTGATTAACTCATCTAATGTTTCTTGCAGAGCTGTCATTAAGTAAAGATCATTACCATACCAAAGTTTTCTTCTGTCTGCAATGCTAATAATTTTAAAATACCTGAGACAGTATTATCTTCTAGATTTCCCTGGAAGAATATTTCATAAAGAGGGGCTTCCTCTAGGTATTTTTCACTGTAAAGTTGATGATCATCTGGATAATTTCATCATTTTCTCCAGCCTCAGATGGAACAATAATGGTGACACTGAGAGCATTTTCTGATGTTGCTGTAAAGGAGTCGGGGTAGATGGACTCCAGAGCCTCCATCTGGTTGCACTGGTCCTCTCTATAATCTGCCATCAATCAATCAGGGCTCTCGCTGCTGCCCATGGATGGCACAGACACCCAGGCAGCATGCTGCAGTCCATTCCCAGGGATACACCTATGTGCAGTTCTTCCTGACTTCATAACTGGTCAACAAATACTTTTCTATCTATTCTCTCCATAAAGAAGATTTTTTTCAAGTGGCTACTAAAATCAATATATGCAATATCCTTTTTCTTTTTTAAAAAAATATTTGGTTAATTTTGCATAGTTCTTGGAATGGGGACCTATATAACTTTTAACCATTATCTAATTTATTGGAAAGACTCAAAAACCAATTATAAAACATCCATTTCAATATTTTGCCACTCTCATCGAACTTTCTTGCTTTAAATCAAAGATTGTGGCTGAGTTTTGCCATTCTCTATTTTGTGTTGCTTTTTTCATTCCCAGTGCTTACTCAGAAATCATCAACAGTTCTTCCAGCTTTCAATTTCTATTACACTATCTCTCACACTTTGGAGTGCCTACTCTGTTTTCTGGAACAGAACGTACTTGAGTACTTTTGACTATATTGGGATTGAAATCAGGACACCAAGAGAAAGGGACTAATCAAAGGGTTTTCACAAATCTACTATTCTCTTTCAATAATAATTCATTTTTTTGCAACAGTAATTCTTAATATGATTTTCTGCATTGCTTTTATATTTTGCCTAGTGATGGAAAATTTAATTTTCCCTTTATTTATGAAAATTATTGATCAGAGCTACAATTTAATAGTAACCAAAATGGTGATAGGGAAGGAAATATTAAAAGGTTGACTTTCAAGTCAACAACCTGGTCCCTTTGGAGAACACTGTCATGCAATTCCAAAAAGTTAAGGGATCATGCAGATAAACCATGTTATTGCTTCCATTCTAAGAGAAGTTAACCACACACAGACACTCACATAAATACACGGGAGGATGCTGTAAGCTGTGGTTCTATCATCTATATTGCATTTACTTTTCTAGATGCAGAATGTCATTTTGCTTACTAATTTTTAATTAAATTTATTGGGGTGACATTGGTTAAAAATATTATTTAGATTCCAAGTGTAGATGATACATCATAGAACTGTACACTTGAAACCTATACTGAATTTTTCAATGGTAGACCAAAGTAAGTTCACTTTCTGTCAACTGTCTGTATGTGTCAATCATAGAGTTAGTTATGCATTTTAGTATCTGCATAACACCAACCATAGGCTTACTTTCACTTATACTCTACAATTTAGAGATATCGCCATTATTTTCAGTTCTCAAAGTAGAATAAATATCTAGAAAAATTTTTCTAAGGGGAGGTTTACAAATTTCTCTTCATCACTTTTAATAGTGGCTACAGGGGGTCAATGGGGAAAAAAAGGGGTGGTCAATGGGGAAAAAAGGGGGACAACTGTAATACTTTCAAAAATAAAGATGAATTAAAAAATAATGGTTATTTTTTTAAAAGAATATATGTGGTAAAACACCTGGGTCCCCATGTCAAATGCATTGTCAATTGTTTAGTCACAAGACAAATTAGCAAGTTTGTCCAAGCAAGGCAAAGTGCAGTGGGGAAATTTCACCCATTCACCCATCTTAGTTCTAACTATTTCTCCCCATCCTCTGGGCTTCCTCATTAAGCTTCTTCTACACTCAGTATTCCTGGGACTTTTCTCTCCCTCTCCCCCTAGCAGTTTTCTAAGGGAACAGAAATTAAAAAGTGAAGCTAATTCATTTTTAGTGGAGACATTTGTAGAAGAGCAGCATTTCAAAGAACGCAGAACCCAAAGGTGTAGCTTAAAACACAGATATTTTAAAAAATGCTTTCTCCTCAATAAATTGAATGATGATTTTCTAAATTATAGAAAAATACCAGAATAGAGAATTTTGATAGTAATTTTCTCTTCCTTAAGTCTTGCATTTCTAAAGGGAACAATCACTTTATAGTATACAACGGGCCCATTTTCAGTACATTTTTAATTAGAAGTCACTTTAATTTGCCAAATTTAAAACATTTTAATCATTCCTTATAATAAACACACAGTATGTTGCATTCCCTTATTTTGGACCTAATCAAAAAGTAAAAAATAATAACAAATAGGTGCTGACTTTTAGTCATAAACTCCAAGCCCATTTCTCTACTGAGGCACAGACCTCCCTTGTCTCCATGTTTCTACATGCAATTCCCTATGGGTATTTCAAGTATAGCATTTCCTAAAATGACTCCTACCTGTCATTATTCCTCCACCATTTTCATTTTTTTCTATGTATCTTTAAAGCTCCTTTAGTGGTCATTATTGTATAAGTTTATTTTCTTGCTCTGTCAAAAGTTGTTATGAGTATTTTGTAAAGCATTAATTTTTTATGAAGGCAGATAACTACATCAACTCCCTAGGATCAACACCACTACTTTAAAAAATGTACAGCACAGGCTAAATAAATTTCACAAGTGGACATAAAAGAAGAGGTGTGATGGAGACAAACCCAAGATCCCCCCACACAGAGCTTTCTCATTTAGAGATTATTCATGGACAGCAAATGTTTTGAAATATAACACAGTTAATAATATTCCTCCTATTTTAAATTCAGTATTGAATAGTTCTGTCCAATAACATCCTCAGTTTCATATATTTTTAAGTGTAGAATTCTTCCTGAAATATACCTGTAGGACTATTAATATGAATATCAATGTGAGATCATTTTATGAGAAGTTGCCGAGAAGAGAGGATGCCCTCTGCTTTATGTACTTATAAATATTCCTGTAAATGTCTCCTTGAAAGTTCATTCAGCGGGGGTGGCAATTACTTGTCTACCAAAAATTTGCATACAACATGATAAACAGAACCTGCAGATGAACCAAATGGGAAATCAAAATTCTTCTAGAAAGTATTAAATTACAGTAAAGAACTTATTACAGTGCATCTAATCTCTGTTTGAAGACTGTCATTTCTCTAAAGCACAGCCACAGAATAAATTAACCCAAACTGATGCTCCAAATGAGAAGCTGTGTGGATGTGTTTATGCCTAATAATGTCTTCAGCTTTGGGTGATAACGCCCACCTGGGCAAACTCATTTCTGCCTCTGCCTCCTCCTGTACATTAATTATGTAAAGAGGGTTTGCAAGTCTACCTGGGAATGTTTATCTAAGTAAACACTGCATCTTATAAATTCCTACAATCTTCTAATTTCCTGTCATTTACGTGCCAATGTAAATCTTGTTACTCAGGCTTTCAGGTCACTGCATTTTTTTTTTTTTTTTTACTTTACATAATTACTCTTCTAAGCATTTGACAAAATTTGCAAATTGCTTTGTTTTCTATTTTAAAACTTATTTTTAATTGTTGAGTTCCAAATCTGATGTATACTTATTACACAATTTGCAAATTATCTTTTCGAGAATGAAGTGCACATACCATACCTCCTTTATCACAATATGTCTAATGGTGAACTTTCCTGTGATGTTCTCTTTAAGACTGCTTACTCCCTCTTTTCCCACACTCCCTCTTTCTTTCATTTTCTCTTTCTGTTTCACTTTTCCTCTTTTTCCCCACAATCTATTGCTTTCTTGGACATTCTTTCATTTTCTATCTCATACTCATTTGTTATTGTCCTCTCACTCTGACTTACACACACACACACACACACACACACACACACACACACGCACACACACCATGATGATTCTTATTCTGAGGAACTCTAGTTGCCTTCATAAGAACCCCTAATATTTCTTATTTTGATTATATCTAGATATGTTAAGGTGGTTGTTTTTTCAGTTGCTGCTTTTAAGGAAATATTTCTGTCCATTATGTCTTCTAACTGTGTTTTCTGATATATATGAAAACTAGTTTCTTATACGAAACTTTTCCTGGTTCCCACTTTTACATAACGCTTCTTATATTAGGTAAACTTAATGAAAGAAAACTAAAAGTCATGACAGTGAACAAGTTTATTTGTTCACAATTTCAAAAATAATTCTGCCAGCATTTCACTACATGAGGAGTATTTGCTGTCAGTTTGTGGCAATTACATTTTCCCAGATTAAGGAAGTGGCTCCTACTATTATTAGTTTGTTATTTATTCACTTGTTTATAGCTCTGGATTTTGGATTTTATTTAATACGCTTCAGCATTAATTTTATTGTTGGAAATTTTTATTAGCTGTATTATAAACACATTCTAAATATAAGTAAAATATTTCAATGTGGGTTATAATTCTTTTTAAAATTTCTGTGAAACCGGCTGTTATTCTATATAGAATTTTGCATATATATTTCACAGTTTTATTTATCTCCTTATTTTTCTAAATTTGTAGTGCCCTATCTCTGTTGTTTCTAAACTTAAGATTTACTAGTATATAAAATATTTTGAATTACTATCTTTTTTTAAAGATACTAAACTATGATTTTAAAGTACAAGAGAATTATTCAGTAGAATAATTTCATTTTGATATGAGCTTCTCTATCTAGAATGGACAGATTAAAGACACAAACACACATTCATCTAGTGTATAATGTATATAAAGTAAATAGCATTGCATTTGTTGTGTTGATTGATATAATTATTTTTATCTTTTAACTTTGCATTTACCAATTTTGTTTTTTCTCTCCCCCCCCATTTCTTAAGTTGATCCAATTTCCTTCTCTTTCCCTAAAAGTAAACATTTTCCTTTTTTTTTTTCCTAAAAGTAAACATTCCAGCCGGCATAGCTCAGTGGTTGAGCATTGACCTATGAACCAGGAGGTCACAGTTTGATTACCACTCAGGGCATATGCCCTGTTTGTGGGCTTGATCCCCAATGTGGGGTGTGCAAGAGGCAGCCAATCAATGATTCTCTCTCATCATTGATGTTTCTATCTCTCTCTCCCTCTCCCTTTCTCTCTGAAATCAGTAAAAAAATATTTTTTAAAAAGTAAACATTCCATTTCTCTTCCCACAAATTATATATTTTTAAATGTGTCTAGATATGAGTGTATTTTTCATCTCTGTATACAAATCTGGAAAGTTATCCACCATTTATGCTTTTGAATAGTCCCTCTTGCCCACTTTCTTTTCCCATTTTCCATATAAATAAGAGTTTCCAGTGATAAAAGCCACATACTTTTTTTTGTATTAATCTGATTTCAGGAGTGGCATTCCATGATTCCTGTAGTATTCTAGTCTTTAAAAGCTAGTCAAAGAAGTCCAGCCCATACTCAAGGGATAAATACATTAGGACAGGAATCCAGGACAGGGATCATTCGGGGTCCTGGTAGAGATTTCTTGCAAAGATAAAGTATTTAATGATAAGAATTTATCTCTGAAATCTATGGCTCATTCACATGTTTTCATATGTAATAGAATTATTTTTTGTAGCTTTATCTGATCAGAAAGTGTCATGATGTTCTCATAACAGAAAAACAAACTTTAAGGTGTTTTTTTAGCTCATAAAGTTTTACATGTAGCAGGAAAACACTATAGCATAAATCATTCCTATCATGTCTTTGTTTTTAACAAATCTGATCTCTCAAAGGCTGAGGGAATTTTATTATTCTTGGCAAATATCAGTTATTCACCAAGGTATACTTGTATTACTAAAAGATTTTGATTTCCTTAATGTGATATATATTTCACTTGTGGTAGAGTATTTGTTTGGATATTCATTTGAGTTATTTTCACCAACTCCCCACCCACCTCCAATTCTCAGAAAGAAACTAAAGCACATAGCTGAAGCTGTTTGATGGTAACTTAATTTTCATTGAAAGACCACATGAAAACTTAAAAAATCAGTGACGTTTAGTGCTCTATTTTCTATACAAAGGATTACAAGATATATGCATGATAACATTTATTGGATAGTAAGTCAAATGTAATAAAATGATAAAATAAATAAATGGAAAAGGTATATAACAAACTTTCAAGAGCAGAAATGGTAACATGACTATAGATAGCATGAATGCATGTTGAATCTAGACTTTGTCCCTGGAGCTCTGAACAATGGTCATATCAGCTATCACAGTTCATCTAACTCAAATCTCTAAGATCTTTACATAAAACTGAGATATAAAAAAAACACACCCTCATAATGACTGAGGATAACTTTTGCATAAGACTATTGGGATTCAGGCACAGTGTAAATTTTAAGTTGGATTCATTTTTATGTTTTATTTTATGTTTTCACCATGAGCCTTTGGCACCCCTGAGTCTCCACTCCAAGCATTACATATGTTACATGCATGGAGCTTTATATCTACAATTCTAATGTTTGCAAAGAATTTCAGGCAGATTATCCAATTAGTCATTAAAGTTTATATATTTGGAAACAAAGATCATGATAGACTTTTAACGAAAGTACAATTTTCAATAAATGACTGAAATACTAAATATGTCTTGGTCTACCTTTTGCTTATCCTTAATTGTGGACATAATGAGGAACTCAGAACAAGGTTGCCGCTATAATAAATTAGCACCGACTTATTGGCATCTTCCAGTTCCGTAGGTTATAAATCTCACTGGCCAAATCCAGATGTCAGCAGGCCTTTCTTCTTTTTGGAGTTTCTTGGAGAGAAGCCCTCTCCTTGCCTTTTCAGGCTTTTAGAGATGGCCTCCAGCCCAGGTCTAACGGCCATCTTCTTCCAGCTCCAAAGTCAACAGGGAGGGTGGAGTCCTGCTCTCATGACATCACACTAACCTCTCTGTCTGTCATTACATCTTATCCTACGCTAATACTTCGCCTTCCTCTACACTATTAAAAACTGTTGTAATCACATTAGGCCCAGCAGAATAACCCATGATAATCTCCCTTTTTTATTTTTCTACTCAAAAATAGAGTTTTATTAGGACAATGTGACAAAAAACAACACACTAAAGAACAGGGCATCCTTTCAAATGTGAGCAACAACCTATGATTATGTAGCTTCCCCACGAATCCTTATTAACTACTGACTGACCAAAAATTCTTTCTCCAACATGCTGAACACTCACTTCAGTTTACTTAGAAGCTTTTAAAGATAAACCCTCCACTTCTGGTAGGAGGGACATTTCATCTCAAACCCTACAAATGGGGTCTTGTTCTTGTCTGACAGTTAGTACCCCATATGCTGGTCTCATATCTGCCCTGTGGCCATGGCACCTGAGTCACTGACCAGCCGGGGACAGACCAACCCACATCTGCCTGACAGGGCATTTCTGGAAGGGCTCTGCACCACCTGGGAGGGACGAGGGGGAGCATAGCACTAAACTCTTCAGCAGGAGTGTCCAACATGCCCTCAGGTCCCCAGGAGAAGCAAGGCCTGCAGAGCCTTCGGCTCTTTCTGGTGGCTTCACCTACAAGATACACCGGGGCTGAGTGAGCTCCTGTGAGGGAGGGGAGCGACGGTGTCAAAACTGAGTATTAACAGTTAATATGAACTCTGCCCATGCAACCCTAACCCCTGTGTATAATTTAACCGATTAACTTCTCCAAATTCTAAGGTAGGTATTATCAACACCCCGTTTAAAGTAACAGATTCACTAATTTGCCAAAGGTGTTAAGGCTACTAAGTGGGAGATGCAGGATTTGAATCCAGGTTATTTGGACTCAAACAACTATGGGATCAGATGGAGAGGAATGGACAGCAGAGAAAGTTTAGGCACAGACACGACACGGTGAGGCAATTTTCTGCAACCGAGAAACAGGGGCAGCAGGAGCCCAGGCTCCTGACCCTGCCTCCTAGATCCAGGTCCGAGTTCTGTGTTCTGGGGAGGCCCAGGCTTTCGCTTTTCACCACTCCCTCATGCTCCCTCAGCCAGTTCTCGCCCCCCACCAGCCTGTGGCTTTGAGTTTCTCTTTTCACCCCCTGGGCTTTTACTCTCTATCCACTTGAACAGACCAGTCCTGAATCAACCAGTTCCCAGCTCCTCACCAGTCCCAAGAGCCATATAGTCCCCACACGAGGAGCATCAGCACCGCTTCAGCAGCAGGGATTTCTTTTAGAAGTGCATTATAGCCTCCTCTTACATGGATAAAAATACCGCTTAGCAACCCTCGCTATCCTCACCTCCTGGCATCCTACCACAAAGGCAGCAATTCCATCCTCGGGCAGCGCCTATAGCACCGCCACTGCCCACCTCCTCCAGCTGCACTAGGGCACCTCAGTCTCTTTGAGGCCAGCTCTCTCTGCATCTGGAGGCCCAGCTCCTGCTGCTCCAGTCCCCAGGCCAGTTCTTGCCCGGCAGCTCTGCCAATGCCTATGACAGATGAGGGACAGTAGCTTTGAGAGGGAGTCCAACATACCCTTCCCATCCACCTTCTTGACATTACTTTGCACATCCCAAATCCCAGACCACTTAATCCTATTTTTTGAAAAATATATATTTTATTGATTTTTTACAGAGAGGAAGGAAGAGGGGTAGAGAGTTAGAAACATCGATGAGAGAGAAACATCAATCAGCTGTCTCCTGCACACCCCCTACTGGGGATGTGCCGCCCGCAACCAAGTTACGTACCCTTGACCGGAATCAAACCTGGGACCTTTCAGTCCGCAGGCCAACGCTCTATCCACTGAACCAAACCGGTTTTGGCCCACCTAATCCTATTTTGAAATTAGCTGATCTACTTCCCCTTCGTCTTGCAACCAGAAATGGTCATAGGTTTGTGGATTAGGACACGGACATTTTGGAGGTGTGATTGTGATTCTGCTTACTATATTGTTATTCTGCCTACCGTAATTTAAGATAACTTTAAATTAGTCAAATATTATCATTTAGTGAAAATATGCATTTATCCATACTGTTTTATATTATTAAAATGCAGATATTAAAAAATGATGACTTTAAAACACATGAAATATGTCTTTTAAAATGCTCCTTAAGGAAAGACGATGCTGAGGAAATATTACAAGGACTTTATTAGATTACAGCTGACTCTTTGATAACATGGCTTTGAACTAGATGGTTCACTTAGATGCAGATTTATTTTTATTTTTCAGGTGACAGCAGGCAAGCCATTTCACCTGCACAATTCAAACTCACCTTATAAAAGGGGGGCGCCATTATTGGGAAACTATCAGTGGAGGGCCAACTTAAGTTATATTGGATTTTTGACTGCAGGGAGGAGGATGGCCCTAACTTCTGTGTGGTTCAAGAGTCAACTGTATTATGAAAAAAGAAAAAATACATTTGAATTTTGAATTTGTGTGTATCTGTGGGTGTGAGTGTGTTGGGGTGTATGGGTGTGGTGTGAAAAAGAGAACATAGAAAGAGAGGGAGAAAACACAAGAGCAAAGAAACAAGAGAATATGATATCTAATAACACATTTTTTAATGAAATCATTCTCTGTTTAAGATAATATTTGTTCCTTTGAAGTCTGTGAGATTTCTTTGGGAAAGATTTGTTTAGACATTCAATCATTTACACCATTCTTTAATGGCCAATTTCCTTTTCCTTAAAACCCACCTCTGCAAATTTCTAACTAAAGATAATGACTGTGCTGAAATTATATAGCTCCCTTCTTTCTCATTGCATTTTCTCTTTCCTGTCTGTGACACTATCACACCACTGTGTTAATACCAATAATTTGCCTTTCCAAAAGTATTTTCATTGAAAAGAAAATCAACAAGAACTACTTCATATTCTCACTTTTCTATTCAAATTGGCTTACTGTATTCCCTTTATATTAAGTGGGCTTACATCTATGTTGCTTTTTTATTGTTGCTGCTACATCACTTCTAACACTTTTTACAGGGCCCCAATTTAAGACAACAAACACAATACCCCTGTGCACTAATAATAACATTCTTTCCTATTGATAACTCATGGCTTAAACCTCTTTTTAAAAATTCATGGTGCTGACCTTACTAAAGAGAAACTGCATCCACATGTTTATTCATAATGCCCTGACCTTTACCCTTTCATCATTCCTTTCTTCAGTTTCAGAAATTTAGTTTATTATTCATAGTCTCTTTCAAGCTATAACTGGCAGATGGCAATACTTTTCTGAGCTTAACATGACAAGACAGGTTTTATCATCTCTTGCCCTCCATGTATATCCTCTACATTTCATGCTAACGAAGCTGGATGTGTCCTAAAATTCTTACATTATTAATAAAGTCCCAAGGACACTATTAATCAATGTCATTTTTATTCTTCTTCCTAATAGACAGTCTATGAATTCATATTTAGTATTTTCATCCCAAATGTGTCAAGATTGAGTATTTCCTGTTACAACATCTCCTAGAGTTCATCCAAGCTAGCTGATTCATTGTGTTGCCTCATATTTTATACAGTACTGACCACATTTATAATTCAATTTCAAAATTATTCTACTAGTATATTTCATCCTCCTGAGACTGTGTATATTTGTTCATCCTTGTCCTCTGACTTTTAGCCTGGTGGCTGAAATAAAGAAACACTCAGAACATTTTGAAAGTAGAAAAACTGGAAGATGATTCTTATTTGCCTTTGCATGCTTAACCAGGTTTTGGAAAAAAAAATATTATCAAAGTAGAGATGAATAATCCTTTGTATTGTTATTATGTATTTTCTAGGCTCTGTTAACCAGTATTTTCCAAACATAAACATGGAGAGTATATGTATAAGGTTTAGTCCTGCAAAACCAGCTTAATTTTATGCCACAGGAAGGTAACAGAGCTTTGGAAATAAATAATGTCTTCTGGATTCATAACACCTGAGTTAGAGTGATGCTCTGCTTACATGATGTTGAATATTACACTTAACCTTTAGTGGCTTCGTGTCAGCATGTGGTAAGAGAACTTCATTTTAGAGAGGACTAAAACAATAATATAGCCCATATGTTTAATTCCCTGTTTCAATCACAATTATTTCTTTCAGGCTCCAGCTGAGTAGCTCAGTTGGTTGGAGCGTTGTCTCATGCACCAGAGGTTTGCCAGTTTGATTTTTGGTCAGGACACAGACCTAGGTTACGGGTTTGATCTCCAGTCATAGCACCTAATTCTCTCTCTCTCTCTCTCTCTCTCTCTCTCTCTCTCTCTCTCTCTCTCTCTCTCTCTTTCTGTCTCCTCTCCATGGATTTCTAAGTAAGCAATCACACTTCATGCAAATGGCAGTTATTCAGCAGTTACTTTGAAGGAAATTATCTTATATATGTTAAAACTTTAATTATGAGATAACCTATTTAAATGCTCTTTGGCTAGCCTAGCTGGCGTGGCTCAGTGGTTGAGTGTCAACCTATGTACCTGGAGGTCACAGTTAGATTCCGGTCAGGGTACATGTCAGGGTTGTGGGCTCAATCCAGTGGGGAGTATGCATTAGTGATTCTTTTACATTTTAGATGTTCCTACCTCTCCCTCTCCCTTCCTCTCTGAAATCAATAAAAATATATTTTTAAAAAATATTATCTGGCTTATTTATGTATTATTTTATGTAATTAATATTTAAGAACCTGGTATATGCTAAGCCTTGTGGATAAAGCGATAAAATGATAATAAAGGGTTCTGTTTCCATGGAGCTTATTTTTTTTAGTAGAGAAGATTTAAAAATCGATAAACAAAGATTTTAAGTGACTGCAGATAGAGATAAGTGTAATGGACAAAATAAAACTAGTTGATAGAGGGTGACAGGAGAAAGGATATCTTGCAATTATGTAATCAATGAGTCAACACTATAGCTAGAATTTAAATGAAAAAGTGAGAAAATTGATCTCCAGGCAGAGGAAATAGAACCTACAAAGATTTCAAGTTAAAAAATTAGTTTAGTTGTATATTAGTTTGCTAGCACTGCATTAATAAAGTACCACAAATTGCTAGCTTAAATAATAGAGATTCATTTGAAGCTAGAAGTCTGGGAACAAAGTGTTGCTAGGTTTGCTTCCTTCCAAGAGCTGTGACAAATAATCAATCCCATCACTCTCCCCTAGCTTTTGATGGTTTGCTAGCAACCTTTTGTGCCCCTTGGCTTCTAGAAGCATCTCTTTGCTCCCTGCCTTCATCTTCACATGGGATTCTCTCCATATACAAGTCAATTTTTTTTTTCCTTTTTATATGAATAGCAGTCGTATTGAATTGGGGACCCAGCCTACTCTACTATGACCTCATCTTAAGTTGTGATATCTGCAACAACCCTATTTCAGAGTAAAATCATATTCTAAGGTCCAAGTGGTTAGCACTTCAACATATGAATTTTGTGGGGGCGCAATTCAACCCATAACAGATGGTGTAACAGTAAGTATTTGCTGTGTAACAAACCTTCCGAAGATTTAGTGATCCTAAACAACAACTATGCATCTCACCCATAATGTCCTGTGTTGGCAAAAAGGTCCGGAATCAGTTTGTGGGTAAGCTAGGTTTACTCATGTATTTGTGTCCAGTGGATGGTTAATGAAGCAATTCTGCTTCCAGAGATTGGTTGGTGGCTGAGGTGACAGGTACCACTAGGCTATGTGTCTTCCATGTTCCACCAGGGTAGCCCAGAGATTTTCACATGTCAGCAACAGTTTCCCAGAGCAAGAAAAGAGAATGACTGATACACAGTGCTTTCCCAACCTCTGCTTAATCAAAGCAAGTCACATGCAGGTTTAAAGGGTACAACTCTTGAACTGAGGATTTGCACCATCACATTATAAGGGTCTGGATACAAGGAAATCCTATCTAATAAAAGAGTAATATGCAAAGTAACCATCACTCCGCTACGTCTACAAGCCACGCCCATAAGCCAATCAGGAGCGAATATGCAAATAAAACCAACCAAGATGGCTACGGCCACAGAGAGCAGGAGGGAGGCTTGAGTTTCCCCGGCAATGGAGGAAGCCAAGCTTTCCGCCTGCCCTTGCCGGCCTAGGCCTCCACTCAAGGCTACAAAGTTTCAATGATAGAAGATACATAAATCCAAACAGATATGGCGGAGGCCACGGAGATGGAAAGAGCAGGAGGTTAGGGTTGCCCCTGGTGATGGAGGAGGCCAAGCTTTCCGCACACCCTGGCCGGCCCAGGCCTCGCTTAAGGCTACAAAGTTTCAATTATAGAAGATACATAAATCCCAATAGAAATGGCTGCTGCCACGGAGCAAGCAGAAGGCATGGCTCCACTCCAGGCTACAAAGTTTCAATTGTAGAAGATAAATAAACCCCAGATACCAGGGCCTCCACTTGGGTTGCCAGGGGGTGTGGCCGGCCTGCAAACCACCACAGCCCCTCACCCAGGCCACCCCATTCCCCAAGGGAACCCCCTCCCTAATCTGGGACACCCTTCAGGGCAAACCAGCTGGCCCCCACCCGTGCACCAGGCCTCTATCCTATCTAATAAAAGAGTAATATGCAAACTGACCATCACTCCAACACACAAGGTGACTGCTCCAATGTGGTTAAAGATCCTGCCCCCATGTGGACACAAGATGGCCACCACAAGATGGCCAGCAGGGAGGGTAGTTGGGAGGGACCAGGCCTGCATGGGAGGGCAGTTAGGGGCGATCAGGCCGGCAGAGGAGGGAAGCTGCGGGTGACTGGGTCTGCAGGGAAGGGCAGTTGGGGGGGGACTCAGGCCTGCAGGGGAGAGCAGTTGGGGGGGACCAGGCCTGCAGAGGAGGGCAGTTTGGGGGGACACAGGCCTGCAGGGGAGAGCAGTTGGGGGTGACCAGGCCTGCAGGGGAGGGCAGTTAGGGGAAAACAGGCTGGCAGGGGAACAGTTAGGCATCAATCAGGCTGGCAGGGGAGTGGTGAGGGGGTGATCAGGCTGGCAGGCAGAAGTGGTTAGGGGCAATCAGGAAGGCAGGCAGGCAAGCAGTTGGGAGCCAGCAGTCCTGGATTGTGAGAGGGATGTCTGACTGCCCGTTTAGGCCTGATCCCACCAGGATCGGGCTTAAACGGGCAGTGGGACATCCCTCGAGGGGTCCCAGATTGGAGAGAGTGCAGGCTGGGCTGAGGGACACACCCCCGTGCACGAATTTCTTACACTAGGCCTCTAGTAAAATATAATTTTTATAATTTACCATAGTTTGCCTCAAAGAACAAAATAAGATTTGTATGAATATCCACATGTTTCAATTTAACCATTTTTTTAAAGTGGGTAATTTAAAAAGAAATTTATTTTTTTCTTCACTGTGTATATGAATAAAGGGAAAGCAGAATAGGTAACAAAAGCCCAAGATTTAATTCTCTCATTCTTAATTCCACAATTTCTTCTTCCTGTTCTCATGGTAGAAGATTTTCATGAGCTACTTGCTTTTCTTCATGCAACACACATAATTTATAATATATGGGGTATTGATTATTATCCATGCCAATGAAAAGCCAGAAGTTTTGGATTCTAACTCCCAATACCATTACAGAATCATAGACACAATCATTATAATCAATTTCTACCATCTAACTGTGAACAGGAGATCAATAAATATAAGTACAATTACAGTGTTATTATACAATTTAGACATATTTTGATAGATAAGAAATACTACCAAAATGTCTTTAAATAAATTGTGGTAAAACAAAACAAAACAAAACAAAAAAAATGAAAAGAACTCAATGATTTTTTCCTCCTTGTACAACCAAATTTTATTGAATGGCCACAAAATGTACTCTTTTTTTAAAATATATTTTTTATTGATTTCAGAGAGGAAATGAGAGGGAGAGGGAGATAGAAACATCAATTTTGAGAGAGAATCATTAATTGACTGCCTCTTGAATGCCACTCACTGGGGACTGAACCTGTAACCCAGACATAGGCCCTGACCAGGAATCCAACCATGACCTCAAAATGTACTCTTTTTTGACATTCAATATTATTTTGTGGTGAGACAATCATGTAATTTACAAAGTGATCCCCCTAATCATTATCATACCACCTGGCACCATATATGATCATTACAATATTATTGACCATATTCCCTGTACTGTATTTTACCTTTCTATGACTATTTTGTAACTACCAATTTGTACTTCTTAATCCCTTCCCCTTTTTCATCCAGCCGCCCACACACCTCTCTCATCTGAAAACCCTCAGTTTGTTCTCTGTATCTCTGTTTGTTTTCTGTTTTGTCTACTCATTTATTTTGGTTTTTAGATTCCACATATAAGTGAATGCATACACTATTTGTCTTTCTCTGTCTGGCTTATTTTATTTTGACTGATGCCCTCTAGGTCTATCCATGTTATCACAAATGGTAAGCTTTTTATGTTTTTACTAGAGGCTTGGTGCACAAATTCATGCACCAGTGGGGTCACTCAGCCTGGCCTGCGGGATCGGGCTGAAACTGGCTCTCCAACATCCCCTGAGGGGTCTTGGAATGTGAGGGGGCACAGGCCAGGCTGCGGGACCCCACAGGTGTGTGATCAGGGCTGGGAGGGACGTGGGAGGTTGGACCATGGGAGGCCAGGGTTGGGGAGGGACCATGGGAGGGCTCCAGGGCATTTCCAGCCTGTCTCGCTCAGTCCCGATCAGCCGGATCCCAGCACCAAGCTAACTTACCAGCAGGAGCGTCTGCCCCTTGGTGGTCAGTGCCCATCATAGTGAGCGGTTGAGCAGCCTTTGCATATCATTAGCATATTATAGTTTGATTGACTGAACGGATGACTGGACAGCCAGATACTTAGCATATTAGGCTTTTATTATATAAGATGTCTGAGTAATATACCATTGTGTAAATGTACCACAGCCAGCTTTTGTACCTACTCATCTATTGATGGGCACTTAGGTTGCTTCCGTATGTTGGCTATTGTAAATATTACTGCAATGAATGTGGGGGTACATATATGGTGTTGAATAAATGTTTTTTGGTCCCTTCTGATATATACCCAGAAGTGGAATTGCTGAGTCAAAGGCAGTTCCATTTTTAATTTTTTGAGGAAACTCCATACTTTTTCCCACAGTGGCTACACCATTCTGCATTCTCACCAACAGTGCACAAGGGTTCCCTTTTCTCCACATTCTCGCCTACACTTGTTATTTGTTGATTTATTGATGTTAGCCATTCTGACAGTTGTAAGATGATATCTCCTTGTGCTTTTAACTTGCATTTCTCTGATGATTACTGACATTGAACACCTTTTGGCCATCTGTATGTCCTCTTCAGAGAAGTTTTTATTCAGGTTCTCTGCCCATTTTTAATTGGATTGTTTGGGTTTTATGTGTGTGTGTGTGTGTTTTGGTGTTGAGTCATATGAGTTTTTTATAAATTTTGAATATTAACTCCTTTATCAAAGGTATCATTGGCAAATATCTTCTCCCATTCAATAGGTTTGCTTTTCATTTTGTTGATGATTTTCTTTGCTGCACAAAAGTGTTTTAGCTTGATAATAGTCCCATTGGTTTGTGTTTTTCCCTTGCTTGAGGAGATATATCAGAAAAAAATTGTGCTAAAAGAAATGTTAGAGATTTTACTGTCTATGTTTTGTTCTAAGAGTTTTATAGTTTTAAGTCTTACATTTAAGTATTTAATACTCTTGTATATGGTGTAAGAAGGTGATTGGGCTGCATTGCATGTATCTGTCCAATTTTCCCAATACCATTAATTGAATAGACTATTTTTTATCCCATTGTATGTACTTTCTTCCTTTGTCATATTTCTGGACATTCTATTCCATTGATCTATGCAAATACCATGCTGTTTTGATTACTATAATCTTGTAGTATAATTTGATATTAGGAAGTGTGATACCTCCAATTTTGTTCTTCTTTCTCAAGATTGCTGTAGTTATTCAGTCTTTTGTGGTTCCATATGACTTTTAGGAATACTTGTTCTAGTTATTTGAAAAATGCCATTAATATTTTGACAGGGATTTCTTTGAATCACCTAAAGATAATTTTAAGGGAGCAATATGAGAAAAAAATGTGCAAATATATTTGTTTTGCTGTATTATTTTTGTCTGCAGTTAATTTTTCCCATTTTTAAAATAGTGTTTTTGTAGGAAATACCTATAAATGTTTATCCAATAAAAGGTGTATGTAGACAGCTTTGTTCATATGGCAGCTATTGTTCCAGAGCATTTCATTGCACTGACTTACAAATGGTAATATTTACATTTCTTTCCCTGAAGGTTTCCTTTGTTGGCAGAAATATGTTTTAACAACAGCATAGAAGTCAGGAATGCTGGACAATGACAATTTTTTTGAGCATCCTTCAACCTAATATTAATGGAAAAATACCCTACTTTCCTTACCTATTGATTGGGCAAACTTCATGGCACTTATTCTAAATTTTCTGTCATTGTTTTCTGGCAGGATGAAGCCATTGTTATCACAGTAGTAATTTCCTTGGTTAGCACATTGTTTTTGACTGCCTATACCTCCCTTTTCACTTTCACTTCACCAGTCCTCTACCTTTAGTCTGAGTTTCTTGATGACCTCCAAATATACTACTTGCATTTGAATCTTTGTCTCAAGATCTGCTCTGGGCCAACCCAACCCAAACAAAGGAAAATATTTTATGCTATTTGATTTAATCTTTATAATATTTTAACATATGTAATTAAAATATATAACATTTAATTAGTATATTATAATTTACAGAGACATTCCTAATATTGTGGTACTTATTCCTCCAGGCTCCTCCCTTTGCAATGCACCCTCATGAAACTTAGTTTTCTTGTAATTCTCCCAAAACAATGCACAATTCCATCTTCTGTGTTTTTCCTCCTGTGGTTTTCTGTGACATTATTACTGTTAATTTATTGCTTTTTATTGTATGTTTCCACAGGATATTTACCTCTAATTTAGGATAGACTCAATATCATTGCGAATATTTATTTATATACATCTCATACCTAGCATACTAAACATTCTAAAAAACACACACAAAGTTGTATAAAGTTTACAGAGTAAAAAGTGCAGATCTTGCTGCTTGCATGCTTGACTCTAGCAATCATAGACAGTAAATATTTCTGAAGAAGTGAAGGATGTCAGAAAATGTATTTGAAAGATGTAGCTTGGGAACTGAAGTAAAAGTCAAAATGTTGAGTATTATTTTTATACAAATGAAAAAGAATACTTTCCAAATACCCATGTTCCAAAATGTACCTTATTGCCAGACTTAGTGACTGCAGATTTTTGATTGACCTCTGGATCTTATAATTTCATATCTAATTTGAAATCATTTATAATACATAGAAACCTGGCTTTAATGCACATTTCATTGGTTCTAAATGATTAAAGTAGTTTTCAATGCATTAAATATAACAGCACATTTTAAAAATATTATATGTCTAAAAGGACCAAGCTTCAATGTTCCCTTATAGTCACGAATCAACATCTGATGACAAATTATCAAATATGTCAGCCATATACAAAATCTGAGTCAGTTGTTTATATGTTGCAAAAAGGAGCACTTATTTTTTCTTAAAGTAGAAAAGGGTTTATACAGCATTCAAATGTCAAGTGATTTTCATGACTTCAGAACCTAAAAAAAAAAAATCACCTAACGACACTGTTGAAGAAAGGGAAATTATACAAATTCAAGAATAAAAAGTGAATTTCTTATTGCTTTATAAAAAGTCCTCCCTCTTCAATGTTTATTTGCAATTTCCTCTACTTAGTAATAGAAAAGCAAACAAACATGTTTTCATATTATATATCCCAATACTTAAATGGAGCAGGAGCAGCGTGTAGAGGGTCAATTGGGGCAAAAGGGGGATGTCTGTAATACTTTCAACAACAAAGATAAATTAAAAAGAAGGGTTGAGTTATTTGGATTTCTTCTTGAGATATACATATGTAGTAGTCAAGCTGGAGGGATTCTTTATTTATGAAAATATTGATAATACACTGATTCAAAAGGCCTCTAACTAAGAAATGATTTATACAAACTCCATTGTTTGTTGAACTACAAGGAGGAAGACAAGAAAAAGAAATATATATTCCCCCATAGAGAAAGAAATGTAAGGAGAGTGCCAATGTTCCCTCATGGGTGGATAATAAAAATATTTTCCTGGTACCTGTTTTCTTTATTTCTTTTCTTCACATCCATGTTGCTATGAAGAGTAAACTATTTTTTTCCACTTGGGTAAAAAGTTATATTTTGAAAATAATTCTCTAAAGAGTATATAAAAATGTGGTTCTTACTTTACAAATAGAAGTCATTCATCCATTCAATAAATATTAAAGAAGCACCGTGTATTTGCTAAGCCCTGTGCCAGTTCTACACACACCAAAATAAATGGTATCATCCCATTTGTGAGAGACATACGCTCCATATACAAGGGTAAAAAATAACCAAATAATTATAATATTGCTTGTAAAGAAATAAGTATAACTAGTTCTATAATTTTACATATGAAATGAAGCAAATGAGTCAACTTAAAGCAAAAAAAAAAAAATTTTTAAGATGTTTCTTTACTAAGTCAAAAATAAAAAAGTTACAGCTATTACCATAGTTTTAATCATTGTTGCATTTGTAGTCTTTTAAAAAACATCTTAATAAAAGATGCCTTACTAAAATTATTTCTAAGCCAAACAACACAAAGCACAAAATATTTCATAAGATGACTTTTTCTTCCAGTAGGCTTTTGTTTTGTTTTGTTATTTTGTTTGTTGTCATTGTTTGTTTGTTTTTCCTTTCAAGAAACAGATAGAATTAGGAAGTGCTAAGGAAAGATGTTTTATAATAAGGGCATCTCTAGAAGGAAACTGGAAAGCATACTGAGAAGAAGGCTTCTCTAGAAAACAGGTGAGCATTTTTCTTGCTCTTTTATTCCCCTTTTTTCCTACCTTTTCACTTTTATGAGCGTCTCAGAAATTTTCTACTCAAATTGCAATTTCTCCCTGCACTCCAGTTTAATTGTCCTCTCTTTACTCATCCTCCCGATAGTCATAGTCTGTGCTTCTTCCTAACCATAGCTTGCCAAATGCGTAATGGCAGCTCTGGTGATATCAAGATCATTCTGCTCTATCCCTCTCTGCCAGGAAATGCCCCCTCTATTTGTAGTTCAGATATCAAAAAAAGAAAAAAAAAGAGAACAAGATTAATCCAGGCCTCAACCAGTTTTACCACCTTTTAATATTGCAGCCTATTTCTGAACCGAACAGTTTTCCTTAGCATGGAATGTAGGGCTGGGAACTAGTAGATATGTTTCTGAAACAATACAGCAGCATAATTTTAACCATGTGAGAAATAGAAAAACAATGTATCTAAAATACAATTACCATGGTCTGAAATGTTTTTAAGAATTTAAAAATATGTCTATGGAATTTCAAAAGGGACATATTGGAGAGAGCATGCCTTCTTGTATTGAAAAGTTTCTCCAAGACCATTCAATCTATATCAGTGGACCAACATTTAGAATTGGCCGAAAGTTCATTGAGGATGTATGTTTCGTACACCAGTTTAGTTACCTTGAGAGAATATAAAAGTGACAAAGCAACTCAGAGAAAAAGAGTTGTAATGGGATGTCCCACAACTTGTCAAGAATAGTTTCCCAGGCACTTCACCTGACTGGTTCCCTCTTCTGTAAAAAGGAGAAGAGATTGAAGCAGCTGCAGAACACTTCAGCTCAGGGAAGTCACCCCTCCATTCTAGATTTCCTTATGTGCCATGTTTTTCACGTGGCCGCTCTGGGCACATATGCCAAGACCATTCCTGCCAGTGAAAGTGCATCTCCTCAATCAGGAGTGTCCCAGGGAAAAATTCTAAAAACCAGGTAAAAACTGACAGTTACTAATGCCATATTTTATTCAGCTCACTTTATTCTGAACCTCAGTGACACAGGGGAAAGCCAAGGGCTATCCCAAGCACCCTGGGCCTGGGGATTACACTCAGACCAACAATTAGCCATGTACCTAAACAGGTTTCAAAACCCGTTGAAACCACTAAATCCAGGATTATTTAATCATACATGCATGAACTTCATGGGTTTTTCTGAACTGGTGAAAATACCTGTACAAGTGTGTGGATGTATGTCCATTTACCTGGAGAAAGGATACAATCTTTCATCAAATTTTCAAACTTTGTTATGAAAAGATTAAAAAAGCGTAATCCAACATTACAGGCCCCAGGAATTGGCATAAGAGATTGCATTAGCCTCAAAGAGCAAACTCAGAAGTCCACAGTGCTTATCAGAGACATTACTTTCTGGGAGACATACAGACCAAGATGGAAACTAGCAAACAACTCATCTCATAAATACTAACAAAATGATTCCAGATTCCTCTGAAGTTAATACTGCTATGTTCAATACGAATCTAATTTAATGGTGCAGGTTTTTATTTCTACAAATCTGCCTTTTTCCTATGAATGGAATACATGTTTGACAGTAAATTAATCTCTTATTCACAAAAGGCTCATGAATATTTATTTCTATGCTCATATTGAAGCATAATTTAATAATGCTGTTTGTATCTTCAAAATTCTCTAGCCCCCTGTCAAAAAGTCTACATGTATCATGTTGATTTGTTTCTAATATCCACGGGTTAATGATCAAAGGCACCATAGGCGATACAATTTCTAGTATCTTCTGTTGCAACAATTTTCATTGAAGACTATTAAATAGCAACACAGGTTTTATCGATATGAGTTGTCTGTAAATACATAACTCATTATTCCTCCATTGACTAACCTCAATTGGGAAAATTTAAAAACATAAAGCCTGGCAAAAATGATTACTTTTTTTCATGTAGAAAACATCTTGTTGTATTTTACAAACAGAAGGTACAAATATGTTATAGAACGCATTGTGATTTAGAAAAAAAAAACTTTATTTTTTTGGATGGTATTAATATATTCTTCATTAAAAATAACTTATTAATAGCTATTAAAGCCTTAAAAACTAATTTGTGTATCCAAATTTTATAACATTCTCATTTGAATAGACACTTTGAGTCTAAGTTATAGCATTTTATATTTTGGGATAAATTTTATCTCAAATATGTTTGTATATATGTGTTTAAGGCAAAGTATAATTATTTATTTGACCAATATATGGATGTAGAATTTTTCCAAGTTTATAAACTACAAATTAGAAAACACATTCACAGAAATGCATTCAGAATGTATGAGGAAGCATATGTGACTTGGTTATTTTATACATCAATATACTTTTTTTTATAGAATAAATATTTATTTTATTAAAAAGTAACATTCCATGTCTAGTCAATAACATTTAAAGTACTTGAAAGAATTAAACAGTGTTTCATTGTTTTGTGTTTAACTGTGAAAAATAGGTGGGAAAATTCTTATCATGTCCTTATGTAAAACAGACAGTTGCACAGTGCCTGCCCTATGCCAGGCACTGTGTTAGTTGTTGGAGTTAACAGCAGAAAATAAATACAGTCAGAATCCCTCTGTCTACTGAGGGAGACAGGCTTATTAAGCAAGCATACAAGCAAGTCCTTTTTTATTTGTGGCAAGAGCAATTTTAACTAGGACAAGAACAATAAAATAACAAGAAACAGAGACCTTTTGAATCTATTGTTACCATTCGTGAGATTCATACCCATTTTCTAAAATTTGACATGAACATGTTTGAAACAGCAGACATTACAACAGCAGACTTCATTATATTTAATCTAAATAATTTAAAAAGTAAATTAATTTTTAATGATTTATGTGCCAACAACTGCGGCATATGTTACCGTGCTTAAAAAAGAACTCTGCCATATGGGCTCTCCCCCAAGTTAACACACCCAGTTTTATGATATATTCATTGAGATTTAGAGAATTTATTCTAAAGACCACAAATTTTACACATGTTTATCTCAATTATTCAAAAATGTTCTCTATTAGCTTGATTGGCTGAGTTACCCTATATAATCAAGAACTAATATGCTAATTACACTGAACAGTAGAACAAACTTCTGGATGAAGCCGGGGCTGCGAGGGCCAACCCTCTAGCATGGATTTCGTGCATTGGGCCTCTAATACCATAATAATAAAGGGATATCCAAAGTTAGTAGCTTAAGACGAGTTTAATGGCACATATTCTGCGTGCTCCTCACAGACCAACCAGGTACTCAGCTTTTCTAAATCACTAAGCGTCAAGGGTAATGGGACTCAATCTCAACACAGGTTTCCATGATCACAGGGCACTCATGATCCACCTGGTGAGTGGCTCACAAGGCTGCTGCCCAGAAATGGCATATTTTATGGCCATACATATTCCATTGACTAACGCAAATCACATGATCAACTTGTTAGGAATAAATTTCTCTAGCAGAGGAACATGGAGTAGCATTTTAATAAAAAGAAATATAATCTACTTAAGATACATTACTTCAGAAAATGTTTAAAATTATTCTACAGTATTTAATTAAAAGGGTAAGCTTTTTTTTTCCCCACTACTAAAATAGTTAGTATAATGATTTTCACAAATATTTACTGCAAAGTGGACTTATAAAGAGATTATTGAATTTCATATATAATTCTCTAATTTGAATCAGAAATTTTATATATTTATTTATTTATTCTGATGACCACACATTTATCTTGATGTTTCAAAAATGTTCTGTTAGCTTGATTGTCTGAGTTATGCCATAATCCTATCTAATAAAGAGGGAATATGCTAATTGACCCTCATGCCGTCGCAAAGATGGCGGTGCCCATAGCCAATAAGGAGGGAATATGCTAATTGACTGCCATGCCCTCAAAGATGGCAGCTCCTGGACTGTGAGAGGGGGCAGGCCAGCCTGAGGGACGCCCCCTCCAGTGCGTAAATTTTCATGCACCGGGCCTCTAGTAATAAATAAATCTCCAAATTTAGTAGCTTAAAAAGTTATTTTATATATGTACTAGAGGCCCGTTGCATGAAGATTCGTGCAATAGGCCTTCCTTCACCTGGCTGCCAGCACCAGTTTTCCTTCGCTCTGGCTGCCGCCTTCCGCCTTCACTCCGGCCGGAGTCTGCAGACTTCGCTTGGCTCTGGCCAAAGTCTTCGCTTCGCTCCAGCCGGAGCGCCGCTCCTGTAGCTCCCTCCGCCTCCTGCCTTCCCCCTCAAAGCAGGTGTCCTGCCCTGCCCAGCTGCTCCATGCCTGGAGTGGCTTGGGGGTGGGGCTGCTGCCATTTTTGTCCTGCTAATTTGCATATTCCCCCTGATTGGCTGGTGGGTGTCACGGAGGTACGGTCAATTTACATATTTCTTTTTTATTAGTGTAGATATATAATGCTGTGAAATATATATATACATATATATGTATATTGCATGATTTTAGAAATGGCTTAAAATTTCTAATCCTTGGTTTTCTTATCTTAAAATAATATTACAAATTTCAGGGATGGTGGGATATTTTACTATTCAGATAATATATATCTGTCCTTATCTAAGAACAAGACCATTTAACTTGAGAAACTTGAGGTTACTTAACAGAGTATAATTAGAAAAATTATATATCCATCCCTAGCTGAAATATATATTCAGGAGAAAAAGTTTGTTTGGTCTGTAATGCTGACATAGTGCGGTCCATAAATGATTGCTTGATATAGTAGAAAAGCATAACCAGACATTATTCTATTAGCTTGTTTCTCTATAGGGGCTAAAATCCTGGTGAAAGAAGTATTCTGAATTCCGTAAAGAAATGATTGGAAGCCCAAAAAACTCAGAGTGGCACTGAATAATAAAAACCAAAGAAGCAACTGAAGCAATGAAGAAAGTACTTCAGAAAATAGATGTAATATTTCTTCATGTCAGTTGATAATCACTTCAGTGAGATGAATCACTCTGATACCAGTGGAAATTCTAGGGGTGACAACTAGGAAAAAAAAAAGAAATTCTGTAAAAACATTTTCAGGTATAGAGGATCAGAGAGATGAAGCAGCTTTATTTTCAGAGTAAAAATCATAAAGAAATTTTTAAATTGTTAAAATGTTCTTTGGGTGTGGGAATACAAGATATTAGATATTAGTTTATAAGTCATGGCCACTGCCATTAAGTCCTTGAACTCTGCCTATGGGGATAAATTTTAAACATCTAAATTGAAAAAAAAATGCAAGACTGACATTGAAGAGTTGTTTTCATGCACTGCTTACTTCTTCTTGAGTTTTATGTATTAATAACACATATTTATATATAAGAGCCATCATTGTGAAAAAGAGAATTCTTTCAATATACATTACTTAAACAAATATTTTTGCACTTCTGCTACCTAACTGTTCTAGCCTTTGGATCATAATAAGAAGAGCAGCCCCTGTCTTCATTAAAAATGTAGGCTAGTGCATTTAAAATAAGCAATGTATAAATGAATAAATAATTATAATTATGGGTAAGAGCTACAATTAAATGAAAATGGGTTTCTCATTCAGCTTTTGCTGGTGACTCTTAAGACTTCAAAGGGCTCTATTGGGCTTTGCTACACTTAGGATGTATGCACATGCTTTTTGATTCTGTCACCAGGCTGAAGGATTAGACCTTTTCTCATGACAGAAGACAGGAACAAGAACTCGAACCATATTATTCAAACTCATTTTAAGTTTCCTCACGGGAAAGGAGTACATCAAGTCATCAGATAAGACAAATAACATGGTCAGCACTAATGATGGGTGTGGAAATATAGTCTACCTTGCAGGAGGCATGACAAGAATGGAAATGAATAATATTGTTGCAGGGAGAAAGACAACAATTGGGAACAATGATGCAATAGTACTGAAGATTAGATTTTATATGATGTGTGGGTTCTAGAGGCACAGAAAATAATATATTCACAAGCTTTGAGTTTAGAAAGGGTTTTATGGGTCTAACTAGCCCATAAAACACCAGTACTGCCAAAATGTATTAACAGGGAGAGAGAAAGGCAAAAGGTGAATGGGGGTATGTAAGCTATAGCCAGATCAACTAGATGTCATAGGCAAGAGTGATGAATTTAAATTTTATTCTGTGCAGTGAGAAAGTGTAAAGTTTATTTAATAAGAGGGGAAAAGTACTATTTATGTCAGTTCAATATACATTTACAATGTCTTTGTTTGAGCTTACCAGAAGCAGTATGTAAGAACAATTTGTGTGCAAGTGATTTATTAAAAATGTGCTTCCAGGAGAAACTAGGAAAGGGCAGAAGAAGCAGGAGGAGGGGAAAAGTCAGGCCAGATGACCATAAACTTGATCCATTTGAAGGATGAATTAAGACTCGGAGCTGTCCCTCCTCAAGACAGGGAAGCTGGGGATCACGCAGTGGCACCAGTCAGTGATGAGTTAAGGGCCACATTCTGGAATGTAATTCCCTGGCACTTCCTGCTGTCCTTGAATGTGTGTCTGGTAGTCTGAATGCAGCCCTTTGAGAAAGAGCTGCAGCCACTGCCTGTTGGAAGGACGAGGGCACTAAAGCCAGGGACACCCCAGGTTAGGTTAGGGGTCAGAGTCAGTGTGCCCAGGAACCCAGGTGACATTCTTTTTCCTTTTTATTAGTTTATTGGGGTGACACTGGTTGACAAAATTATATGTTACTTTGTATATATAGTAGAGGCCCGATGCACGAAATTTATGTAAGAGTAGGCCTTCCTTCCCCCGGCTGCTGGCACCGGCTTCCCTCTGGCACCTGGGACCCAGGCTTCCCTCCAGCCACTGGCAGGCATTCGGGACCCGGGCTTCCCTGGCAGCCCTGGCTTCATCCAGAAGGACATCTGGAAGGACGTTTGCTCTAATTAGTATATTACGCTTTTATTATTACAGACTAGAGGCCCAGAAATCGTGTGTGGGTAGGGTCCCCAGGCCTAGCCTGCGATCAGGGGCATCTTCCGCCCATTCGCCAGTCTCCAGTCCTGCCCCGCTGCCGATACCCACCCCAGTACCCCATTTGCCATCTGGCGATCTATTGGAGTCTGTGGGCCGGGGGGAGGGACCAAGAGGTCTGCTTTCCACCTCCTTGCCACCCACCCTGGTTCCCTGTGGTTCCCCGTTGGCCATCCAGCGTTCGGAGCCTGTGGGTTGTGGGACTGAGAGGTTGTCAATGCACCTCATAGCGACTGGTTGATCAGTCGTTATGGTTGTAACACTGTTATGGTCGCTGGTCTTTTATTATATAGGATTATACATAAGTAATTATATGTACGTAATAATATATATGTTTCAGGTGCACAATTCTACAACGCATCATCTGTACTTTGTATTGTATGTTTATCACCCCAACTCAGGTCTCCATCCATCACAATTTATCCCCCTACATCCTCCTCCACTTATTCTCCCCTTACTATCACCACACTATTGTCTGTGTCCATGACTTCTTTCTATTTTTCTTTTCCTTTTTTGCTCAATCCCTCCACACCTCCCCATCCAGCCATTACCTCCAACACCTCAACAACTATCAGGTGACATTTTTGTAGTGCTATCACACTTAACATGTAGTTATGTACTGCTTATTTCCCAGTTACTTTTTTTGGCATTGTCCCCAGTGGGTGCTAACTTTGATATGAAAAATGTCTCTAGTCTAGACCTCTTACCATGGTATTGACTCCCTCTTCTGGATGTCAATAATGTCCTATGTGGAAATGTGCTTTATGTTGTTCTCAAAAAATGTAATAAAAGCACTGGGAGATGAGTTACGTGCACCCAGTTGCCTTGATCTCTTTTGTCCAGACAAAGATTTGCCAAATTTGTACCTAAGAACTTATACGTCCTAACTTTTTAAGGTGACTGTTTTCAAAAATAGAGATTTATGGAAGGGGAATGTAAGATAAAATTTAGCAAAAGTAAACCTTTTTTTATTTTTTTTTAATATATTTTATTGATTTTTTACAGAGAGGAAGGGAGAGGGTAGAGTTTTAGAAACATCGATGAGAGAGAAACATTGATCAGCTGCCTCCTGCACACCCCCTACTGGGGATGTGCCCGCAACCAAGGTACATGCCCTTGACTGGAATCGAACCTGGGACCCTTGAGTCTGCAGGCCGACGTTCTATCCACTGAGCCAAACCGGTCAGGGCAACCTTTTTTTATTGTTAACAAAGTTGATAGTACTCAGAAGAAATTTCCTACCATGATAAATGTGGGGTGTAAAGTTTTCTTTAAAATAATGGTTTTAAAGAATGTTTATTAAGATATTGACCACCAAGTAAAGATTTGATATTTAATCATGAAATAAATCCCTAAGAAATATTTCTATTATAAGCCTCAAAGTGGCAGGGACTGTGTAGTATGCTTTTATATAAGGGTCATGAGGATTAAATGTCTTAGATCTTTATACGCCTTCTTATATTTTTTTCCTCAATTATTAATGTACTTACTTATGGAGATAAGGGTATGCAAGGCTGGAAATAGGAGTTTTTGAAGTGAGAAGTGAATTAGTTTCTTTGCCTGAACAGGAGTTATTATTGAACAAGGAATCTAACGGTACACGGAACAGCCTCCACAGATGGCTTATCACACTCCTTAGGGTGCTCCACCTGCTAGAGTTGTGGAAGTACTTAGATGCTTGACAGAGATAATATTTAAGGAGAGAATGACATCAACTGCAGCTTCATTGACCTCAGCCTTATTACTAATCCTGCCTACCAGAAGCTCGCAAATGTGCTGTATTACTGCACAAAAAGTGTTCAAATTTTGACTTAAAACTTGTCTATTGCATCCTGTTAACTAGAAACTAATGTTCAAGTTTAATAAGGATATACAACCACTAGACTTATTTTGTCTTTCGTTTTAGTTGCAGTAGCTATAATATAAAATCCATTATCTACATTTTTAAATTGCAATACATCCTATGTAGTTTGAATTTAAAAATGATCAGGAATGCATGTCATTTTCCTATTTGTCATGACTTGGTTAGGCAAATCTATTTTTATCTCACGTATTCTTAAAGGTGGGTTCATATTTTAGATCTCATTAAATTAAAAATAGGCAAAAAACTATCAACCAAGAATAATGATTCTTATTCTCTAGTTTCATCTTGATAATAGACATTTATTGTTCACTTTCTGTTTTAAATTATGGTGTGCTGAGTTGAAAATGGCGATAGACTTCATTTATTTTGGTTATGTATTACCAGAAGTAACTGGTAGGTTCATTTTTTAATATGTACTGAGAAAGTTTCTCATATGATAAAACTCTTATTCCTAGATCAGTTCACTATGAGCCTTATGCTGATGCAGAGATTTTAGAAATTGAAATTTTTTAAAAAAACCTCATTGGAATTCAGGAAAAACCTCCTGCACCATGCTAACAGCATATGAACAGGAAAGATTATGAATGCAGTATAATTGAAGCAAAGTGGGGTAATTATATCAAGAAAAACTTTTCTCTTGTTGTATTGATTCCCATCAAATTTGTCACTAGATGTTAAACATTAACTAAAGGGTGATTATTGTCAGTTACTTTATTTCCCAGTTTAAAATAAATGACTGCATTAGTATTTTCAATTATGTTGACATTCATTATCGGAAACACCTTTGGAGGAAAAGAAACCTGCATCTCTAATATTGCATTTCTGGGAGTCAGAAGGTGGAGCCAGGTCATGGGAGGGGCTCTGTCAATATTACTCTGAATAGGACAGAAACCTGGGGATTACTGATTGTGGGAAGACATTTCAAGAAATTCTTGGGATTGAAAACATTTGATTATTTTGTCATTTCATTAGTTGCTTTAACTCAAACTCAGGGGAAAAAGTAAAACAATAACCAGAGATCATTAAAACTAAGCACAGTGGCCAGCCAGCATGGCTCAGTGGTTGAGTGTTGACTTATGAACCAGGAGGTCATGATTCCATTCCAGGTCAGGGCACATGCAGGGGTTGCAGGCTCAATCCCCATTGGGGGGCATGTAGGAAGCAGCTGATTAATGATATTATCTTATCATTGATGTTTCTATCTCTCCTTCTTCCTTCCTCTCTGAAATCAATAAAAATATATTAAAAACAAACAAACAAAAAACAACAACTAAGGGCAGTGTTCTCAACTGCCTGTTAAATATAGGCAACATTTTGAAATATAGTAATATAAAAAAATAAATTCAGCATATGGTAGAAAACTGATTATTTAAAATGCAGTTTAATAGAAATAAATATGTATCATTTAAAAAGCAATTCCTTTTCTGTTTTTTTCTTCTTTTTAAATTTATCCTTATTGTTGAAAGTATTACAAATGTCCCCCTTTTTTTCCCCATTGACCCTTCTAGCCCACACCCACACCCTGTCCCAGGCTTTCACTACTTTTTCAGGCAACTGGAAATGAAAAAAAATCTGGGGTAGCAATACTGGTATCTGACAAAATAGACGTCAGGGTGAAGGCCATAACAAGAGACTAACTAAAAAGCAATTCCTTTTAAGGAATTTTCAAGATTACAAAAAATGTCCAAATGTTCCATTTTTTAAATGGTAAAACCAAAGCCCAGATTTTAAGACATATACATCAATGCCCTTTCTACAGTATTATACAATAGCAACTTCATAGATGCTCATCTGCAGTATATCAAATATCATTTTGTTGATAAATGATATTCCCTTACAATATTTTTTGAAAGCCTATTGACTTTGTGTAAATAATTGTGGGCAGATTATTAAGGCATAATGGAGCCTTTATATGTATATATATGGCTGCATATTTAAAGAATCTATCTTTATACATATACATAAAATCTATCACAATTCTATTTACTATTTACAAAATTCCGCATCTGGTCCTCGAGCTTAGAGAGTTGGTAGCTACTTTTAACTGGATGTGAAGTAAAAATTTTAGATAGATTAATTTAGATAGCTAAAAAATGGGAAAATGACCACACAATTCAGAATCTGCCCTAGATATGTTCAAAGGCAGAGAATGAATAAGGCATGTGGCATATTATAAGGCAGTGATTAAGAAAAACTAAATGTTTTCCATATTGTTCTGCACTTAGTCCATTCTGTACATCATTTCTATTTCTATAGACAACTTTAGATGACTAAAATAAGACTCTCTTATGAGAATTTCCACAATGGTTACTGTTATTCAGTAAGTCAATAACCCCAAAGAAGAAATATAGATATTATCTCTGTGTTCTCACTTTACAAGGAAGAGTTAACTCTTACAATTACCTGTGTTCCTTGGATAATAAGGATTAATAAGCAATCTCCTAAAAGAGAAAAAGCGGGGAAAAGGGTCAAGATACAGAGTTCACACTTTCTTTTTTGTTGGGATCTGTGGGTTGGTATTAAAGAAGGGAAAAAAAGTAATTCTCTTTTCTCTGACCCCTTCTGTTGCTAGGCAAAATGTTGTTTCCTTGGGTGGAGTATTATGAGGAGAAGGAAACTGCTGTTCTGAGGGCCCAATCAAATATCCTTTTTTTTTTTTTTTTTTTTTTTTTTTTTTTTTTTAATTTTGGCCAGCATCAGGTTATCTGCATCAGGTATCACTCTTCAGTATCAGTTTTTCTAATTCTAATAAATAAGTTCCTGACTTTATTTGCATACATCTTTCTGGAAAGCTTTAGCCAAATGACCACATAATTTACATTGTTTTGGGGTTTATCAGCGGGTTGTCCCAGGCATGTATCTTTTTTTTTTTTTTTTTAAATATATTTTATTGATATTTTACAGAGAGGAAGGGAGAGGGATAGAGAGCTAGAAACATCGATGAGAGAGAAACATCGATCAGCTGCCTCCTGCACACCTCCCACTGGGGATGTGCCCGCAACCAAGGTACATGCCCTTGACCAGAATCGAACCCGGGACCTTTCAGTCCGCAGACTGACGCTCTATCCACTGAGCCAAACCAGTTTCGGCCCAGGCATGTATCTTGAGAGAATACCTTGAGAATCCAGACCATGATAATTTTTTACAATCTCCATTGTGTTAGACTTTTGCTAAGTTTCCTTTTAATAAAATTTTGCTTTTATTTGAATAAAATAAAGATGCAGATTTTGTATGAAAAGTAACAAGCTTAATACATTCTATAGGGATGTGCACAGTAACATAAATTGGTAGATTGTCAGTTGAACTTGACTATTTTAAATTAAGACATTTCTTTCCAGGTTTCAGGTAAGATATTTAAAAATTCATATGAAATACAATAAAATATTCCACATAATCATGCTAAATATTAAAAATGTGTTTTGATAAATAGAATATAGGTTTGTTTGAATTCTTTATGTATTAAATATTGAAATGTTGCTCCCAATCAGCTATATTTATTTCCACTTATCTTGATTGTTCAAGCCTGATGTGAAAATATTTCCATATACATAGATAAAGATTGTGAGATTTGTTGAGTTTATCACAACGCTGCTTTATTAATCTATTTGAAAAAATAGACTTGAATAAAAACTATTCTGTAAGCAACCTTGATCATCAGCAATGCAGTCATGTTGCCTATTTTGAATTTTCTGCTTTCAGTTGTTTATCTTAAGTAGGCTTTTGCAAGCTTTGCATTATAATCAATATTCATTGCTATTGGGTAGTTCTTATCTCCTCTACATACTTAAACTATGCATATTTTCACATAGTCTCACTCTTTGCCAAAATGATGTAATCAGAGGTCTTAAGAATGTCAATTAAGATTCAATAAAGAATTCCTCTTTGCTTGATAATGCATTGCTTTATTCCAATTAAAACAGGAAACTGGCACGGCCTGTGTGGCTCAGTGGTTTAACCTATGAACCAGGAGTTCAAGGTTGGATTCCCAGTCAGGGCACATACCCATCCAGGGTGGGGGGCATGAAGGAGGTAGCCAATCAATGATTCTCTCTCATCATTGATGTTTCCATCTCTTTCTCCTTCTTCCTTCCTTTGAAATCAATTTTTAAAAATAAAAAATGAATAAACAAATAAATAACACAGGGTCTGTCCTGTATTAAACTTTTCTACCCTAGGCTGAAGTGTTGCTTTACAGATAGAGCAATTTTATCTAAAAACACAGTCCATCTATGTATATAATAGAGGAATATGCAAATTAGCTGGGACTCCATAATGTCATGACCAAACAGCAGGGACCTGAGGCTGCATGGGGCTTGGCCGGGGTGAGGGACCTCAGGCCACTCCCCCCGCCCCAGCACCAGGCTGAGGGACCTTAGGCTGCTCCCCCCTGCCTGATGGGGCTTGACGGGGGACCTCAGGCCATGCCCCCGACCCGGCGCCAGGCCAGGGGACCTCAGGCCATGCCCCACACCTGGCAGGGCTTGACTGTGGACCTCAGGCCTCACCCCCAGCCCTGGCATCAGGCCAGGGGACCTGAGGCTGCACCCCCCACCTGGCAAAGCTTGACAGGGGACCTGAGACAGCGCCCCCTACCAGGTACCAGGCTGGGGGACCTAAGGCTACTCCCCCCGCCCAGAGGGGCTTGATAGGGGTGGAGCCAGTCAGATCTGGGTCTCACCCAATGGGGGTGGGGACAGCCAGGTCTGGGTCTCCTGCGTTTTCGAAGTGCATGCGGGTGGTGGGTGGGGACTTGACTCTAGGTCCTGCAGCACACCCCAAAATGTATATACATTTTGCTAATTTTCTTTCATCTCTGACACTTCTATTATAGAGAAAGGGCAAATAGCAATATTAAAATATTTCCTCTAATTAATTCCCTGTTAACGTGCACGAATTTCGTGCACCGGGCCATTAGTCTATATAATAAAAGCCTAAACGGCAGAACGACTAGAACAACTGGTCTCTATGATGCACACTGACCACCAGGGGCAGACACTCAGTGCAGGAGCTGCCCCTGATGGTCAGTGAACTCCCAAAGATGGAGCACCACTCGGCCATAAGCTGGGCTCATGGCTGATGAGTGTGGTGGCGGGAGCCTCTCCTGCCTCTACAGCACTGCTAACGTGGCAGCAAGCAGAGCGGTAAGGAGCAGCAAGCAGAGCGGTAAGGAGCAGCAAGCAGAGCGGTAAGGAGCAGCAAGCAGAGCGGTAAGGAGCAGCAAGCAGAGCGGTAAGGAGCAGCAAGCAGAGCGGTAAGGAGCAACAAGCAGAGCAGTAAGGAGCAGCAAGCAGGCGCGCAGTAAGGACTGAGGGGTCCCAAACTGTGAGAGGGTGCAGGCTGGGCTGAGGAAACCCCTCCCCACTCCAGTGCATGAATTTCGTACACTGGGCCTCTAGTATATTATACAATCACAACTCTACAAATATTGGAAACTAGCCAGTATGACCTGTCTCCTTAATATTTTAACACCCCCTGTGTTAAAAAGATCATGTCATACTCTAATACCTATAATTAATTTAACAAAGTGCTACATTTACACTCAGAGATTAAAATATATAGAAATTGCTCATAGCTTTTACTCATAGATACTTAAATAAATAAGGAATTTGAAGAAGGGAACTTATATCACAAAACTTATATCTGTAAGATATTAAAAACATGAAAATTTAGGTATTATATTAATAAGTGTTTTCCTGAGTACATATTTTTGTATACATCTGTGCCTGTTAGACTATTTGTAACATTAATGATTACTTTTAGAAGTAAAATTCACATCTCTACATTTTAAGAGCATTATTTTTTTATATATTATGTGTTTGTAGGTGTATATATATCTATGTCTGTATCTCATATGGGTCTGTGAACCTGTTTGTCTGGATGCACGTTTGTGTCTGTGTGTGTATTAGAATTACTTGAAATAGATACCAGAAAAGGATATACATATTCAATACTATAACAAACATAAATGTAATGATCCAAAATAAAATGATGCCCAAAAATAAATGTTAAAATGCTCAAAAATAAAATCTTGGTACTTTCAGGTCTCTTTGTAAAAAAAGATTCCAAAATTAACCACTTATTCTTTTTTTGTAACTCTTGTGAATGAACAAAATAATGCCAGCATTCTACGTTGAAAATTCCTTTAATGTCCGTGGAATATGTCAAATTTTAATAATTTTCTCAGAATCATTTGGAAACTGTACATTAAATATACACACTTTATGACTATTGCTATCCCACCATGCAATCAGTTTTCCTTTTCCCTGACTTGAAATCTGTGTAGCGAAGAAAAGCCTGAAAACTGATGGGATTGCACTCCGGCTGGGACCTCAGAGCACTGCTTTTAGAATTTTGTGGAAAATAAAACAAAACCTCATAATGAAACAAATTATACAATTAAATAAAAAGAAGCAGCTGGGAATTGCAAGGATTTTATGTGAAAATCAGCAAACATTGCTTAACATTTTGGAATCAGATAGTTATCTGCTGTGGAAGGGTCCCAGCGGCAGCTCAATTACTACTGCTCATCGGGAACTTGCATTTCTGCAAAACAGTTCTTCTCTGCTCACCTCAACTATGATAACACAGTGAAACAAATTCCTTCACTTAGGAAAAAAATATATACTAAGACCTGATAATGCCAATTTAAAAGACCTGTTAATTGTTCTCTATTCAAATTTAAGCACTGCCTTCTATGATTTTAAACATTCAAGCTGCTCATTGTTAAAAAGGCACTGAAATGTGAACATTTACTTTAGATTATTTGAATGTGTGTAACATACACTAGATGTTTTTGTATATGTATACATGATTACAGATTCAGCGCACCTCTATATTTGACATGCTTCTGATTTGAAAAATTTCATATCAATGTTGCTATAAATATTTATGGTTTCTAGTCATGTGAATTGCTTTTATTTGAAAACATAGCATATAAAATTAGATTCTATATTTGTTGAATAAATTCATTCTCTTTGGTTGGGGGCAATCAATATGACATTAATAATACCTAGTTCTAAAACAAGCATATTTATTTTTATTTTATTTTTTTACATTTCTGAAATCTCAATCTCTTTGCAAACAACTGCTATTATTACTATTACTTTTTGGTATTTCTTTTTTCCCTTCTTATCAAATAATGGTAGAATACAACTAATATTAGTAGTATGTTTTTTAATACTTATAAAATAGTAATAACCTGTTTGGAAACAGGTGACGGAGGACACCGGGTGTTGGACTGGTGGGGTGGGGGACTGGTAGGTTGCACCGGACTTGGGTTCAGAAACCTTGCTCCTTGGGTTCTTGCTAGGAAGGAATTCAGAGCCAAGACCCAAACTATAAGATTACATCTATATATATAAAAACCTAAGCGACCAAACGACCAGATGACCAAATGACAGGTTGACTGGTCGCTATGCTAAGCACTGACCACCAGGAAAGAAAGAAGAAACTGTAACCTGAAGAGTATTGGAGGTTATGAAAAAGTGCTTTGACCTCCCTCATGATAACTGGGAGCCACAGAGTAAGCCAGTTCTTCAGATTGGGAAATTTTACTAGATCTTTGGCCCTAAAAAATTATTCAATCTTATCTCATAATTTTAAATGGATTGAGACAAGCAATGATTTTAGTCTCATAAAGCCTTTCATCTCTGGAAACTATTTTCTTTAATTTTTGCTCAGAAACTAGCCAATTCTGATCTGTGCTCATCTTTATCTTGTAATAACCAATAATAGTCTGAACACTATTATTTTCAGTTTTTTAAATCACTTCATTATCTAGAGGATTCAGTTTTCAACTTCCTTCCTACCACAAATCTCCAACTTTTTAAACTCTCAACTTTTTCTCTCTCACTATGTAATAATATATATATTTAATTTTGTCTTCATCTCCCAAATTCTGTGCCCTATATATTTTAGGTTTTTAATAATGAATGAGCCCAATACTATGTTGGCAAGTACTTAACATCAAACAAACAAAAAATAAAACAAATTTAAAAAGCCTTGATACACATAGAGCATTTGATTATTTATTTGACATTAATAATTCCACCACTGTGTTTCTATTAATGAATGTGGAGTTAAACCATCTTGAACCATCAACAGGAAGAGCCAAACACACCATAGCACTTTCTGGGTTAGTTCAGTTAATAATAACAATAGATAAAATTCCTAATCCAGGTTGTATTTCATTGAAAATAATCCTTTTATTTCCTTGCTTTTTAAATACAATGTTTCCATCTCTCTCATGAAAAAGGGTATTAATTTCTCAACAGCTGGAATTCACGTGCTTTGAGCAAGAACATAGGGTAGAAGTTACTCTGTGCCCATTCTGAGCTTAGGTCTCGAGTCATTGGGCACTTTCATTCTCTGCTTTACTCCTCTGTCTTCACTTTGAAAGTCAGCCCAGACCAGCCAGCTGACAGATATTAGAGACACGAGAAGAGATGAGTCATCAGCCAAAAATAAGCATGAACTGTCAGCTCCCAGCAAACCCACCATCCAGAAATACTGGCCAGCCTACCTGGGACCAGACCAGACCAGATTAGCTGGAACACTCGGCCATTCTATAAAGCACTGAAAAATAATGGTTATTGATTTTCAGCAATTAACCCATTATGAATTGCCAGCAATCCCAAGTGTAATAGCCACAATCCATGCTACATTGATCCAAAAGTGATGCTTAAATCTTTTTTTTCCTCTTTCTCTCTCTCTCTCTCTCTCTCTCTCTACACACACACACACACACACACACACACACACACACCCCTCAATCACCTGGTTGACAATTTGAGGAATTGTTAGACATCATTTAACTATCAACTCCTCCTCCTATTATTAGTAGTGTTTGAATAATATCTCTACCAGGTGATACACACACACACACACACACACACACACACACACACACACACACACACATATATGGTGATATATATCATTTCATATATCACCATCTCCCTGGTTACTTTCATTGCCTTGCCACCTATTTTCTTCTCATAAATTTGTCCTTTGAATTTATTAGGTGACATTCAAATATTTTCCCAAACATGCAAGCAAATTAATTAATGAAAACCTTTGTCCGCAATTACCATAGTCAGGTTCAGTGGGCAGGGGCACTCAGGAAAGAAACAAATAAATAAACAAACCACCCTTTAGAAGTTCATCTTTTAGACTATAGCTCTCTATATAAAGAGGCTTTTGTCTTCACATAATTTCACCAAATCTCCTGCTATTTAAAACTGCCACTAGTTTGGAGACTGTGCAATATATCACAGTGTACCTCATTATATAGAAATTTTATTGAGGTTTGCAGGTGACTTGGTGTCAATTTAAATTTTTCTGTGACCAACTTAGTTAGGTGGCAAGCGCCCTAACAGCTCTTAAAAGCTTGACTGTGACCACCAATTTTGTGGTTGCTTCTGAGATTTCCAATAGCAGTAGCCTTTCTTTATACAAGACAGACAAGTATGTGCCCTTTAATGTATCAGCAAGAACCAAGAGATGTTGCTGCGTCCTGTTCCAGAGAAGGCCCTGTGCCCATCAACAACAGTTCTCACCATGGAACCCTGGACTGCAGAAAAGATTAAACCAGCTGACTTCAACAAAGGGGGACTGCAGATTCCGGTCTCCACACAGGTGGAGAACTGCCACTAATATGCAAGTTACCATGTGCTTTTTGGGATCTAATCAAGAACTTGGGGTTTCCACCAATTAACAGAAATTATAACCTGAACCAGCAACAGCTCCCAACATGGAACTGACCAGAAAACCAATTAGATCGGGAGTTCCAGGCAGAGAGTAGAGTTCAGAACCCAGTGGAGCTGGGAAATGGTGGAAAAGGCTCCGAACCTGTTACCAAACTAAAAGGGGTTCATTTGCCTGACCAATAAAACACGAACAGGAGTTTGCAGCAAAAAAAGGTAACGGTTTATTTTAGAAAATGACACCAGACCCACACCCAGAGGTGAATCATTTCTCTAAGACCTGGCTCACGATGACTTCTAAGGGTCGGTTTATATCAGGGGAAAATCATCCATCATGGTGACTAAGGGAGGTAAGGTTGTGGTTTCTATTGATTGGTCCACACTAGAGTAGGGGGCAGTTGATCATTGTATCTGGTCCTGATTTCAGCCATGGCATTGCTGTCTGGTTTCACAAGACTGTAGTTGCCCAGCTGGTGTATCTCAGTGGTTGGAGTGTCATCCTATGAACCAGGAGGTCATGGTTTGATTCCTGATCAGGGCGCATGCCCTGCGTTGTGGGCTATATGCCCAGTTGGGGGCATGCAGAAGGCAGCGGATCAATGATTCTTCTTCATCGTTGATGTTTCTATCTCTCTCTCCCGCTCCTTTCCTCTCTGAAATTATATATATATATATATATATATATATATATATATATATATATATATATATATATATATGCCTAAGCAACCGTCACAACCGAAACAACTGAACCAACGACCGAACAGGCTGTGTGGGGCAACCAGGCCAGCAGGGGGGTTAGTGAGGGACGACCAAACGACTGAACAAGCAGTCTGCATGGGGTGAACAGGCTGGCAGGGGGGTTAGTGAGGGCCAACCAAACAACTGAGCAGTGGGCTGCATGAGATGACCAGGCTGGCAGGGGGGGCAGTTGGGGACAACCAGGCCATCAGGGGGGGCAGTGAGGGGCAACCAGGCTGGCGCGGGGGGGGGGGCAGTAAGGGCAACCAGGCCTGCAGGGGGGGCAGTTAGGGGCAATCAGACAGGCAGGCAGGTGAGCAGTTAGGAGCCAGTGGTCCCGGATTGTGAGAGGGATGTCCGACTGCCGGTTTAGGCCCAATCCCCACCATTGGGCCTAAACCGGCAATCGGACATCCCCCAAAGGGTCCTGGATTGGAGAGGGTGCAGGCAGGGCTGAGGGGACTCCCCGCCCAGTGCTATATATTTTAAAGGCTGTGGTTGGTGGAGTTGATCTATTTCTTCGTGTCTGGAACAAAAACACAACTAAGAATTAGTTATCTTTAGTTTGACTAAAATTATGTTTCCATGATCAACAGACCTGGGACTTTGTACTTAAAACTCTTTGGTGCTAACCAGAATATAATTGTCCTGAAGCAGTGGTCGGCAAACTGTGGCTAGCGAGCCACATGCGGCTCACGAACCGGGGTTTGCCGCTCTGTTGACTAATGAGTTTGCCGACCACTGCCTTAAGGAAAAACATTTAAAACATTTTAATAATGTACTAATGTCTTTAACCTGAAGTCAAAACTTCTGGGTTAGGGTAATGCCTTAACGCAGTGGTTGGCAAACTCATTAGTTCACAGAGTGGCAAACCGCGGCTCGCGAGCCACATGTGGCTCGCAAGCCTCAATTTGCCGACCACTGTCCTGAGGGATTAAGGGAGTGGACGTGCATGGAAGTAGGAAGGCAGTGCTGGACTCAGCAAGTGTGAATCAAAAGGAAAGAAAGGAGAAAATGTCATATTAAAGAGATGAAGTTTCTATGAGGTTAGGAGCTCAAAGAACTTGAGGGTATCACACCTATGTTTTTCTAAATCCTCATATGCCATCAGAAGTTTGCTTGTGATCCTGTTGCTTCCAGATTAAAAAATAAATTTGACTGCAACCAGGGCATGTGCCCTGACCAGGAATCAAACAGTGACCTCCTAGTTCATGAGTCGATGCTCAACCATTGAGCCACACCAGTCAAGCTAATTTATTTTTATTTGGAGGATAATTTAAAAATCAATTTGAGTATATTTTACATGATTTAAGTAATCATATTTTAACCAAATACTCCCAAGCTATCTTTATATTGTTTGGTATATATTTGTTTATATTTACTTACACATATGTTGGCACCTTCAAATAGATGTGCTAACAGAAAGAAAAAACACATAAGAATTCATTCATGAATGAAGCTTTTGCAATGAGTGAAATACACCTGGTACAAGGTCATGCTGCCCAAATGAAAGTTCCACAGACATTTCACTAAAGAAAAGAAGTGAAAAATTATACATTATAATAGGCTTAATTAACTTTAAATAATCTGTAACTTAATGATTTATCTTTTAGAATGATAAGCCATCATATTTTTAAAAAATATATTTTATTGATTTTTTTTTTACAGAGAGGAAGGGAGAGGGATAGAGTGTTAGAAACATCGATGAGAGAGAAACATCGATCAGCTGCCTCCTGCACACCTCCTAATGGGGATGTGCCCACAACCAGGGTATGTGCCCACAACCAAGGTACATGCTCTTGACTGGAATCGAACCTGGGACCCTTCAGTCCACAGGCCAACTTTCTATCCACTGAGCCAAACCGGTTAGGGCAAGCCATCATATTAAATCATACTTTAACTTACAATCTACTATTTTTATAGTTTGTATAGTAATGATTATATACTTTAATATGACAATGTTCTGATGTTATATGATTAAAAATGTCACCATTTTTTTGCTTATATATATATATATCTCAGTGATGTATATAAATAATTTAACTAAAAATGGGGGTCAAGTTTGAAGAAAGAAATTATAAGCAATGTAAACAGTTCAGATAATTTAAATATATTAAATATTAGTTTATATGCTAATTATGGGCCTTATGGTAAAGATGCACATTTTTCTGTGAATTAGAAAGGAAATTGTAAGATAATTCAAGTAAACTTTGTTTGGTCTTTTCTACCATTCTTGGCTACATTCAAATCCCTTTGGAATTGAAAAAGCTGTGATGAAAGCCATGATTAACTAGTTAGATTTTCACAACTGGGGTCTAATTATAAGTTTAGATATTTTCTTGTCTAACAAAGAAAAAGCCATTGCTGCTGACAGCTGCACCAGCTGTAAAAGCTGGGAACTAAGTAAAGGAATTTGAAACAGCTGTGACATCGTCAGGGTAAAACCCTGCCATTTCTCTTCGGTGAGGTGAGAGAAGATACATCATTAAGCACACAACAAAACACATCCTTCTGCGAGCCTTCACCAGTCCTCCCAGGCTGTAAAATTATAATTGCCAATTTTTCAAACAAAGCCTACAAGTATTAGAATTTTACATGGAAGGCACTGTATTGAAATTACAAATCATTCACAAAACTTCTCTGGGAAAAAAATATCTCCATACATTTTTTGATTCCCTTATATATGACTAGATTGTTCCAGTTTACAAAGACAGTTATGTTAAAGAGCAGAATTTAGAGGTGTCTCTACAGAAGTTTGATAAGGTAAAAATATTTTTATAACATTAAACATTAGCCATGAAACTCCCATATTTTTATTGAAAGACATGTGGTAAAGATTAATAAAATTATATATGTATTTATCTCTATACCTATTTAGCTATATGTCTAAATACATAAGTATATTTTAAGTCAAAAAGAGAGTTTTATATCTATAATTTATATATACATAGATGTTTATGTATAAATATATGTGTTATATATGTATATCTAAGTATATCACACTATTATATAAAATATTTGACTATTTGGCAATATTTAACTATAAAATGCAGGAGAGGAAGAAAGTGAGATAGAACTGGACTACTTGACTTTCACATTAAAACCTTATCACTAAAAATTAAATTTTATCTAAGAAAACCCAAAGTTCTATGATTGAAATTGTTTCATTTTAATTAGTGCTTTTGGTAAGTTCATTATACAAACTACGGCAGGAGAGCAGTTAGGCGTCGATCAGGCTGGCAGGGGAGTGGTTTTATAGAGTCTTCCACTCCGTGGCTTCATTGACACATTCATTTAGCATATGTGTATGGCACAATTACTATGCAGTATGCACTACCTTATAGGCCTGCGGTTCAAGTGATGAACAAAATGGACACAGCCTCATGCAGCTTTCAGTCCAGAGGGAGAGTTGGACAATGAGAAATGTCAACACAAGATATCTTTTATTTTGCTAATCCTAAACTGCACTTTTTTTTTTTGCATTTTAATATTTTGGATTAGCATTTATTGTCTAACTCAGTGGTCGGCAAACTGTGGCTCGAGAGTCGCGGTTTGCCGCTCTGTTGACTAATGAGTTTGCTGACCACTGGTCTAACTAATAGTACCTTTCTGCTGCTGTCGTGGTCCAGGCAGCCGTCTTTTAGTAGTAGAAGCAGATGTGAATTGCCATTGTCTGCCTATGGGCACATTCGGTGGGCTGTTCACATGTCATTATTATCAGTGGAGTCAAATGTCCTATTTGACAAAATGTCTTAGAGCTCTTTGGGGAAAGGAATTCACGACCATAGCAGTAACTCTAATTAATGCATAAGGGTGTTCAATTAATTAATTAACTTAAATGTCTCTTCACCTTACCAATGTGGAGAAGAGATGTCTGCAGGGCTGAGGGGAAGAGAGAAATGTTTGGGGACAGGCTAGCTGGATCTCATAGAAAGTAAAAGTGCTGAGGCAGCCTGCTGGAAGCCAGTTCTAGCATGTCAGCAGGGCTGAATCATCTGGAATGGCTGAAGGGCACTTCCCCCAAACCTGAATAGGATTGCTTACTGCCAGACAGCTCAGAGCATCTTAAATCTGCATGTTATTGCCTCCTGTTGACCAAACACCTGAACAGCTGTAGGCTATTTCCCAAATTGACAATGCTTTTGTAAGCCTTACCCTTTGAAGTGTATGTCTCCACCTTGCCTTAGGACAAATTGTGTTAATAAATAGCACGGGGTCCTTAGCCAAGGGGTAGTCTTTTAGCTCTTTTAGCTGAAGCACCTCTGATCCCCAATGCCTTTCAAAATTATCTTTCGTCTTTGGACTCCCTCTTGAATCTACGCATCCTTTCTCCAGATTGCTGAACCCTTTGTAAGGCTGGGACAAGAACCCTGGCAGCAGCCCTACCTATGTGATGTTGATTCAGATGTGGACAAGTAAAGAATGAACACAGGTGGAAGCATGTCTAGTTGTTACTGCTGGTGGTGAATCCAGAAAGCTACCCCCACCCATTGTACACAAGATAGTTCAGGATTATTTAAAGAAGGAGTAAGAGCGTTATTGATAACTTCTGCTGAAATTAAGGAAGTGCCAACCTCAAAACTTGCAAAATGTGTTGCAGTGGTTCAGTTTACAATTCAGGAGACAATGGTAAAGCAACATCGCAGAAAATATATCTTTTCCTTTCTGTGCATTAGCCTGCATGCCTTTTGCTATTGCCCTGTAATAGCATAAAGAGTGATATTGCATGGAAAACATAAATAAAATTTACTGTAAATCAAATATGAATTGGAAAAGATGATCTGTGAATTTAAGAAAGGTTTAGGGATACCTTCACCAATTTATTTTGCGTATAATTATTTCCTCTTAAGGGCATGAGTGGATAAATGTTGACTATAATTCAAAGCATTCTTTTTGAAAGATTAAATTGAAAATGATACGTAACAAAAAAACAATATGTATATTTCCTAGCAGTGTATAAAATACTTCTGGACCTTTCAATCAGACATAAACCTAATAAAATATGTGGTAATGAAAGCCTCTGCTTAGAAAAGCAAGATAAGTGGTAAGACTTGGGGGAGATTTGCAAAAGGTTGTTAGGCAAGGTTTCTGATGAAGTGACATTTACTTTGAGATTTAAAAAATAAAAATAATTTGCTTTGCAAAAACAGGTTTCTATGAATTTTTCCAAACTGAGCTTTTTCTGAGGAAAAAGAAGATACTGTCAATAATTAGATTGGTATCGTAGCCAGAAAAAAGCAGGGAGCATAGTCACACTAAACAAAGAATAGGAGAAGATTGTACCAGGCAGAGAAAAATGTAAAATAATTAGAAATAATTTTATATGTGGTAGTAACTTAAGACTGTTTGCCTAGACTGTAACAGAATTGAAGAGACTGCTATTGAGGTGGTAAATGAGACAAGATTAAGCAGATCTTACTAGCCTAAGGTGAAGTTCACATTTTCTTCTAAATGCAATAGGAAAGCATTGAAGTTGAAAATGATATTATCTGATTCTTAAATGAAAAGCATTATTCTGGCTACACTATGAGAATGGATTGGAAGAATCAAGACAGGCATTGAGGTCTGAGTTAGGAGGCTATTGCAAGAACCCCTATGACCAGGATGATGATAATGGAGATTAGAAAAAGTGAACAAACTTTATAGATAATTATTTTTAAATACAGAAGTATTGATTCAATATAATGGCTGAAGGAGTGTAGGATAACTCACTTAAAGATGCAGTATGGCTCCAGCAGCAAAGGTTTCTGGGAAATATAAATCCTCTGTGCTTAGCTCTTTGTACCCTCAGGCTGGCTGACTACCAGAAAGTGGCAGAAACATCAAGCCAACAGGAAGGAGGTTAATGAATGTACTAGTATAGCATGTGGATAATTGCTTGATGTTATCTGTTAACTTAGCAATGCACTGTTTTTTTTGTTTTGTTTTGTTTTGTTTTGTTTTTTGGTAGTCTATGTAACTACCCACCATATGGTTTTACTATTAACCCCCCATCAAAGAGGAATACTGACCTGGGAGTGTGCGGATTTATTCCTGGCTGCCCACCATTGGGAACAGCTGCTTTTCCCAGGTATGTATCTCCTATTAAAACTCTTATGGATTTGAATAAGGCTACGTTTCAGTTCTTCAAAATCAATACTGAATTTAGACATTTGGGGCTTTCCCCCAACAAATAGAAAAAGGGATGCAAAATGGCTCTAACTTTTCTTGCTTAAATCATTGGATAAATTTTGGCACAGTTTCCTGATATATGGTTGGTTCAAGAAGGGGGAGGTTTGGGGAGAGAAGTCAGAATTTCTGCTTATATGATGTTTGCAATGCATTAGAAACACCCACATGGATTAGAATCACCCAAAGGGGTGATTTAGATAAATGAGACTGAAGCCCAGAGGAAAAGTCTAGCAAAAGAGGTAAAATTGAAAAACATGTCGATAGCATATTGATTAAAGCAAAATAATGCCTATTTCAACCTAAGGAAAGAGTATAATAGATGAAAACAATGATCAGAGGTGTGATCTTGGAATTAGATGTAGAGATGAAGAAAAGGGTGTGGTAAAGGAAAATAAACTACACATGCAAATAGAAAACCGAAACACATTGTGTTCAGAAATGCAAGAGAGAATGTTACAAGAACGAGTGGCTGGCTGTATCCATTTCTGTTGAAACATTTAATGAAATGAGGTGAGAGAATTTGCCAATTGATTTGACCAATAAGATAATGGGAAAAAACATATGGTGGATGCTGAATCTAGCCAGTGGTGAACAGATAAGTAAATGGCAGATTCAGAAGTTGAAAGAATGTGGGTGGCAACACTCTAAAATAAATATGCCAGTGAAGAAAGGGAACTGGGGAAATGAGCTATAAGATAGAAATCATGTCAGTGTCAAGAGGGAGAATTATATTTATTCTTGTTATTATTGTTTTATTTGAATGATAATGTCCTAGAATGAATCTATGTTTTTGGCTGGGAAGTAGGCAAGATGTATTAGGAAGGAAGAACTTGATTTAATAGCTGACAGCAAGAAGTAGAGTCCTTGAGAAGAAAACTAAGTATGAAAGCAGGACTGCTTTCAGATTTCAGAGGCACTTGGGCGTGTGAGAGTGAGAATGCCCCTCACAGACCTCCAACTACAGAGTACACAGCTGAACTGGCAGATCAGGGCAGAACTAGATACAAAGGGAAAAAGAGAGAATGTAAATGTAAAATTTCAAAACAACATTTCATCGTCGGCATCAATAACACATGTATTCGAAGAACCTGAAGCTGCTAAAGACTGAACATATAAATAGCTTGAACTGTTTTGAGAAAGTAATCAATGAAAGTAGTGTTATCAGTGAAAACTAAAATATTGTGGGCGTCCTCAAACCCTGCAAGAGTGGTTCTCAAAAGATGCTGCACGTATGTACATGTTGGTGGTGATAGTGGGGGTGGTGGAGGAGGTTATTGGTGAAAGTTAGTTAATATACGTCACAGCCTGTGACTCAAGCTAACTATTCCCAGGGACTATGTAGAAGAAGGTTTTACACCTATCTACCAACCCACCTATTAGGCCCTCCTCACCCCACAGTGAGATGGAAACCAGGAATTACCCATTCACAAACTGAATGGAAGAGTCTCTCTCATAACTTACCAGAGTGATATTAATAATGAGGATAAATGTAGGGCATGTACAAGCCAATGAATGTCTAAATAACTAATATCCAATATTACAATATACCTGGGAGAATGATAAAATCTGTGGGAAAGAGAGAGGTGGAAAGGGAGGGTGTTGTAGAATGCTTTCCAAGTAATTTTGTTACAGCCTCACCCTTCATTGCCACACAACCAAATGCAATGACTCTTCCTTCCTTCCTTCCTTCCTTCCTTCCTTCCTTCCTTCCTTCCTTCCTTCCCTCCTTCCTTCCTTCCTTCCTTCCCTCTTTCCTTCCTTTTCCCTTTCTTTCTTTCTTTCTTTCTTTCTTTCTTTCTTTCTTTCTTTCTTTCTTTCTTTCTTTCTTCCTTCCTTCCTTCCTTCCTCTCTCTCTCTCTCTCTCTCTCTCTCTCTCTCTCTCTCTCTTCTTTCTTTCTTTCTTCCTTTCCTTCTTTCTTCTTCCATTTTTATTTATTGGAGAGAGAGAGACAGAGGCACATTGATTTTCGTTGTTCCACCTATTTATGCATTCAGTGGTTCATTCTTGTATATGCCCTGACTGGGGATTGAACTCATGACCTTGACTTATCTGGATGACACTCTAACCAACTGAGCTTCCCAGCCAAGGCAATGATGCTTTCTTAATTACTGTCAAAATAAATGATATTCAAACGTTGCACTTACAGGGCAAAATCATTATTTATTTTATTTTAAATTTCTATCATATAAACAAGTACCCTAACCTAGTACTGCTTCACTAAAACTTTTGTAGAATGGTAAAGGCAACCCTTACTAAAAGACACAACATTTTTCTTTAGCTAGAGTAATAGCCACTTGTCACAAATTGATTGTGTCGGTATAGATGGGATCTGATTCAGTGGTTAAGACTGAAATAACCAGAAAATTGCAAAGTCAATTCAATTATTTTACCAACCCTAATCACCAAATTGAATTGCACGAAGTTATTTAGGTTAAGAATAATTTATTTTAAAGCTGTTGCTATTATTTTTGTTTGAGAATGGAAATCAATCATTTGTGAAGGCTCATCATACAAAGAGCCTATTTGAAGTGAATCTGGTATTGCTCAAAATTAATTATTGACTTTTCTCTGATTTAGAAAGTTGAGTAGTGAAAGGCAAACACTGTAGGTTTTTAGAAACGCTCTGTATATATTTAAGGCTAACAGGAATCTATTCAAAGAATGTGGTTGTGTAAATAGGCTCTCAGAGTGCCTGTTGTCTGGAAATAAGACAGTAGTGCGGAAAGATATTTTCCCCGCTGTTTTTAATCAGCCACTTTCAGTATTGTAATAAAAACAAAACAGTAATGATTGTTATGTATACAAATAAAACCCCTCAGATTGTAATCATGGAATGAATATTGACTTGTCAAACTTCAGCCCGTGGTGCCATATGTGGCAGTGGGAGATTGTCACAATGTTCCATGACTAAGTGAAACTCAATTAAATGGAAAACATGCATACATTGTATTATGTTTTATGAATATTTTAAACTGATAGCTTTGAAGCCTTTTGACCTAACCAGAATGAAATTATAACAACTGTCATCTCTTAATTCCACCCCATGTGGAATGAACCCCACACTTGGAACCTTTGTTCTATAATAAAAGAAGATTAATTGGTGCAATCTCCATGACAGTCTAGTAGAATTGCCAGATTCCAACAGAGAACAAAGGAGGAAAAAGCAAGCTGGAAGAATTTAGTATTCACTAAAGCAGAAGCCTTCATTTTTTTCTTAAAAATATTTAAGAATTTTGTAGTACACTACTTTATGATCTGAAGATTTTTAAGCACAGTTGGAGTATTTATCCTATAAATAATGAAGTATATAAATGAATGAATAAATAACCAGAACTGTTTCTGGCATTTCCTTAAAGTAGAATCAGAGGGTTGGGTTACAAGTCCCTTGGGAAATTTTATGAAAACCATGAACCTTTTTAAAAAGAAATATATTCAGCAAATAATTTTACAACATCCATTTATTCTCACATCCTGTTCTCTAGTATCTAAGCTTAAAGCACCTGTTGTAGAGTTTAGTTATTATTTATGTTCTTTTTTTTCAGGGGGGGGGGTGTTCATATTAAGAAAAATGACAAAGGGGTAAAAAATGATAAGAGTAAAAAATAGCCTAATATGTGTAATAATTATTAATTTATTCCACATTAACATTTTCTAATGGAATTTGAAGCCAAAGGTAAAAAGCATTGATTAATTGAAAACCCTGAAACAAATGGAAATGATTCATGCACAACTCTCAGAAATGTAAAACAAACAACATTATCAACCATCTACATGGCATATGTTACACAATTTATGATCATATAATATTACACCTATTTCTGTGAAAATTTCTATTTGAAGTCATTGAAATGTTGCTGCTTTAGATTCAAGGGTAAATCATAAACGTTGGTAGACATATTTAAACATGACATTGAATGTTGAAGCTAAGAGACTTGAAGTAAGTAAATATCCAGAAGAGAGAGAACACAGGCAGCAAAGGTGAATAAACTATGAGTGAAAGGAAGAAGGCAAGAAGCATTTAGGAAAGTTTTTAGTACTCTCTAGGCAATTTTTAATGGACTAAATAAGGTTTACTTTATAAATAATCAATATATTTAAAACTTTGCTGTGGTTTCATAGATAGTTAATGCATATGACTTGAAGAGTTTGAAGATAAATAGGCATTGTTTTTGTGATAATACTGTTTTGATGATTTAATGAAGAATGGGATTCTTCAAATGCCCTTCCTGACATCTGTATGGTTGTTTTCATGATACTGGCTTGATTCTGCTTTACATTTATGAGTATTGAAAAATATCATTAGGCCCTCTTGGTTTATATATCACTTCAAGAGATTCTTCAAGAAATCAGTATTAATGTGCAAAAATATAATAGCATGTAATATAGTGAGACTGAGATTATTAGAAAAAAAAAACTTAACCTTTAAATTAAGTTTGTTAAAAATTGATCAAGAATGTAAAATTTTTGTCACAACACATTTGCAATACTTTTAGAGTTGGTGGAAATGCAGAACTTTGGCCTAGCATGTAATGTGGCTATCTATAAATAATTCTCCTCATGGTTGGGTGCCAACAGAACCAGAGCCACTCAGTTAAAAAATTACAAAATTACTACCTTACATGATCATTTTTGTCATTTAGGTTTTCAAAGAATCTGCAGAAAGTACAAATGTTATTTTGACAAAAATGTGTGTTTGGAAAAAGTCACCATCTTAGATTTGAAACTCAGATTTTCTAAATTGATTTTATTATTTTAATTTCAAATGTAGGTCATGTTTGCTATGAATGATTGAAATGTTCTATAAAGTGTCTTGGAAAAAATCAGTCTACATATTTTAGGGGGTAATGGTTTCTTTTTTCTGAAACTTTACAGAAAGAAAATTCACTCATTAAAATACATTTCTGTATTAGATATGAGTCAGACATTCCACTCATAGATATTTACTCAAGAAAAATAAAAACATGTGTCTACATAAAACTTGTACACAAATGAATAGTAGCATTATTCATAATTGTCAAGAAATCAAAACAACCCAAATATCCATGAACTGATAAATGCACAAATTAAATGCGATATATATATATATATACAATAGAATATAATTTAACAACTAGAGGCCCGGTGCATGAAAATTCATGCACTGGAGTGGGGGGGTCCCTCAGCCCAGCCTGCCCCTCTCACAGTCCAGGAGCCCTCAGGGGCGGGTGGCGACCCGGTGATCAAGGGAAGGTGATGCCCCATCACACCTCTGCTGCTGCCACTGCCAGCAGAGCAAGCCTCGGCCGGCCCTGGTTACCTGAGCCTCGGGCAGCCCTGGGCAGCTGGGCAGCCGCCATCCAAGGCTTGCCTGTGCCTAGGGATGGCCCTGGGCACCTGGGGGCCTGAGGGGATTGGGGGACTCCAGAGGCAGGCGATGGGGCGGGCCTGGCCTTGCCGTGCGCCTGCCGCCCCGGTGGGGTGGAGGGACTGGGTGCCACCATCTTGTGGCTGTGGGTGCTGCCATCTTTGAGGGTGTGGCAGTCAATTATCATATTCCCTCTTTATTAGGTAGGATAGTAAGAAATGGAGTAACAGATACATGCTACAACATTTTGCCATGTGAAAGGATCCAGTCATACAAGAATATATACTGTTATTTTATTTATATAAAACTTTTGAACATTACTCATATAAAATTGACAAATCTATAGAGACTGAATATAAAGCCATGGTTGCCAGGAATTGGGAGTTTGTGAGGAGAGAAGGAGTTGACTGATAATGGCCATGAGATTTATTTTTGGCATGATGGAAATGTTCTAAATTAGATTGTGTTAGTGGTTGTGCTACTCTGTAAATATACTAAAAAAAAAAATCATATACTTAAAACAGGTGAATTTCATAATATGTATATTATATCTCAATAAAGCTGTTTAATTATATACATCTTTTATTTTTTTAATCTTATTTATTTATTTATATTTTTTATTGTTTGAAGTATTGCATATAGTAGTACATATGTCTCCTTTTTTTTTTCCCTCACTGACCTCCCCCCGGCCTCCCCTATCCCCCAGTACATGCCTTTACCTGCCCCCCCGCCCAGTGTCTTGTATCCATTGGTTATGCTTATAGCATACAAGTCCTTTGGTTGATCTCTTACAGCCCCCACCCCCAACCTCCCCTGCCTTCCCGCTGTAGTTTGACAGTCTGTTCAATGCTTCTTTGCCTCTGTATCTATTTTTTCCCCATTTCTTTCCTTTAAAAAAATCTTGCCTCTGCAGACTAGAAATAAACATATAATAACAAAAAATGTTTGAGTCCCAATTTCAATGTCCAACAGTTCTGAGTCCCCATTTCAATGTCCAACAGTTCCTTATGTGTACATGTCAGCAATGATATCTGGATGGTGGGCACATGGTGGCCATGCAGGTCCGACCCTCTCTGGTTGGGTCCTAGGCAACCTGCTGTGTCGCACAGCTGCTGACTGCTAGCGTGGCAAGGCGTTGTCAGCGTCTTCCATCTCTGGACTGTTTCTCCTCTTGTCTTCGTGGTTGGAGCAGACCTGTCAATTCCTCTCTGTTGCAGGAATCCACATGGTCTTGGAGTTGTTTTCTGAAAATATACAAACATATTCTCAACCAAAAGTTAATAAAGGAATCTTTTCTATATAATTGATTTGGGATCCTTTAAAGATTAAAGGGGCTTAATATACTAAGTAGTAAAATTGTTTTATATTGTAACAAAAAAACTTGAAAATTAGTATAACAGTAAGTCATTTGCTTAGATATCTTTATACTAAAATATTCCAGGTTTAATATTTTCATTGATCTATCCTTATGAATATTTATTAAAGCATAAGCACTAGAAATAACAACTAATAACTAATTTGAAAGATATAAAAGTTTAAAAGCTTTATATTTTATTTAAATATTTCTATTAACATACGTGTATGCTATTTCACTTTAATATATAAGGTAGTTACTAAGTAGGCTTTCGCTTCCTTTAAGTAAATCTATACTAATAGAAGGGTAATATGCTAATTAGACCAGGAGACCTTCCAATGTCCTTCCAGACAAAGCCATGATGGTGGGGCCAAGGCAGAGGCAGTTAGAGGCAATCAGGCCAGGAGGGGAAGGCAGTTGGGGGTGATCAGGCTGGCGGGGGGGGGGGTGGGCAGTTAGAGGTGAGCTGGCCGGCAGGCGGAGGCATTTGGGGGTGATTAGGCTGGCAGGGGGAGCAGGTGGGGGTTATCAGGCCAGCAGGGGGGCGGGGGCATTTGAGAACAAGCAGGCCGGCAGGCAGAGTGGTTAGGGGTGATCGGGCAGGCAGGCAGGTGAGCACTTAGGAGCCAGCAGTCCCGGTTTGCAAGAGGGATGTCTGACTGCCCTGTGGGATCGGGCCTAAACCAGCAGTCGGACATCCCCCGATGGGTCCCAGATTAGAGAGGGTGCAGGCTGGGCTGAGGGACAACCCTTCCCCCCGCCATGCATGAATTTCGTGCACTAGCCACTAGTATTAAAATAAACTAATAAAATTCAAAGAAATATAATAGGCTACCAAAGAAATTTTATTTGTTGTTACATGCTAAAGGAATTTGTATCCAACCACATTTCTTTAGCAATTTTTTACTCTTTATTATTTAAAATGTACTTTATAGGTGATTATTGTCACACCAGGTTTACTAATGGCTGAAAAACATGGTATACAGGTCTCCTAGGTTATCATAACCAAAGAGTTTCATAAGAAATTTTACTTTCAACAGAATCTACATATAAAGCTTGATCCCATAAAAGTATCTGACTTTTCAAGAAAAGGCAAAATATTGACTCTTGTTATGATTAACCTTTGGCTGAGGGTAATCAAAATTTATAGGAATATACATTTTAATATAGGATGGGTTATAAAATAAAAATCAAACCAAAACACTTAAATTATTTTTCAACTTTTTTTTTTCTGCGAAAACTCAATGTGTTGAAGGTAGCAGAAAACCAAGGCAAAAAGAGAGACATTTCCTCCTTTCTTTTAAGACTTAACATGGGGGTTCATTTTAATGTTGCAGATATATCACTGGGTTGGTGAGGGGGTGGGATAGGAGTACTGTACTGGTAGCTTAAGAGTTTATTCTGTGAGCTGTGAAAGGCTGATGCATAGACAGTGCTTAAACGAGAACCAGTATAGCAAGTCATAGGTAAGAGAACATCATGCATAACAATACTTTCAGAAGTCATAAGATAGATGGAAAGTAATTGCTTTCTCATGATGTTATTTTTATTAACAAACTAGAGGCCCGGTGCACAAAATTCGTGCACGGGGGTGTGTGTGTCCCTCAGCCCAGCCTGCTCCCTCTCCAATCAGGGACCCCCTGAGGGATGTCCGACTGCCCATTTAGGCCCGATCCCACTGGGCCTCACAATCCAGGACTGCTGGGTCCCAACTGCTTGCCTGCATACCTTCCTGATTGCCCCTAACCACTTCTGCCTGCCAGCCTGATCACCCCCTAACCACTCCCCTGCCAGGCTGATTGATGCCTAACTTCTCCCCTGCCAGCCTGGTCACCCCTAACTGCCCTCCCCTGCTAGACTGGTCACCCCTAACTGCCCTCCCCTGCAGGCCTGGTCACCCCTAACTGCTCTCCCCTGCAGGCCTGGGTCCCTCCTAACTGCTCTCCCCTGCAGGCCTGGTCACCCCCCACTGCTCTCCCCTACCATCTTGGTCACCCCTAACTGCCCTCCCCTGCTGGCCTGATCACCCAAAACTGCCCTCCCTTGCAGGCCTGGTCCCTGCCAACTGCCCTCCCCTGCTGGCATCTTGTGGTGGCCATCTTGTGTCCACATGGGGGCAGGATCTTTGACCACATGGGGGAAGCCATCTTGTGTGTTGGAGTGATGGTCAATCTGCATATTACTCTTTTATTAGATAGGATAGAGGCCTGGTGCACGGGTAGGGGCCAGCTGGTTTGCCCTGAAGGGTGTCCCGGATCAGGGTGGGAGTTCCCTTGGGGCATGGGGTGGCCTGGGCGAGGGGCCTGTGGTGGTTTGCAGGCCGGTCACACCCCCTGGTGACCCAAGCGGAGGCCCTGGTATCTGGGGTTTATTTATCTTCTACAATTGAAACTTTGTAGCCTGGAGCGGAGACAAGTCTTCTGCTTGCTCCCTGGTGGCAGCCTTTTTTGGGGGGATTTATGTATCTTCTATAATTGAAACTTTGTAGCCTCAAGCAGAGGCCTGGGCCAGCCAGGGTGTGCGGAAAGCTTGGCTTCCTCCATCACTGGGGGCAACTCAAGCCTCCTGCTCTTTCCAGCTCTGTGGCTGTCGCCATTTCTGTTTGGGTTTATGTATCTTCTATCATTGAAACTTTGTAGCCTTGAGTGGAGGCCTAGGCCAGCAAGGGCAGGCGGAAAGCTTGGCTTCCTCCATTGCCAGGGAAACCCAAGCCTCCCTCCTGCTCTCTGTGGCCGTAGCCATCTTGGTTGGGTTTATTTGCATATTCGCTCTGATTGGCTGATGGGTGTGGCTGCTGGGCATGGCTTGTGGGTGTAGCAGAGTGAGGGTTAATTTGCATATAACTCTTTTATTAGATAGGATAATCACAATACAGTCTATGGATAGATGGAAAGGTAAATTTTTAAGCAGACCTTAAGTCCCAGAATCAGATACTTGCTCTTTGAAGTGTGATTGCTGTTCTACATTTAATCCTAACAGCTGCTATCCCAGGTAAAGAGGGAATTGTAAAGAGCCCACAGAAGCTGCTGCTCTTACCTGAGAGCCCTGGGTTATCTATTGTGATCTCAAGAGGAGAGGCTGTCTACTCTCCCACATCCCAAAGTCACACTGAGTTTTAATGTGTTCTTTCGGCCTCTTTCAAAACACAAAGCTCCCTCTTTTCCTTTATTTATGACATCTGGTTATACACCAAAATTCACGTGCTCATGTTTGACCAGATTTTACAATCTTGTGGTCACTAATACTTATTTCCTTCGACTTTGTAAAGTGACTTCCTTTCTACCTACATAACATGTCATCTTGTATTTGTGCTTGAATGACTATGTGGATGATTTATCTGTTTTAATCTCCTTCTGTTGAAGTACCACCTTAAAATCATAGGTATAACAACACAACTTGTATTGTTTTTTAGATTGAAGATAAGCTATGTTTTTCTGGGTTCTGTTCTTCTCTGAGGAGTTATTATTCTTGAACTCAGGCCAAAAGAACTGCCTGCATCTAGGATGTGCTGTTCTCATGGTCCAGTGCAGGAACAGAATGAAACAGAGCTAAACCACACAAGTGCATTGAAGGTTGACAAAATATACTCAGCCTCCAGAAAAGCATGACGAGGACAGGGAGAGAAATTAAAAAAAAAAAACAAACCAGGAACATTCATACTTTCTACCACTCCCCTGGTCAAAAATATTTGTCTTCACTTAATGCAATTAAACCTACCTCCTCTGAAAGATTCCATCCAATTATTCTATCAGACTTAAAGTTTAGGACCTCATGATCTGCATCAAGTCAGGATTCAGTTTTACTTGATCCAATATCTGTAAACTGAGAGAATAAGCTATGGTTTGTTTCACACACACACACACACACACACACACACACACACACACACACAGCAGAGAATGGTAGAGCAGTTATAAGACAACTACAATAAATTATCAATTTGGAAAGAATGAAAGAGTAGAGTCTCTGGTCAAAAGCAGGTTTGAAGACCAGACAAAAGTTGAGAAGTCTCTTAAATAAATTCCCATTTATTTAAAGGAGCATTTTATTTGCATGAGATTGTCTTGGTGTAAGGGATGATGGCAATCACCAGATTCCATGTCTGTACAATGCAGTTCCTCTCTAACTTCTGGCTGTCCCAGTGTAGGGACAATCTCCAAGCTTCTCAGCCTCCCTTACAGAGAGTATGTGTGTTTTTACCATTAAGGATAACACACCCAGGTTATGAAAAGGGTTTATTTTGGGAAGTTTTCTCCAATTCCTCCATGCTAAAATATTAGCCCCTCCCAAGTGCTTTCTGCTTCATTTCTTGAGTAAAACTTTGCTTCCCAATTGACTCTTCTATTTGTGCTGCTAGATGATTTTATGTTCTTTAAATAAGGACCTTTGTTGACCTGTTCTTCCTGGGAATCAGCTCTCAAGCAGTGTTTCTCAAATACTAGATGATTAATACATAGTTGGACTTGGCGAATGAATAGTTCTATAATATCAACATTGTCAAAGCTAAAGATATTTTTGAAGAAAACATTGAAGGTCCAAAGATCAAATTTATTTCTGAATTTTTTACCAAGATTAGTTTCTTTACACAGTTGGCATGAATATTTGTCTAATAAAGTTTTCTATTTTAGGTTGGAATATTAGAGTTCAACATTTGATTCATGAATAAAATATGATTGCATACACCTTGACAATGGACCCATTTAAACATCTTCTTTGTTTACTTTCATTTTTAATTTATTTTTCTTATGTGCATGACCACTGGTTAATTCCCCTCCCTAGCCCAAAGGAATAAAGTTCAGCTTTCAGTAATTGTTTTTTTCCAAAATGTTTACATTACTCAAAATTTAGTTAACTTGACATTAATAGATATTACACATTATCGCAAAGCACCTGAGATTCATTTTTAAATAAAAACAGAATAGTTAATAAATTTAGAAAAATCATAATGCTAGAAAAATTAATTATTTTTAATACAGCAAATCCAGTCTTTTTTCTTTTAAAGATTAGAATCATTTGTGAGACCTTTTACAATATTCTAAGGCATCCTATCTTAGACTTTCAATATATATTACAATATCTAGATAGCACTTTTGTGTATATACAAGATTGGACTAGTTGATGCTTTGGTTATGTGGAGGGAAATATTGAAATTAAAACTAAGTAAAAGTTAAAATGACCTTTATTAAAGACAAGGGCTAATTACAGATGGTGAATGAAGTGGGAAAAAACCTGTTTCTTAGCTCAAAAATTCTTTAGACATAAACTGAACACTAAAATCTTACCTGGCTACATAAAATATATTAGTCTATTAACATGTGTTCATATGAATATCCCTAACTTAACTAGCAATCTAAGTTGTAAAAAAAAAAAAAAAATACAAACACAGAAATAAAAGTGCCAGAGTTAAGCTAATGGACTAAGAAGACGAATTCTCGTTTATTTAAAGAAAGAATCAATTTATGTTGCCAAGCAGTTTTAATATTCCATTAATTTGTTTAACCCATGGTGTTATAAAAACAGGTTATTGGGATGACTGCATTAGGAACTCAGAAATACTAAAAGCATATCTAATTTCAGGATTAACCATCTGTTACAGTTTGAAATGTGCATCTCTGAATTCAAATGTTAGAGTCCTAACTTCCAGTAACAGAATGTGACCTTGTTTGGAAACAGGATCAGTGCCAATGTAGTCATTTAAGATAAGGTCATACTGGAATAGCATGGGCCCCTAACGCAATATGAGGAGTGTTCTTGGAAAAAAAAAAAAAAAAGGAGTTTTAGACACAGATGCCCATATAGAATCCCATACTGAGACAATGTCATCTATCCTATCAAATAAAAGAGTAATATGCAAATTAAGCATCAGTCCACTACACCCACCAGCCACTCCCACCAGCCAATCAAGAGAGAATATGCAAATAAAACCAACCAAGATGGCCACAGCCACAGAGAGCAGGAGGGAGGCTTGGGTTTCCCTGGCAATGGAGGAAGCCAAGCTTTCTGCCTGCCCTTGCCGGCCCAGGCCTCCATTCAACACTATAAAGTTTTAATTATAGAAGATAAATAAAGCCCAACAGAAATGGCAGCAGCCACGGAGCTGGAGAGAGCAGGAGGCTAGGGTTGCCTGCTGCGATGGAGGAAGCCAAGCTTCTGCAGCCCTGGCCGGCCCAGGCCTCTGCTTAAGGCTACAAAGTTTCAATTATAGAAGATACATAAATCCCAACAGAAATGGCTGCCACCACAGAGTGAGCAGAAGGCTTGGCTCCACTCCAGGCTACAAAGTTTCAATTGTAGAAGATAAATAAATCCCAGATACCAGGGCCTCCGCTTGGGTCACCGGGGGTTGGAGGATGGCCGGCCTGCAAACCACCACAGGCCCCTCTCCCAGGCTGCCCCATGCCCCAAGGGAACCCCCACCCTGATCTGGGACCCCCTTCAGGGCAAACCAGCTGGCCCCCACCCATGCACCAGGCCTCTATCCTATCTAATAAAAGAGTAATATGCAGATTGACCATTACTCCAACACACAAGATGGCTGCCCCCATGTGGTCAAAGATCCTGCCCCCATGTGGACACAAGATGGCCGCCACAAGATGGCCAGCAGGGCAGGGCAGTTGGGAGGGACCAGGCCTGCAAGGGAGGGCAGTTGGGAGCAATCAAGCCTGCTGGGGAGGGCAGTTAGGGGTGACCTGGCCAGCAGAGGAGGGAAGTTGGGGGTGACTGGGTCTGCAGGGAAGGGCAGTTGGGGGGGACCCAGGCCTGCAGGGGAGAGCAGTTGGGGGGTACCAGGCCTGCAAGGGAGGGCAGTTAGGAGTGACCAGGCCTGCAGGGGAAGGCAGTTAGGGGCAAACAGGCTGTCAGGGGAGAAGTTAGGCATCAATCAGGCTGGCAGGGAAGTGGTTAGGGGTGATCAGGCTGGCAGGCAGAAGCAGTTAGGGGCAATCAGGAAGTCAAGCAGGCGAGCAGTTGGGAGCCAGCAGTCCTGGATTGTGAGAGGGATGTCCAACTTCCCGTTTAGGCCTGATCGAGGGGTCCCAGATTGGAGAGGGTGTAGGCTGGGCTGAGGGACACACACCACCCGTGCACAAATTTCATGCACTGGGCCTCTAGTATATATTTAAAAGGCTAATATGCAAATTGTCCGCTCAGGAGTTCAACTAGGAGAGTGGGAGTTCAATTACTCACTATGACCTGTGCTGACCACCAGTGGGTGGCGCAGAACATGGCAGGTGACCAGCGGCAGCAGTGGGGCAGTGAGGGAGTGAGGTAAGAAGAAGGCAAAGAAGTGGGGATGCCAGGCCTAGGGACCCTACCCTGCACAAATTTCATGCACCAGGCCTCTAGTGTGAACATAAAGGCAGAAGTGGGAGCAATGCATTGATAAGTCAAACAATGCCAAAGATTGCCCCCACACATCACAAGACGCTAAGAGAGGCATGTGATTCAGCACTCAGAAGGGACCACCCTTGCTGAAACCTGAATCTTTGACTTGTAGCTTCCAAGATTGTGAGTCAGTAAAATTTTATTGTTTAAGCTACTCTTTACTTTTTTTATGGCATTTCTAGGAGATGAATACCTCAGCAATTCGTTTTCTCCCCTTGTCTTAGACTCTCGATTCCAATAATTACAGGCTGTTGTTGTTCCTTGTGATTAAGCCCCACTGTCTACAGAGGAATTACCACTACAGGTTGACCATATCCTTTCCATTATGACTACTGTGATGGGTTGGTAATCAGATACTATGTTTGCATGGTTACTACCTATTTCCTTTAAATTTCACCTACAGTGGATAGCTCACTCAGCATCCTGAGTAGGACACTTGAACTGACACAAAGATACTCTGAAGTGTATATACACTCTCAATTTTGCAATTCTTGAGACAAAATACTCTAAATTGTATGCATATTATTATTATTACAGTGTTTTTTTAAATTTGTATCTCTTTTAATTTAAAAAATGTGTAATAACAATGTTATATTAAGTAGTCAGTGATATTAATAACATTAGATTTGAAATATTAATATATCAATGACACTTGTATATTTCGTATGCATATTATTTTTAACCTGAGATGTTTTATGTTTTAGTAATATTTTTGATTCAATATTTTCTGATACAGTTTCTCCTACTCTTTATTAAAATTACAACATCTGATTGAGTGCTTTTCTTGGAAGATGTCAGGATGACCTTTCTGTCCTAGAATATCCTGCACTATCAGCTGAAAAATAGGGAAAAAATACTGGTAACAAGTAAATAACTTTTTGTTATGGTCTGTTGTATAACAAGGAATAGTCTTATTAGATTATTGAAACTTTTGTGGAAATTTAAAGGTTAAAGTGATAGTATGTGCATGTGTGTGTATGTGTGTATTTTTATGAATATAAATATAAACATATATGTATATACATAATTATAAAATATTATATATTTTTTTCAATAATGGCACAAGTTGCTGAATATTTTGGTCACATTAATATATTTTGGAGAATAGAGTGTGTATTGGGGGAATAATAAAGAAAACAATAACACTTGTCTTTCAGGCTGGAAGTGTTTTGCTATTTAAAACTAAAAAAGAGAGGTCAAGAAAGATATCTCATTGCCTAGTTACTGTGGAAAGCAAACTATTAAAAATCAGTCACATTATAAGTATGCATTCATAATAAATAGCTATTTTATTCAAAGAAGATATCTGACTATATTACGCTAAGACCATCACATAATTTATTTTAACAGTCTCAATAATATAATCCAACTTAAAAAAAAATGAATGCTGTTCTCAGTAACAATAAACATACCTCACGCCCAAATTTTGGTTTGTACTACCATTCTTCAATTAAAGGAATTAGCGCTTCATGAAAAATAAAACTGATTCTAAGACCAGGACAGGAAATACACAAGATGAGTCTAGAATATCTTGTAATGACAATGAATAAGAAAGCACATGAATACACACACAAACACACAGACACACGCACACATACACTGATGGGATATGTCAGAGAGACACAAGTGCCAACTGAGAGAGTTCCCTAGGGCCAAAAATGAATAATTTGAACATTATAATTGATAAAATCATATTGGATTAACCCCAAAATATAAAATAAATCCCCAAAGTCCATATTATTAAAAATGGTTGAATAAGTAAACAAATAACAGAGGAAAATAAAGTACCCATGCAGGAAATTCCTATCCATTTATATAGACACATCTTCCTCAGAGAAATGCACCATGACCCTCCTCTCTTGAAGCGTGGGCTGTACATGATGGGTTACTTTAGAAAAGTACATTATGGGGAAAAAAGACATAACCCTACAGGGGAGAAACAGGACAACATGACCTCAGAAAGGTGATAATGTGAACATCAGCAGTGACAATTCATGGTGATAATACACACTTATGATATGAGAACGGCATTTTCCACCGAGGTCTTCCTCCCAAAAACGCCATAATCATAGTGTAATCACGAAAAGAACAGCAAACAAATCCCACTTGAGGGGCATTCTATAAAATAACTGACTGGTACTTCTCAAGACTCTCAAAGTCATCAAAAACAAGCTAAGTCTGAGAAACAATCACAACCAGATGAGCCGAAGGGGACATGATGACCCCATGTGCTGTGGACTCCTGGATGAGATCCTGGGAGAGAAAAAGAACGTTATGTCAAAAGAAACAAAATATGAATGAAATATGGGCTTTAGTAAATAAAAATGTGTTTATATTGGTTTTCTCCTTGTGTCACATGTAACATACTGATGTAAGACGTTAATAATAGGGAAAAAAACAATTTTACAAAGATTTCCATTTTTGTGGAAAACCTATTTTACAGAGCAGTTCCTAAAAGCAGAACATAAATTGTGTAAGGAGTGGTACTTCACTCTTGAAAAGCAAAACATCTATATTACCTAGATCTAGCCAAAATAAAAACAAACAAAGAAAAACATAACATCAGTTCTCTTTACCAAGAATTGTACAGAAAATATTAATGGCAAAGGAGGGGAGCAGAGACGTTAGACTGGCTCGGTTTCTGATCCTTACAGAAGACATCAGAGCCTCCTGGACTGACTACAGTTCTGGCTGAGAGACAAGCCATAGCAGCTCCATGCAAAAAGGAAAATTTTGGGAGACACAGAACTTCAGACAGAGAACTCTGGTGACTTTATATTGTGTTTTCACCCTAAAATCCTTCCTGTGGTTAGCTCCAAATGATAATCAGGCCATGCTAAATTCTTGAGATATAAAGATTACAGTTTTAACATTTTAAACAAAAGTCCTGGTTTGTGGAAGTCTATGTATAGAAAGAAGCTAACAGTGTGATGTCTGCCTGAAGACTCTGTTTGTTCTAATTTTTTTTTCTTTTGTTGTTCACCGATACGAGGTAACTAACTGAAAAAAATTTGTTGTAAATTTGGTCGGGTTTTTATTGCCATAATATAGCATAGCACCAGATTCTATCTAATCCTGGAGACGACAGAATGAGTGGGTGGAAATATTTTGGGAAGTGAGGAAGCAAGAATCCAAAAGCAGATCAGTTCAACCCTGTACTGCTTGTTAAAAAGGAGGGAAAATGTTGTGAGGAGAGATGAAGAGTGGGGCCCAGCTCCAATAATTTCAAGATGAAGACTAGAAAGTGTAGAAGTTTTAAATAGAATAAAATTGTTCTTTAAAAAGTTTAAAACAACACGATTTGTAAGGTCAATTAAGAAAGAAACAGGTTAGATATTTCTTAAAGGCTTTCTTGGTTCATATTAAAATAACAAAGAGAAAGAAGAATTAGAAAAATGACAGAAAATGAAGGGAATTTCACTCATTGCAGTGAGAAAGATGGGACATTGAATATATTAGTTTTTTTTTTTCTTTTTTTCTTGAATGAGGCTTCTAGAATTTATTCCAGTTAGCACACCATCACTGGTTAACCTCTGAATTAGAAAATATATTGATTTACATCTGTGACATCAAAATTGGAGATCAAAATAAGCACTACAAGTATATAACTCTCCCAGAAAGTAACAAAGGAGTTAACATTTCTTTATGCTCACCTGTTTTCTAGACAATATCTCATTGATTTCATGCACATTTTATTTACTGTTAAACAAATCTCATCTTACCAACTACATGCACACTTTTTAAGAGCAACAATTGAGCTTTATATTTCTTCCACAGTTTATTGAACATAATAGGACCTCATTAAACTTTTCTAAAAGGCAATTTATTTTTATCTCTGTAATGCTTTCTATAAATAACAAGTAGATTACTGCTAGTTGATGCAGTGTTGACATCAATTATACCAAGAAGTTTACTTCATCCTATTGATAAATAGTTACAAGGTTCTTAAAAAAATGAAGTAACAGATTGGAGTGCTCTTCAAGAGACTTGAACGTTGGTATGAACATTCAGCAAGATTTTTGGAATTAGAATGCTTTTCACATCATTTATCTTCATTCTCTCCAGGCAAATTATACATCAAGGAGATTATAGGTAGTAGAGGCAATTACACGTGTCTAACCTATTAAAAGTGTTCTAAATTCCACATAAATTAAACCTGTTTCCAAGTGTTAATTAACTAAATGTATGAAAACTTGATTATAATGTGGCCTCTGGCATTTGAAAATTATTAATCCCCTTAAATCATCTTCCTTATTGCTTCCCTTTTACAGAAATTCTCTAAATACATTAAGATTGTAAATCATATAACCAAAAAAAAAAAAGTTTGCCTCTCCTGGATTTGAAAATTACACACTTGCTTTCAAATCATAATACTGATCATCCAAGAAAATCAGTTAATGTCCAAAAGCCAAAATTTGGAAAAATAGTACCCGAGGCTTTAAAACTGGAACTTACTTTCACTGAAAGGAAAGCACTGTTTGTTTCTAATTTAACAATTAAGAATTTTGGTCACACACTATGGTTTGAAACAATGCCCAAGGCAGGAATACGGGAAGCCTTCGCAAATGGCAATTTACAAGAATATCATCTCTATCTTATGAACAGAGATTCTGGTAAAATAGACCCTAATTCTCTCCATTGCAAGTCATCAATTTATGAGGAAGGCCACATAATTATCCCCAACTTAAAAGAGGGCCTGTTACATGTGAAGAGTTTGAATTTTCTTTTCTTTTTTTGTGGGGAACTTGAATAATCTGCACCTACTTGATATTCCAGATAATTGCAAATTTGGCATATTTCTTTCTCATCAACTCATTTTGAAAGCATCTATGTATATTTTATAAATTAGGTATATATGATAAAAGAAACTAACACATCTATGTTCCAGAATTTGTTTAAAGGAAAACAAAATAAAGGATTGCTAGCTAGGCACAGTATTATTAGTGTTTATTCCTTTATCCTCCTTATCTCTTAGTTTAAGATGTTTTTACTCCTGATTTTCTATTGTTACTAATAATTCAATCTGCATACATGGGCCTATTTTTTTAAATGTCTTTAGTGTTAAGAGTATTACAGATGCATTGCCTTTTTTCCTCCCCTTGCCCACCTTCACCCAGTTCCTGCCCTGCCTGCCCCAGGCCCTCACCACACTATATTGTCTGTGTCCATGGGTTATGCATATATACATATAAATTATTTGGTTAATCTCTTCCTGGTCCTCCTTCCCCTCTCTCTTCTGAGATTCCTCAGTTCCTTCTAAGTTTTATGCTTCTGGTTCTATCTTACTCATCACTTTTTTTTTTGTTCATTAGGTAGGCCTATCTTGAAGATGAAAATATTTTCCTCTAATATTAAAGTTGCTTTTACTCCACTTACTAACATACTTCTTACTAAAGTTTCCTGATTTTGCTTTCCAAAACTCTGTTTCATGTTCTTTCAGAATTTCTGTGCTTTGATGTCCTTTCCTTGTTCTAGTTCAGGGTTTGATAATCCCACCTAAAGGGTCAAATCTGACCCTCTGCCTGCTTATGTAAATAAAGTTTTATTAAAACATAGTCATGCTTATTCTTTCTGTATTGGCTATAACCTTTCACCAGAGCTAAGTAGTCATGACAGAGACATATGTCCAGCAAAGGCTGAAATATTTACTATCTGGCTCTTTACTTAGAAATGTCCATCACTTGATCTAAATAATCAATTAAAGGCTGTTAAGCATACCCACTTCCAGTTCAGTGCAAACAGAATAATCCTTAGGAAATAGATTTACAAAGCTCTCAGGTAGCTCTTATTGTTTTAATTTATATACTCCCCCCCCCCAAAAATCTGGCTGTATTTAACCAGGAGCTCATATTACCTTCTGAGAAACCCACATGCAACCTCTCTCTCATTTGGCTAGCCCTATTAAATGTCTTGTTTTCCCTTTTGCTTACCTATGACCCTAGTCAGCCTGGAGAATCGGGTGAAGCTGCTCAGGTAGCTTACCTAGCAACAGGCATTCAAGCAGAGGGACATCAAGCAGAGGGACATTGCATGAGGCAACTACTGGTGACATGCTAGATCAAGCATGTCAAACTCAAAGGCTAACACGGGCTAAATAAACAAGGTTTAAGTTTATGTGGGCCGCAAAAAAAAAAAAAACACAAACAAACAAAAAAAACGCTTCAATTTCCATAGAAACGTAGGTTTATTTAGAAAAGTATAGCATAAAAAAACAAGAGCAAGAGCAATGATAACATTAATGTTTTCTTCCTGACACTTGGCTTCTCTCCCTCTGCTCCTGTCTCTCCTACTTCGGGGGAAATCCTGTCCGCAGTGATTACTTTCCAAACTGACCCAAGGTGAATGTCCGTAATTCTGGATCTGGCAGGAGACTTTTTTCCTTTCATAATTGTAAATAACTGCTCACACCGTTATATCAGCTGGGCCACCAAAATATTTGTTTGACATGCTTGTGCTAGATGGTCAGATAATAGGGCAGTGTTTAAAAACTGATGGAGGGTAGGTGAAAAGGTAGCAGAATGTAGGGTTTCTGAAATTCAGGCTCAGGGTGGGAGAGAGAGCATGCGACATTAAGGACACTGTCATCTCTCTGCTATACCTGGTGTTAACTGCAGCCCCTTCCTTCCTTCCTTCACTTCCGAACTTCCTTTGAAAACCTGGAATTTAATGTTGGTGTTTATAGAGCAGTGGTCAGCAAACTGCGGCTCGTGAGCCACATGCGGCTCGCGAGCCGCGGTTCGCCACTCTGTTGACTAATGAGTTTGTGGACCACTGACCTAGACTCTCGATTCCAATAATTATAGGCTGTTGTTGTTCCTTGTGATTAAGCCCTAGAGTATTACTTAAGAGGCTGTGGTGTTTCTTCCTTTATCACAACGAGGCAAATCACTCCTAAATGTATTGCTGCAAAGCATAAGATGATAAACCCCATTGGAAACAGTAGCATATATTTTAAATACAGATTTGTTTAGTCAGAATTTATAAATTGCAAAAAAAAAAGATGGAATACTATTTTTTTAAAATTAGAAAGAGCTGACAAACTAAAGAGGGAGAGGTGGTTCTAGAAATTGGCCATCTGCCCTCAGGCCTCACTTCCATCTCTAAGTCAACTACAGAACACCTGAACTGGTGCAGCAGCGGCTGGAATGAGACGTTGGTCCAATATCTTGGACTATCTGGGTTTTTGAAAGAGAGAGTGAGTACAGGACTTTATTTTCTTTGGTGTGAATATAGAATTGGGCCATAGATTCCTGGGGCAGTTATCAGAATTACACAATTCCCAGTGAGCACTTGACCGAAAGAGGTCCATAAATCCCAGACAATGAAGGCATGAAGGCACCAGTCTCTCTCTCTCTGTGTGTGTGTGTGTGTGTGTGTGTGTGTGTGTGTGTGTGTGTGTGATTGTACATCAACCTGCCCATAACCTCTAGGCTGACAAAGCATCCCCAAGATGCCATTAAACCTGTGGTTCACATTCCATCCTAATCCTTAGCCTGGGCTAATATAGGCTTTGCAAAAATGTATATTGAGAACATAATAGAAAGCTAGCTTACTACTAAATACCAGGGACCCAAAGGGGGGAAATGCAATGTGACAGAGAAGCCACATGGGAAAGACAGACATCTGGAGGCACCTTTCAATGGCCTGTGATAAGAGCTTCAGTAAAGGTTTGCTTAGGTATTATCAGAGCATCAACATAGGGCTAGTTCAAGTTAGTAACTTTGCTGAAAAAAATCCAATGGTTTCCTGCTTGTACTTTATTTAATGTTCTTGGCCTGGGTTTAAAAACCATGATAAATTCTTGGCTACACTAGGTCCTTCTTTTTAATAAAATATAACTTAAAATCTATGACACTATATCATCTAAGATTGCAAATGTATTTTATAATTTCCCTTTTCATTTTATCCTGATGGCAAGGTATTTGAGGGAGAAATCATAACCTAAAATCTTCATTACAACCTCAGAAAACATAACAGGTTCCTAAATTATTCATAAACCACCTCCAAACAAAAGATCCGATGTTATGTTTGGTAGTGTTAGAAAAAATATGGGAAGAAGTAAAAAGAAAATGTCTATGCCTGTTGTAGAAAGCCAGAATTTTATTTAACTTTGTGTTAGTGAATCAGACAGATCATATTTAACCTTCTAAATAAATTAGGTTCTCATGTCTTGATTTGTACAAATTAAACTGAAGAAGAAGACAGGATTGTTTTGATAGCTCTTTTTTTCTTCTGCTTAGAAAGAATGAATCATTCAAAGTATAAGACCAAACAGAAATATTGAAAATAGAATTTATAAAAAATAGAAACAATAGGGCCATTGTTTCCACAAACAAGCAACAAAACCTCTTTTTAAATGTCGTGAAGTTCTTAGAGGTTTTAAAAATAAAGTGAAAACTAAATCATGTTGACATCATAGCCTGCAGTGGAAACACACTGAGCCTTAAATATTAACATTTGGTGCCATTTCTTGTCCTATTAATGTTGCGATGAAGACCAACTTCTACTAATCTGTCTTCTCACAGTTCAATGTCACGGTATAATTCCAGACATGGACTAAAATGAGCTAAATATTTTGCACACCAACTTCTTCTCAGCAAGGATTTATTTTCCTAATAAAAAGTAACCAGTGTTTTCTATTTTGAACAAGTATGATATAAATTATATAAAGTACAGAAAATGGGAAAAAAAGAAAACAGGCCAACATATTATATATAGAAAATTAGTTTTGTAGCATACGTTTAAGAATCTAAGGACCTGAAGCTCATTTCAATCTACACTTGGGTGAATTTACCCAAGACCCTGGGGGTAAAACAAAAACTTATTATTGCCGAGAAATGAAATTGACTGCACCATTTTATTGTAGTGAGAGTTTTTCAGACATGATAAACTACACACCGGAAATGACTGTGCTACCTCATTATGAAGACTCTAGTTGCATGTCCTCTAAAACTTTAAAACAAACAGAATTATGTTATAACATAATATTGAATGTGGATGGTTCTCAGAAAGTTTTTCATTATCATGTTTTTTTTTATTGTCACACATAATATCAGCAAGATAGGAGTGACTGCCAATGTGTGTCCAATTTGTATTTTAATCAATATTTTCCTACCTCTAACATTTAGCATATCCTAAGCATAACATGTTGTTCATAAAAATAAACTGAATATATCAGTTTTCTGTTGCTGCCATAACAAAAACACCAAAAACGTTTTTGCTTCAAACAATGTATACTTACTACCTTGTAGTTTTTTGGGTTTTTTTGCAGCATTTCCCATCTAAAGTCTTGATGATGGCAGGGGCTGCCATTGCCTGGGACACTCTTCTATTTATTCTGCTACTAGGTTAAATTCTACTGGACTTTATATCTCACTGTGCACTCACTTTACATCTTCAGGTAAGTCTTTAGGTTGTTATGTCAAACTCTCATTGTATTCTTTATTTCTGGTTATTTTTTTAAATACATTTTTATTGGTTTCAGAGAAGAGAGAGAGATCAAAACATTAATAATGAGAGAGACTCATTGATCAGCTGCCTCCTGCATGCCCCATACTGGGGATCTAGCCCGCAACCCAGGCATGTGACCTTCTGGTTCCTAGGTCGACACAACCACCGAGCCATGCCAGCCGGGCTATTTCTGGTTGTTCTTAAGCATTCATCAAACAATCACACTGGTTCAGTCTTCCTCTGTCCTTCTAGACCACAAGCCGCACAAGGGCAGAGGCTGAGTTTGCCTTCTTCTCCTCTGCATCCCTATGGGCAGCATAGATTGTCACAGATTATCAGTGCTCATTGCAGCTTTATTCAAGAATGAGCTAATGAATGCATGAATGCGCTTCTCTCTATTTCTTCTATGTAGCTTTCCCTCCGTTTTTCTTTCACTCTGTAGTTTATAAAATTGAACATACCAGTCCTCTGCCTAAACTAATTCTATGGTTCTCTGTCAATTTAAGAAGAATGTTCTCATATCTCACTATGGCACATTTGACCATTGCTTTAATTAGGAGAAAATACTTATTTAAATAATGAGCCCTACAGCTCCATTTCCCACCCTCTATTCCAAATAAAGATAAGGCAGAGAAAATAGCATGATTAGAATTATGGAAGTAGCATGGTTTCTTAAAAGATTCCTCTGAACTTGAAAAACTTCCTTGGGGATTAAGAACCCTGAAAAGTACCCAGATTTGAGGAATCATTGAGCAAAGGAAGTTTTTTCTTATTTCCTTTGTATTTAACTTTTCACCTATATTCTGCACAGCCCAGTTCACTTGCCAATTCAGGAGCAGCAGCCCTAACAAAACACAATCCTGGACATTCACCGGGCCCTTTCTACACACCATTGCTTCCTGCCTCCTATTATTGTCCTGCTGCCCAAACACAGCAGAAACAGCTTTACCCAGGATGTCTCTTCTTCAGCAATTTAAACTAATTACGGTTGTGCAAATTCACCACATTCTATTATTCACTCAATAAATATTAATCAAATGCCTACATCATGCCAGTTTCCTATTCTTGCGATACTGCAGTAAATAAGGGAACCATACTATGTTATAAGGTTTGCATTCTAGTATTATGCATTCATATCTTACATAGATTAGAGTCTTTCAATAAAGTGTAGTTACCCAAATTCTATATGAATAAACAAATGCCACCTTCAAATCCAGATTAAATGTTATATCTAATGGGAAGCCCTCCATATCTGTTCCCTCAACTCTATGCAAACCATTATTATAGAACTTAATATGCAAAATTATAATTGCTGAGCTATTTTTCCATACAAGGCTATAACCGCCTTCACTGTGGAGACTATGTTCTCATCAGTTTTATATGTGCAAGCTCCATTTCGGTCTCAGATGAGACATTTTACAAAAATAATAGACAAGATTAAATCAATTTTAAATGCTATATTTCTACCTGGCACAGGTCATGGGACAGCCCTTTTGGGATCATGGACTACTTTTAATGTTAAAAGTATGTGTCTGGTTCAATGGATAGTAGTAACAGAAGTGTCTTTGATAAGACTGAGTACAAGCTAGCTATATCACAATTATGTTTATTCTGATTCTATTCTGGTGCAGATGTATTTGTACTCAGAAGTGAGATAGGTGCCAGTGGATTTACCTGCTTTTTGGTTAGAGTTAGTTATTTTAAGTCTCTTTTGTGTCTCTTTTTACCAGAATCATAGTAGTTTAATTTTCGGATTCAGTCTTGATTTCTACATAGATGCCCAGATTTGTAGCTGAGAGTATCATTTACCTTTGGCTGGAGAGGCAGCTTCTATCTTTTCCTTTATCACTCTGAGCCTGATGAAATTGAGCATTCTTCATGTTCAAATTAGTTGATCTGACCCTATTATGACCCAATGGTGCAGCACGTGTTTTGAATAGACTTAATTTGAACAGACCTTAATTTGAGACCATAAAGAAGAACATCACCTAGCCCGTGGTTGGCAAACTGCGGCTCTTGAGCCACATGTGGCTCTTTGGCCCCTTGAGTGTGGCTCTTCCACAAAATACCATGGCCTGGGTGAGTCTATTTTGAAGAAGTGGCATTAGAAGAAGTTTAAGTTTAAAAAATTTGGCTCTCAAAAGAAATTTCAATCGTTGTACTGTTGATATTTGGCTCTGTTGACTAATGAGTTTGCCGACCACCTAGCCAATTTGGCTCAGTAGACAGAGTGTCAGCCTGCAGACTGAAGGGTCCAGGGTTCAATTCCAGTCAAGGGCATGTACCTCCTCCATGCAGGTTCTTCCTAGGCCTGGGCCCTGGTCAGGAAATATATAGGAGGCAACCAATCAATGTGATTCTCTTACATCGATATTTCTCCCTCTTTCCCTGTCTCTTCCACTTTCTCTAAAAATCAATGAAAAAATATCTTCGGGTGAGGATTAAAAAAAAAAAAAAGAAAAATAATTTTCCACTGACCCCTCATCCTCCGGTAGGATGTCCTTATGATTCTTTTCTATTGGTAACTATGTCAGTATTCTTATCATAGACAATTAGCCTATCTGGACTACACTCTGTTGCAATTTCTTCTCAAGTGTGTGAAAGCTGAATGAAAGATTACCTCTCTAGACATTTACCTAATGAGCATGGAGATATATATACATATACAATTTTCCTTTAGTTGACTCAGTTTTGTAATTTTGCATCTTCATTTTATAGTCTCTTCTAGCAGGTAAAAGTGTAAATCAGCATAATAGAGGGGGCCAGAAAGCTGATGGGTGATTTCAAGACGATTTCACTTTTATCTTTCCCAAGGGTAGAATTTAACCATTCATTACTGGCTAAATTTTCTACATTTACTATGAAAATATGTTCAGCTGGTAAACCTAAGTAATGAGATTCATATTTCAGAATCCAGGGAAACTCTGTGTAGTTTAAAGTAAAGGAATCAAACAACGTATTCCAACTCATTTTGGCTTGTCGATAACCATGGTTGAGGTCATCTTTGTCACTATCTGTTTTGTGTAAAATGAACAAATTTGAATAGCTAACTATAGGCCCACCTTCTAGTAATTACACACTAAAATTGTTAGTTCTTTTCCTTGGTGACTATCCATATCCAATCAAATACATGGCTGAGTAGCAAAGTTGACCTGATGATACTAAGACAATATATACATCACAAACAGTATGCAGTTAAAGACATTGATTGTAGAATCAAACTGACTGGCATCCCCCCTTATGGACCATACGACTTGGCACATATCACTTCATCTCCTTCGGCTTAGTTTCTTCCCTATAAAATTATGAGAATAATAGAAACTCTGAGACAATGGAGTGAGAATTAAAGAAAATAATTGATGAGAGGTTCACAGAACAGTGCTTGGCACAGAAAAATGCATAATACATATAGAACTTTATGATTTATTCTATGAGTTTTAAAACAGAATTGATCTTGAATAGGGAGAAATAAGAAACTCTTGAATCTGCCTAATCCACCTATATATATATTGAAGGTGGGACATCTCCTTTAAAATGTTTATTTACAGTTTTTCTAATAAGAACTAGATACCCATTGATAGAAAATGTCTGTGTGGGATTCTTTATAGTAAAAAACAAGTCTTATCGATGGTGATATAATTTGGAGATTATGAGTAAATTGGCTTTACAAACTTTCTAATAGAATTTAGATGTATATTTGTTATCATGGTATAATAATTAATGGCATCCTTTCATGTTCTCAAAATGATTTGGTTTAGACAAGTTATATGATTACACTAATTTTAAAAGACATAGAATCACATTAATAATCTCCAGGATCTTCATTAACTTTATTTTTTCCTCAATCACATTTTACACAGGTATATTAAAACAAACTATAAGAAAACGATATATTTATTCACTAATCAACAGTTCCATTGGTCTATGTGGATAGTTAGGTATAATTGCCCACAAATTATGATCTATTTCATTATTTTTACAATCTTATTTCCCCCAGAATATTTTAAATCAAATATTCAAAGTCAACATACTACCAATTCATGACCCCACCATGTGCAACAAAAATTCCATTGAATTTTAAAGCTATTCTACTGATAAGAGACACAAAAATAATAGTGACCTTAGATACAGGTAGTTTTCCAAAATTACATTTTTATGGTAATGAAGCTAAACATACTAATTTAATGTGAAAAATCCAATAGTCTATGGTTGTTTTTAAATACAGAAGTTATACTGCTATTGCTGTTCATCAAATCCTCATGCTTTTTAGAAAATTAAATGATTATATTACTAGAGACCCGGTGCATGAAATTCATACGGGGGGGTGGGGAGGGATACCCCTCAGTCCGGCCTGCACCCTCTCCAATCCGGGACCCCTTGGGGAATGTCTGACTGCCGGTTTGTGCCCGCACTTTTAACAGATGACAGCTCCGTTGTTGTTTCTTTCTTTTCATGCTTAAACCCATTGGAATTAGTAGGTATTCAAAGTGTGTATACATTTTGGGGGGACACCCTGTATATCTCTAGTCAGCAGTGAAAGGAACCAGTGTTGGATTTGGAACCCACAGACAGGGAACCTCGCTCGCTCCCTGCATGTCTCCCACGGTGGCCGGCCCAGGCAGGCAGGAGGCTTGGCTTCCTTCATCTCTCTGGCCGGCGCCACCATCTTTGTGGCTATTGGCACTGCCATCTTTGTTGCAGAGTGACAGTTAATTTGAATATTACTCTTTTATTAGTATAGATGTATTTATGTGCATGATTATGTATGCTTCATGTTTAAACTGAAAAAATAAGAGAACTATAATCTATTTGGGGAGAGAATTCTCTATGGACTTCTTGCATTTCGGCACATCATGTGACCAGAGACACTGAGAGCCATTTTTGTTGACTGTGTTTTTATGGATGTTTGTATAACAAATAGCCTTATAATATAGAGATAGTGGCTTTCTCCAAGGCAGAAGACAGGTGTTCTAAAGTTTAATAAAGATAATGTCTACCCTCTCAGAAAAGTTTGGTAGGATTTGCTGGCATCTTTTTATAAAAGTGTAGTATTTCCTAAGTTTAGGGTTACTCAGCACTGATGCAAATCACAACCCTTGAGGTATCAATCTAGGCCCCCTTGCATTGTGTCCATGGGTTTGTGGTGCATGGAGAATGGTGTGAATATGAAGCTCGTGTTCCCTGCTCTAACAATAATTAAGTCCTTTGTCACTGACCCAGGAGTCTTGAATCTTCTGCAAGCCTTTCTGAAACTGTGGCAGGTTCATTGGTTCATTTGCAAGTTGCTAAATGCCTCTTCACGGAATCATAATAAGAAACATATTGATACTATGTCTGTGACATTTAGGTTTTTTAGTAGGCACCTATATCTTCCCAGGGATACAACAGCACAAACACATCTATGTATATTTACTTCAAGAGCTAAACTGAGTTTTCATAGAAGGTTCAGTATTCTCATTCATTTTGATACAATCACTCCCACTTTTTTTTTCTTTATTGGGTTGTCCTGATTTAACCCAATAAAAAAATATACATTGCTTTGCAAATTAAAAATGCTTTTCTACTGGCAAAGGACATTTTTGAAGTTTAAATAAATAAGAAAGATAACTTATTAATATAACAGATTTGTTTTAAACTATAATTCTGAATGTCATTCTCCAACCAATTTTCAATCAAGACTCCTCTCGTGATTCAAATGTTCCTGATATTTTTTACTGAATATCAGCAGTAGGTGCTGCTACATTTGCTTGTTCTCTTTTATATGCTATCTCTGTTAATGACACCCCCACCTCTGATTTGCTCAAGCTACAAACCTAAGGGTCATCCTCAATATTTCCATCTTACTCCACACAGGCAAGTTATATTTCAACTGAATATGATGCATTATTGTTCTTCTTCATCCTAACTGCTATTGACTTGCATTTAATCCTACATTCTCTGAATTCTTTTTTAAAAATATATTTTATTGATTTCAGAGAGGAAGAGAGGGAGAGAGAGAGAGAAACATCAATGATGAGAGAGTATCCTTGATCGGCTGCCTCCTACATTCGCCTCACAGGGGATCAAGCCCACCATCTGGGCATGTGCCCTAAGTGGAATCAAACTGTAACCTCCTGGTTCATAGGTGGAGCCTCAGCCACTGAGCACTCTGGCCAGGCTGTGAACTGAATTCTTTTTTTTTTTTTTAATATATTTTATTGATTTTTTACAGAGAGGAAGGAAGAGGAATAGAGAGTTAGAAACATCAATGAGAGAGAAACATCGATCAGCTGCCTCTTGCACACCCCCTACTGGGGATGTGCTCGCAGCCAAGTTACGTGCCCTTGACCGGAATCGAACCTGGGACCTTTCAGTCCACAGGCTGACACTCTATCTACTGAGCCAAACCGGTTTTGGCTGAACTGAATTCTTGACATCATCTCTGGTCATCAATGTAGATACAACACAGAAATTCATGGAAACTAGCCTAAAGTTTTTAAATGTTAACTAATGTAAATTCCAATATTCATTTATTAGACATAGCTGAGATCAACTATATATTGATTAGATTCTGTATTCCTTGCATGCAGAAAACTTTCTTTTTCTTTTTTTTTTTTTTTCATTTTTCCTTTCTTTCTGGTCTTTTTTTCAGAGTCTTTTTTTCAGCCATTTGCATTACGCAATATGTCTCTAACATCATTCGGGAATTCCTCAGATACTAGGAAATGGCAACCAATTTACTTTTCTTTTAGTTAATCAACTCTTTCTACACAAAATTATAAATACCTACTATGTTTTATTTTCTCCCAATCTGCACATTCATCCTCTTTACGATATCTCTCATGCTAATTAATTGCCTTTTAGTACATAGATATTATCAAGACACTACTTAAAACAAGTCGCATTGCCTAAGGATAAAGTTCTACACTGTAGCAGAAAATGGATGCTTTTTTCTAAACTGCCCCCAATCTCGCTTGATGATTAAATCTATTACTTCTCTCCTCTGATTCCACCAACCATGATTAACTCTTTAATATACTTCAAGGGAGACATTTCCTTTCCATCTACCCCAGCCTTTGCACATGCTGATTCCTTTTTCTGTGGCACTTCCCACGCCCTTTTCCCTATTTATCTACTTCTAACAGTTCAGCCTGAATTTTACCTCCTTTTGCAAACTGCCAGGACATGTAGGAGCAGAATTAGTTGTTCCATCTGCTTTGTTTCCACAAGAACCTTCACATCTCTTACATAAACTCTAGACTCTGATTAAATGTTTGTTTATTTAAGGAAAATGACTAGTATGTGAAGATCCTTGCACTTAATATTATTCACAGGTTTTCTTTCTTTATGGAAGAAAAAAATTTTTTTTCAGATATCAACTTGCCTTGGTCAAGTCGTTCAGAAAGAACACTGCATTCTTATTAATGTCTTATAAAAGAGCAATCAATAAATAAAAATGTTTTTCTCTACTAAAGTGAAAAGTAAAATAAGAAAATATGAGGTAACATACTCAAGTACTCTCTGCTCATAAAGATTGTCTGTTTTCACTAATGAATATCTAATGTTCCACAAAGTTGCTTTTTCCCCCTCAAACTTAATCAGATTATTTTCTGACATCACTGGCTAGATGCATAGTGCTTATTCTTAGTTCATTAAAAAATCACAAAATTATTATGAATCAATAATCTCCATCTTGTAGTCGGGAGATTTCTAAGATGCCCCCTAGTATTTCCTTCCCCTGGTGGTACACATTATACAGTTCTCTCCTCTTAAGTGTGGGTGGGAGCTGTGATGCTTCTAACAATAGAATATGGCAAAGTGATGAGTTAGCATGTCCATGATGAAGTCTTACACTGCACAAGGCTCTATGTTAGCAGAATAGAGACAGGGAGGATCTCTTCTTGAAGAAGTAACCCTCCATGCTAGTAATGACTGTAGTCAACCTTCAGATGCTGATACCACCTTCACACAGCCACAGGGAATTTTGTCAACAACCTCAGTGAACTTGGAAACACATTATTTTCCAGTTGAGCCTGAAGATAAGAATGCAGCTGATCAGGCAACTTTACCGCAACTGTGTGACCCTGAAGAAGGAGGTGGGGGGAGGGACAGCTAGGCCATGCCTGGATTTCTTACCCACATACAGAGTGGGGCAAAAGTAGGTTTACAGTTGTTCATATGGAAAATAACACAATAATTGATAAATAGTAATACAAAAATAAACTCTTTGGCATACTCAGAACTGTATACCTATGTTGTGTGGTAATGTATGTGTATTGTTTTAGGTCACTAAGTGTTTTTCATTTTTTTTATTTTTAATCTTCACCCGAGGATATTTTTCCATTGATTTTTAGAGAGAGTGGAAGGGAGAATGAAAAACAGAGAGAAAATATCAATGTGAAAGAAACACATCACTTGGTTTTCTCCTGCATATGCCCTGACTGGAGCCAGGGTCGGGTACATGCCCTTGACCAGAATGGGACCCGGGACCCTTCTGTCTGCAGGCCGACACTCTATCCACTGAGCCAAACTGGTTAGGGCTCACTAAGTTGTTTTTTCTGCGCCCCCTCCCTGCACCGACTTGTTATGCAGCTTTAGAAAACTAATACAGAGCAACAATAGAATTCTAATACACATACTTTTGGCTGCTAAAGTCAGATGCAATCTCCTTCTCTGGATCAGCTGATGTGGAATTCTTTTAGATTAAATACTGTAATAATTACTTTTCAAGATTCAAAGCATCTTAAAGACCTATTCAAGCATTATTCTAATACTATTAATCTCTGATCAAAATACTATTTAAATACATTCATTTATGACCATGTTCATTTCAATTTCTTGCTTATAAGATTTCGCCCATTTTCTTATCTTATTACTCTTGATCTTTCAATCCCTGAGGTTCATTTACTTGGAAGGTAATGTGTTCACCTGAACACATTATTACAAAATATACAAGAGTAAAGATTTTAACCACACTTGTTTAAGATTCCTGCCTCTCTAACCTTTGGCTTCCAGTCTACATAGTCCTCCTTTGGTGAATAAATTTGGACGGCTACAGTTAGATTGGGAATTCAGCTATGAGAAGGTGATTTGGCACGAAGTTAGTTATAACTTAGCCTGATACATTTATATTGAGAGTAACTTTCATATATTTTAAAGTTATTGCCAACTTTCCTGATATCTTCCAGAAATATTCCTATGGCCTGAACTTTTGACTAATAAAGGTGTGAAACCAAGAAGTTGTATAAAATGTGCTATACCACGAATTCTTTTATTAGAATCAGAGGAAAAGTTGCCTTCTCAGTATCCAAATTTGTTGGCTCTTCTTGGTACTTTCTAATTTTTTATGTATTTTTATCTCAAGTTCATTTAGTTGCCAATTTTATTTTTAAAGTGTAATGAGATTATCAGCCAACTGCAAAGCTGTTCTCTTTTTGTAACATAGGAATAAAACCACGTTAAGCATTCTAAACATATTTTATAATTTGAAAAGTGAAACCCAAACACAATATGCTGAAATTTATTCAAAAAAGTTGATATGGCTCAAATATGTCATTCAACTGCAATTCTAAAAGACATTTTGGAATGCTCTAATAAACACATGAGAAATAACAGATGCCTGAATGGGACACGTATGGGAGGTATCCCTATTGTTGGATTAACATTTATTTATTAAAAATTTGAGAAAAAAACTAGATTAAAAAAATAAGTGAAATGTGGTATAATAAATAGAAAATATTTTGACATCAAGAATGAAATTATAACAAAATGTAGGTGATATTAAATATAGTAATTCATTAAGAAGATATTAATTTCAAAAGTAATTAATGAATAACATTGGGTTTTGTGAATCCACTTATGTAAAAGAATTAACGATAATAACATGTAACAAAAATTTAAATCTATTGTCATTTGACATAAAACGTCAGTATCAATGGAGGTAAGATAAAACTAATAAAATGTCATTTCCATAAACATATAAAAGGCAACCTTAATAAATGAATACTTAAGATTAGTCACTGAAAAAGAAATTGTGAAGCATCATGAAATTTTACAGGTCATGTATCAAATATATTTGCTAGAGATGTCTCCAAATTTAACAATGATTCTAAAAGTCATATGACAATATGTAAAATTCACTCATGAGATCTGAAAATACTTTTCTAACCAACTAGTAAAAGGCTAATCCTATCTAATAAAAGAGTAATATGCAAATTGATCGTTACTCCAGCTCACAAGATGGCTGCCCCCATGTGGTCAAAGATGGCTGCCCCATGTGGACACAAGATGTCCACCACAAGATGGCCAGCAGGAGAGGGCAGTTGGGAGGAACCAGACCTGCAAGGGAGGGCAGTTGGGGGCAATCAAGCCTGCAGGGGAGGGCAGTTAGGGGCAAACAGGCTGGCAGGGGAGTGGTTAGGGGGTGATCAGGCTGGCAGGCAGAAGCAGTTAGGGGCAATCAGGAAGGCAGGCAGGCAAGCAGTTGGGAGCCAGCAGTCCTGGATTGTGAGCGGGATGTCCGACTGCCCTATTGGGATCGGGCCTAAACGGGCAGTCAGACATCCCTCGAGGGGGTCCCAGATTGGAGAGAGTGCAGGCTGGGCTGAGGGACACCCCCCTCCCCGTTCACAAATTTCGTGCACCGGGCCTCTAGTATAATAATAAAAAGGCTAATATGCAAATTGACTGAATGTGGAATGACCAGTCGCTATGACATGCACTGACCACCAGGTGGCAGATGCTCAATGCAGGAACTGCCCCCTTGTGGTCAGTGAACTCCCACAGGGGAAGCACTGCTCAGCCAGAAGCTGGGCTCAGGCTGGCAAGTACAGCAGCGGTGGTGGGAGCCGCTTTCGCCTCTGTGGCAGCACTAAGCATCCCTTGGTGGACATACCCCGAGGGTCCCAGACTGCTAAAGGGTACAGGCTGGGCTGAGGGGATCCCCCCGCCCCCCGCTGTGCGAGTGCATGAATGTCATGCACTGGGCCTCAAGTAACAATAATAAAAATAGATCACATATACTGTAGGAAATGTTGAAACACTTTTCTCATTCCTTTAAAAAATATAAAACCTTTAAATATTAGAGGATGACCACAATATGAAGCCAAAAATATTACAGAAAAATATAAAAGTATGTCTGGCAGTTAATAAAAATATGCTATTTTTTCTAGCTCTAGAATTTGTGAGTCCTAAAATTTTAATGTGTTTTCTCTCATTTTAACTATATAGTACTTGCATAATTTTGTAGTTGCTTTTTTTTTTTTTTTTTTTCTTAAAATGGCACCTTTTGCTCTGTACCTTTGAATCTCTCCCAACTTTTTTTGTGGAGAGTACAACAGAGTATTTTCCTTGTAATTACCTGTTTTCCAGCGGGAGGCAGGGGATGTTTTATATTGCGTCTTTGAGCAGGTAGAGTTAGCAGTAAGGACATGCAGTCAGGGATGCATTCCCTCCCTCAGACAGATTAGTCTGCAACAATCATATTACACAAAAGGCTAGAACCTTTTTTTTTTTTTTAAATCCTCACCAGAGGATATTTTTCCATTGATTTTTAGAGAGAGTAAAAGAGAGAGGGTAAGATAGAAATATCCATGTGAGATAAACACATCGATTGGTTGCCTGTTATATGTGCCCAGACCAGGCCCCAGGCCGGGGAGAAGCCTGCAAGGGAGGTACATGCCCTTTACCAAAATCAAACCTGGGACCCCACAGTCTGAAGGCCTACACTCTATCTACTGAGCCAAACCGGCTAGGGCTTGAACCATTTTTGAACAGAGGATTCTTAAGGGAACTTAGCAAGTTTTTAACGTTTCATATGCTGCAACAATGTGAAAAAAGATGGTTGACAGGGTGTGACGATTATTTCCTTGAGTATAGTACTTAACAGTTACTGCTGGGGTTTGTTTATCCCCCATCTCATTAGTGGTGAAGGATACCATCTGAAAAGTCAGACTCAATTTCTTCAAAAGTTTTAATCTTACGAATTCTTGGAGAAATGGAGAACGTGACAGTGTGTGTTTATTGGTTTCATGGGATTCATTAGTTCAGTCAGATTTTGATTCAAAGAGAAATAGTTACAATTGCTTGTTTTCGACATCATCTTTGATACATCTATACTAATAAAAGGGTAATATGCTAATTAGACCGGATGTCTTCCAGACCACCCTCTGGATGTCCTTCCTGACAAAGCTGCCACAGCTGCGAAGGGCCAGAGAGAGGAGATAGGGCCTCTGCAGCCGCCGTGCACCAGAAGCCCCGCCTCTGCGCGTGAGCTGCAGAGGAAACACCTTTTCTGACCGCTCATTGGCTAAGCTCCCAGTACACCACTCACAGTGTTCTTGGTAACTTGGGTAATAAGAATTCAAGAAGGTGATCTAGGGTTTTTCCACCTCACTCCTGGAGGAAAAAACGGAGGTCCGCTGCTGGAGGGGCTAAGAAATGTCATATCCTGCCCTAGCCAGTTTGGCTCAGTGGATAGAACCTCAGCCTGTGGACTACAAGATTCCGGTTCAATTCTGGTCAAGGACACACACCTAGGTTGTAGGCTCCTCCCTGGCCAGGGCCCAGGTCAGGGCTCATGCAGGAGGCAACCAATCGATGTATCCCTCTCACATTGATGTTTCTCTCTGTCTTTCCCTCTCTCTTCCATGCTCTCTTAAAATCAATGGAAAAATATCCTTAGGTGAGTATAAAAAAAAAGGAAAGAAATGTTATATTTTATGAAAGAGACATCTTGAAAATGCCTAAAGAAAGTTGTCATTTTTTCGTGGTGAAGGGACTGGAGTTCCGTGTTAATGAAAACACCTTGGTGGCTGCAAGGGCTGAGGGCCGGCAGCTGCAGTGACAGCAGCAGCAGGGTGATGGGAACAGCGCCTTCCCTTGATTGGCCAGTCACCTCCCACAGAGGGAGGCCAGACTGTGGCTTAGGCCATGGGGAGCGGGCCTAAGCTGTCAGTAGGACATCCCCTGAGGGCTCCCGGATTGTGAGAGGGGACAGGCCGGGCTGAGGGACCCCTGCCAGTGCACAAATTTTCATGCACCGGGCCTCTAGTACATATGATAAAGTTCACCTGCTGAGGTATGCAATTCACTGATTTTATGTCTATTTACCATTGATGCAACCAACACCATAATTTAGCAATACTTTCCCATTACACCCACTGCTGCCTTAGCCTTCACCAGCATGTGGAGCCACTGATTCACTTTCTTCCAGAAGTATTTTCTTATCTTGAATATTTCAAATATATAATCATACAATGTCATCTTTTGTGACTTGCTTCTTTCAATTAGCACAATGATTTTCACTCCTTTTCACCTCATAGCACACATAAACTAATTACTAAAATTCTGCAGCACACCAAAAATATATTTTTGCCAATCTGACAAAAAATAGGTACAATTTTGATTGATTTATTATGATACTATTAGTGACAATAATAATAATAATAGTAATTACCTACTCTTTTTGCTCCAAAGTGACTTTTAAATAAATTAAGTGTCTATACTTGTATATAGGGATTTCTGATACAAAGAAAAATTACCAATCAAATGCAGCCTTATTCTAGGACATGACCAGGAAGATGCAACTTCATTATATAATCTACATATTTAGGGTTCAAACAGGACATTCACACCAGACAGCTATTGTTATGTTGGCTGTTGTCATATTTTTATTTGAAAATCTAAGGGAAAAGAGGTCAGTACCCCTGACTAAATGGTCTGGTATCGCATATTTTAAAAAATTTTTGTGGCACATTGGTTGAAAATCAATGCCTTAGTATAATGTTAATCGTTACTATAGCATGTATCCATACTACACTCGTTCTATTGCCAAATTATATTCCAATGGAAAGATATACACATTTTAACAGTTAATCAGTTAATGGATATGTGGGTGGTTTTACGTATTTTAGCTATTAGAATTAATGTTACTGTGGACATTTATAATACATGTTCTTGTGTGGACATACAATTTCTTGTCTCTTGGGTGGATGTTTAAGAGTGGAATTGCTAGAATACATGTCAACTTTCTTTTTAAACTGTCAAAACAATTTCTGAAGCAGCTGCACTAATTTACCTTTCCACCTGCAATGTATGTAGGTTCCAATTTCTCTAGATCCATGTCTGAACTTCTTACTGCCTGAATTAGGTTTCTCTAGAGGAATAGAATAAAAAAAAATGTAAAAAAGATTTACTAAGAGGAATTGGCTCATGCAATTATGGGTGTTGAAAACCCTATGAGCTGCTGTTTCTGAAGACCCAGGAAAGCCCCTGATGCAATTCTGTCCAAGTCCTAAGACCTGAGAACCATGATAGCTTCATTCCCCATCAAGGGCCGGAGAGGAGAAGAGAACTCCTTCCAATACTCCCTATTTAGAAAAGTTTTTTGCCCTGTCCAAAGACAATTGGTTGTCTTGTGTTCATTGGACCCACAAAATAATGGATTTGATTAATAATGGATTAGTGCCATTAGCACCATATATTTTGGCCTGTTTTAATGGACTTTCCCTCTCCATTGAGTTATGCTACTGAGGTTACAGCAAGCCCATGGAATTATGACACTGTCACTTCTTTGTTCTGCTTCCTATGGGGAGAATGAGAAAACACTGCATTTATCTTAATTGTACAAATGTCTGTTCTGAAACAAAGGGCCAGTATTTCTATGCAAGATGGGCATGGAACATTTACTTATTTGTGTGGTTAAGGGGCCACATAATCTATCAAGTAACAGGACCCATCTTTTTCTCATTGTTTTTGTTTTGTTTTTACCATAACTGAGGACAAAAAGATGACAGGAATACTTTTCTAAAATCTCTCTCTCTCTCTCTCTCTCTCTCTCACCACATTCACTCTGAAATAAGTAAAACCATAACAGTAAGGTTCTAGGCCAAGTTCTTAGCTTTCCTATAAAGAGTCATATTTGTTCAATGCCAGTTCTGCTTCTCTGGAATCTCTGTATATTTTACACAAGAAATCTGGAAATGCTCTCACCACCAAATATTTCCGCAATTTAGTCACTGTCTAAATTCTTTATCACACATTGATTTTTTTCAGAGAGAAAATAGCCTCGCCAGAGGCATACGTGTTACTGTCAAGTTGGATTTGTGTGTTTTTACACTAATAGCTAAAAATCGGGGCCCTGTGCTTTAGAGACTGAACACTGAGTCCCCGGAATAGAAAGGCTCTGTACTATGAAAGCAGATATTCTACAAGTAATGGATGACAATATTTCAAGCTGAGCGAATAACACAAGAGGAGATTGATAGATACAGAACCTGTAACAGACAGATGCTTTAGATAGTTTATCTATTGAACATTCCATGGCGTTTCTGTACTATGGATCACTAAAATCACCCTATTAGTCTGCTGCTATTATAGAAACTTTCATGATTAATGATCTGAAACCAGCCCAATAAATATAAGAATAGAGGAGGATATTCCATTCAAGGTTGTGGAATATATTATAGCTCAGTAAGTACTGGAGTGGCCACAGACCAGAAAACAAGTGGGTGTCATGACCATAATTTGTTCTGGATGTTCCATCACATACATTGTCCTTTGTGATGGCTATGCTGTGTGCAATATACATTCAGTAACAAGATTAATGCTTGTTGCGATATATTAAATCTCAACAAATTGAGGGACAAAAGGTGTGCAAAACAAATTGTAAGACTAAAATAAATCTCCTGGCATCGGCCTATTTGATTAGTCAAGATAGACCAGGTTATATCACAAAAGCAAATATCAACAGCTACATTCAGCCAAGGTGTATTTCTTGCTCATGCCAAATACAGTCTTGTGTTCCATAACTTTTTGGATATCTGTCTTCCATGTGGTGCCTCAGTAATTCAGGTGCTTCTACTGTATTGCTCCTCCATATCAAAATATGGACTCTTGGACACCACAGACTCCTGAGAGAGAACACGGAGTGCTCACACTTTTTCTTAAATGCCTCATCCTTCAATTGGCACAGGTGTTTAGCTACAGCCCATTGGTGAGTACTGGGCAAGTGCCCCAATAACTACAAGGGGGCTGGGGAATGTGAGTTACTCAGGTGTAAGAAAACGGTGGACTAGAAATACCTGCAGTGCTACTGGAGAGATATTCGAGTTGGTTTCTAAACGAGGTCTTGTTGGTAATATGATGTTGACTGTTACTTTTGCTATCATGTTTTTACATTTTATTTTGTGCTATAAAACACTTCTTAGTCAATCCTACTAGGGACTGGACTATTGCCTGATTAAAATATTCACTGAATTCTTAGTGACTATGTTTAGAGAAATTAATTTACCTGTATAAGAAAATCATAAGATTACATCTGATTGTACAAAATACTATCTAGCTGGCAAGTCATCTTCTGTTTGATTTCCACAAAACCCGTGTTCCTACACTGTCTTCTTCCCACCACTGTGATGCACAGAGCTAGGAAGAATTAAGCATATAATGAAGAGGCAGTGATGAACAAAATTGAGAGCTGGTAGACAGCAACTCTAATTTCTCTCTGAAGCATATTTTGGTCTCCTCACGCCACCTCTAAAATAGGTTGCAAAAAATGAGCAACTCCACAGCTCTCAGTGTCATGCATTCACTATGGACTCTATGAGGAGACATATGCAAATGCCTGAGCCAAATGTCTTCTTTCCTGGTCAACATCACTCTCTGGACATAAAATAGTAAAGATTTAACACTTATTTATCCCATCAAGGGACATATAACTTTCATTCTTCTTAAATTGAATACCTTTATAGTATCTAATATCAAGAATCTACATGGGTTTTTTAATTCCATAATATTCTTGGGAAGGTGGGGGGGGGGGACTTATATAATGTGTAATTATCATTATTTTTTTTTTCAGTTCATGACTATAATATTAAGGTTAAATGTATTTAGGCCTAGGCATTTTGGCTCAGTGGATAGATCATCATCCTGTGCACTGAAGGGTCCTGGGTTCAATTCTGGTCAAGGGCACATGACAGGGTTGCGGGCTCCATCTCCAATAATAGGCACGCATGAAGCCACCAATCAATGATTCTCTCTCATCATTGATGTTTCTATCTCTCTCTCCCTCTCCCTTCCTCTCATAAATCAATAAAAATAAAATAATAAAAAGATAAATAAATTCACTTAAATAGTTCAAAACACAAATATTTACTGCAATTTAATTATAGTTTACTAGTGGCCCAGTGTATGAAATCATGCACATTAAAAGGGAATTAGAGTGAATATTTAATATTGCTATTTGCCCTTTCTCTATAATAGAAGTGTCAGAGATGAAAGAAAATTAGTAAAATGTATATGAAAATCTCCCTCCTGTCAGAGTCTGGGGCGTGCCACGGGACCCAGAGTCAAAGTCCCCACCCACCCGCACATGCCTCAAAATCACGCGAGACCCAGACCTGGCCGGCCCCACCTCTGCCAAGCCCCGCAGGGTGGAGGGCGCAACCTCAGTCCCCCAGCCCAGCGCTGTGTGTGTGTGTGGGGGGGGGGGTGCAGCCTCAGGTCCCCTGTCAAGCCCCTCCAGTCAGGGGTGCAGCCTCAGGTCCCCCAGTGCAGCCTCAGATCTCCCAGCCCCAGCATGAGGACGCAAGGACAAGAGGGCACAAGGGCGCAAGGGCGTGATGGCCATTTGCATATTAGCTCTTTGTTATATAGGATAACATTTTTTTTTAATATATTTTATTGATTTTCACAGAGAGAAAGGGAGAGGGATAGAGAGCTAGAAACATCGATGAGAGAGAAACATCGATCAGCTGCCTCCCTCACACCCCCCACTGGGGATGTGCCCGCAACCAAGGTACATGCCCTTGACGGGAATCGAACCCGGGACCCCTCAGTCCGCAGGCCGACGCTCTATCCACTGAGCCAAACCGGTCAGGGCTAGGATAACATTTTAAGTTTAATGTTTTTAGGATTTTCAAACTGATTAAATGCCTTTACTTTTCAATAATTATTAAATATTAATTTAGAGCTATTTCTATTTCCAAGGAATGTTTATTTTTAATGTGATATGTAAAATTTTGCTACTAAAAGCATGCCATAATACATTGAATGGTGCCCTTGTTTCATCAATATTGTAAGTGATTCTTTTAATTTAGTGAAATTTTAAATGAAATATGCTCCATTATAATTATATTTTGCTAAGTAAATTTTGGAGCTGAAATAATTATATTCCACATTATCTACCACATTCTTACATCTTTTGTTCTTTATTGCTTCTAATATTTGTCTCTATCACTGTCTCTAATCTCATAAAATCCATGCTTACCTTACATTTTCCATATTAAAAATATATATATAAGGATAATATTAGCCAAGGCATATTTATTTTATTGAAATTTGTGAGACAACAGGATAAAGGCTCACACAATTTGAGAATAAAATATGGGTGCAAATTTTATATAAATTGTTAATTTTATAAATCAGAGATTTTCAATGGATGTGCAGCAAGAATTTTTAAAACATACAATACCTGACTTTTTAGTAAGGGGATTGAGCTGTTTTACCTTAGATGTCAAATAAAAAAATGACAGGTAACACAACAATACCCATCTGGTATGAACAAATCAAAACTATACCTTTTTTTTTTTGTCAAATGGACAAAAAATACAATATATTTTTTTGTGTGCCACAGAATTTTACTAATTATTTAATGTGTGCCATGAGATGAAAAGGTTGGAAATTGCTTATTTAAACACGTATAAATAAAAGAACAATTTAAGTTGTATTTTAAAATTGTAAGCATTTCATTCATTAATACTTTTACCTAATATAAAAAGAATGCTTTTTTTTTTAATTGTAAAAGTATGCTTATTTCCTAAATCCTCATGACTGACTATAAGGTCAATAATATATCTTTTTTCTTCCCCTGTAGTAGTTAATTAAAAAACAAACTCACTATAGCACCTCAGTAAAATAGCACCTTCAGGCAAACAGACATTTTAGTAAATCCCAAAGATTGAAAGAAAGGTGAAAATAAAGAAAGCCAATAAAATGGGGACAAATAAAGTCTTCAGACAAAAGGAAAGTTTCTTCCTTTCTTATTTTAAAATATTTAACATATATATTTGTAAGATAAACATAGTAGTTTGAGAATAACTATCCCATATCTATTGAAAACCATCTCTAAGTTATCTTAAATAAATTTTTCTTTTGAAGTTTGTGCTATTTCTCAAGGAAATCTGAAAGTTTATTTCTCTCTCTCACTAACATCTGAGAGATAAAGTGACTTGCTCACTCCAGTTACTTACCTGATCTTAAACTATCATTTCAGGTTTGGGATGACTTCTTAGGATATTTGTTGACAGAAGCTAGTCTGTTTGGCAGTTTTGCTGCTATTAATTACAACATTTTTAAGAAAAGATTTTGAGCTGTCAATCATTTCAACTATTCATCAATAAAGGTACTTTGGTGCTTCACGTTGTCTTTAGAAAACTAGGTGGAATGACTTTGAATTATCAGAAGTTAAACAGAAGTCATGTTTTTCACCCATCTTCATGCCTGCTGATTAAATCTAGAGAAAAATTTAAAAGAAAACATACAAACAAAACAAAAACTAATCCTCTAAGAGTTATATGATCTTTATGACCCAATTTATTTTAAGCATCTTCCTTGTCATTAGGTGAAACACAATAGTTCTAGCTGTATTCATACCGAGAAGTTGGTGGAAACATCAATTTGCCTAAAACAACTACCTCAAATTTAATTATGAAAGGATGCACTAGTTGTTCATCAATTAATGATAGAATTAATTAAAAAGAAACATTCATTTACCTTTGCTGTTTTTATGGTATAGGATTGAGTTCCATGCAAAATATCCATAATTGTCTTTGTCAGTAAAGTGCATTATTAAGATAACTAGAGGCCCGGTGCATGAAAATTCATGCACTGGAGGGAGGGTCCCTCAGCCCAGCCTGCCCCCTCTCACAGTCCAGGAGACTTTAAGGGCGGGAGACGATCTGGTGATCAGGGGAAGGCAATGCCCCCATCACACCTCTGCTGCTGCCACTACTGGCAGCGCAAACCTCGGCCGGCCCTGATTACCTGAGCCTCAGGTGGCCCTGGGTGGCTAGGCAGCTGCCATCTGAGGCTTGCCTGCACCTTGGGCCAGCCCTGGGTGGCTGGGGGGCTGAGGGAACTGGGGGATTCTGGAGGTAGGCACGCGGAGCAGCCAGACCTGCCTGGGGGCGGGCCCGGCTGTGCTGCGCACCTGCCTCCCCGACGGGGCTGAGGGGACTGGGCACTGCCATCTTGTGGTTGTGGGAGCCGCTATCTTTGAGAGCCTGGCAGTCAATTAGCATATTCCTTCCTTATTGGCTGTGGGTGCCTCCATCTTTGTGAGGGTGTGACAGTAAATTATTAGATAGGATTGTTCTAAAATTCTGATTGAAAACAGCCTGAGACTATATTACTGTTAACTTCAAATAGATTACTTCAAATAGATTTTGAATGGTTTTTTTAATCTATTTACCTATCTATTCATCTATTTATGCTGCATGTTATTGTATTTTGGAGTTCCTTGTGAAAATTAATTGCACGCTTCTAAGTGTTATCACAGGATTCTAGGGCAGGAGGAATAAGGAAACTGAGACAGGAAAGTTAAAACAAGGCCAAACAGTGTGGGCAGTGTGCAGCCAGCTTGTAACTAAAAAGCATTCTCTTCCCCAGCCAAGGACACTAGAGCAAATGGTTAAAATACTTCCCTGATGAGAGAATGCAGAAAGGGATGGGGAAAGGGAAAGGAAAAAAGGGCAGTTTTACTCCCTAAGCAGAGAAGCCAGCAGTCTCAAGCTTGGCAAGATAAAGTTGCCAGGTGCTTTTCATGAATCCTAGGAACGCCACAACAAAGTGAAAAAGGGACCTTGAGATTTAATCTGTACCAAAACCGTCAGCAGAGGAATTTTGAAGCCTATGGACAGGAGGGTGTATAACCCCTTAATCCTCCACCCAACCAGCTCTTCAGATTAGCTGAGAACCCGTCTGTGCTTCATAAACCAGATGTATAGGTTCACTTGCTTTGCTTTTGCTTTTTTTTCAATAAAGACACATGCTTTAGTTGCTTTAACAAATTGGCTTTTCACAAAACAGTCAGCAGAGTCTCTCCTATAAATTCATTGGTTGTGGACAGCCCTCTCCCACTGGCTCAGGGGCTGTCCTGTCCAGTAACACCTCTCTGGTGTCTGTGAGAGGTGCCTATAACAGTGTGTGATTGTTTTATGATTTTCACTCCTGTCAAAATGAGATGTGGAGTTTTACTAATTCTCCCTTGATTTTAAATCTTTAACATCAGTGAATAAAATTGCTTGTCATCTAATATACCTTACACGATAATAAAGAAGACATGTGTTATGTTAAAACAATGTGATATAGTAAACTTGATATAGGTACCTCTTTTCTTTAGTTTTAGTATAAATAGGCTTTTTCAATGTCTTTCTTTCAGTATTTTGCTGTAGTTGCTGAGTAGTTTCTTAGCAAGGAAAGAAGGATTAACTTGACTAAAACTCAGTTAAAATGCAAATGAAATGAATTTCTGGGCAATAAAGCATGCATTAAGCTGGAACTCTAATGAACATCATAGTAAAAAGCCCCTGAAATATTTTATGCACCTCTATCCCATCTTTATGCTCATTTAGATGTAAGTCTTCCAATAATTTTAGAGGCTTTGCATTTCTGCTTGCCACAAACATGATTAACAACGTTATTGCTCCATTTTCTCCAGAGATGGTTTCAAATCTACTTCATTTTACTCTCCTGAAACCAAACCATGAAGCCAGAATTTTATCTGACTTCTAAGATTTATGCTCATTTCATAGGGACTATTGAAATTCAATATTAGTGGCAGTATCTATCTATACTAATAAAAGAGTAATATGCTAATTAGACCAGACATCTTCTGGACATCCGACTTCCTTCTGGACAAAGCCACGGTGGCGGGGGTGGAGGCAGAGGTGGTTAGGGGTGGCCAGGCTGGCAGGGGGGCAGTTACGGGGTGGCCAGGCTGGCAGGGGGTAAGTTAGGGGGCGGCCAGGCTGGCAGGGGACCAGTTAGGGTACAACCAGGCTGATAAGCAGAGGCAGTTAGGGGTGATCAGGCAGGCAGGTAGAGTGATTAGGGGTGATCAGGCAGGCAGGCAGGTGAGCAGTTAGGAGCCAGCAGTCCTGGATTGTGAGAGGAATGTACAACTGTCGGTTTAGGACATCCCCCGAGGGGTCCTGGATTAGAGAGGGTGCTGGCTGAGGGACCCCTCCCATGAACAAATTTTGTGCAACAGGTCTCTAGTATATATATAAAGCCAAGCGATTGGAATGACTGGTCACTATGATGTGCACTGCGGCAGGCCAACCAGCCCGATCCCGATGGGGGTGGGGCTGGCCAGCCTACCCCTCGCAGCCCCTCCCCTTAGCTGGCTGGACCCCACCCAGGCATGAATTTGTGCACTGGGCCTCTAGTATAATATAAAATAGCTAAGTATAGTTATGAGGCTTTGGTGTTTGTTTTGAGACACATTTTATATTTAAAATAATGGAAATTTAATAATTGTGTTATATCAGTGCTTTAATCATTAGTCTAGAGATGGGAGGAAAAGGTTTCAGTGTGGAAATAGAGACACTAATTCCCATTATCAGCCTGAAGATAGAAGATAGCTATTTGTGGGCTGGAGAGGAGAGTCTTTAAACTTGATGATGGATTTTGCTGAGTCAGGTGTCCCTTGTATTGAGATAAGCTAGTGTTTAAGCAAATGTGACTAGGCCATTTCTTTTACCTTGTTACAACTATTCACATTTTGCTAAAAGGATTTTTAAAAATTAAGATGATTTTAACATATTGTCCTCTTAAATAACTGTAATCTATTATTATAATAGATTGTAAAAGGGCATGACTATTATGGGGTAAGGACTATTCCAGAACAATAAAATGTTAATAAGTGCTCAAGGTCAAGAAAATATAGGGTAGGTTGAGAGCTAAATCTACAAAAGCTGCTACATTGTGAGTTTAAATAGCTTCAAAAGATTCATGAAGTCTATTCTATGCCAAGACCAGTATCCCTGAAACTAATTTAAATGATTAGTTTTACTGTTTTTTCGTGTTCATTCATTAGAAAGCATATGGTATAGCTTCCATGATTATAGCAATAAAAAAGAGCCATTTGCTAGTCAAGGCAATGCTGTGACTATGAGATGTAAGGTCAAATAGAGCAAAAGAAAAGTAGTCTTAAAACTAAAAGTCATAGTAATGTATCATTTAATATGCATTATCTACTTTATGTATAGTTTGCTTTTGATATTAAAAAGAAGGTATTTTGGCCTCAATTCTATGTTTCCATCTCTCTACTGTGGGAAAAAAAGAATCAGTGAACTAGATGGGACCAGTGAATTACTGAGTAGGTGGCCCCATCTACTCACCTAATTTGGTAGACTATCTTTGGTCTCTATTTTTCTGAAACTGGAATATTAGCTTTGCCACCTCTTTCATGAATAAAAGATGCTTTATTAAGTATAAGCTCTGTCCTCTAAGAATTACCTCAAAGAATTGCCTGGTGACTCAGAGAGCACATTTAAATAACTGAGGAAATCTAATTGTTTTATGGTCCTATTTAAATTATTCTTCCTACAGTTTGAATTGAGCTGTTATTTTATCATAAAACATGCACTTATGTACTCATTTACATTCATATAGTCGTGGAGTTCTTAATCTTAGCTTCTTTGGAACAATTAATTCTATTCCAGTCATGCTCTGGGCATTGCTTCCCACCCCCCACACCCCACCCCCCGCCCGCCCCAATCCCTATCTGGGTCTACCTCTGCCTTCTTTTTGCATTCTTCCCTGTTATTAAAGAGAATAGTCAAATATGCACTCACATGAATATGCATTTACCGGGCTTATCTGAAGCAGCAGTGCTTTGTCTCTATGAAATGTTTCTGCTTTCTAATTTGTAATGTAGCATTTATATTTTATGGTAATGCACCCTTTCAGTCAGTAATGGTGGTGTTTGACAGCCCACATTCTTAGTGGATACTTGCCACAAACCTTCAATTTTTAAAAAGCAGAATATGTGCAAAACTCAATAAAGGGACGTGCAATAAAACAAGGTAAGCCTGTGGTAAATGGTTATAGAAGGCCCAAATAAAGAAATCAAAGATCCACTATGGCAGTAAAAGCATTTCCCATATGGACTTATCTAACTTGCAACATAGCAGCCAGTGAGTTATATAGTTGCTAGTAGTTTTTGTTGTCACATGAACCTTCCCATTCTTATCTTTTCCCCAAGCCTAGACTATAAAATGATCAAGTGTCATGAAGGCTTGTTAAGGAACAGAACGACTATAAATTTGGTGTTCAATCTGTAGCCTATTACTTTTGAAAAATCCTGAGAAATGTGGATGAAGCACCTTGCCTTACTTTAATATCTCTACTTGAAGATTCACTATCATTTTGTGGTTATTTATAAGCTCTTGGCAGCTATTTTTTCTTCCTTTTATTTTCTTTATGTTACTTTCTATCAGAAAGCATTATTTTAAAAATGGTTTCTTCAGAATTCCCTTCTGCCTTTGACAGCTCACCACTAATTTCTAGATCTTTCTTAACAGTGATGTGTCTTCCCAGGTATTTCCAAGAATATTCAATTTAGTGTCATTTGACATTTTTAAAATAAGTGGTCCGCTGCACACTCCTTATCTCTTCATTCAGAACATGATTCAATGCCATGTATTTTTAGTTTTCTCAAGCTTTTTGTGTGCTGTTCTATATTCTTAAAATGGGATTTTTATCCCATTGAAAATTTGAAAAACTGATTGAAAAATCCAAATATATATATATATAAATTTGAAAAACTGATTGAAAAATCCATATATTAATATAAATATTAATGATTGAATAAAAATCCTTCTATCTATCACCACAGTGTTTTTATTTATTAAACACTAAGTGTCTTAATATATGCAATAACAGCCAATATTTAATGAACAAATATAATAAACAGCAAATATTTTATTTAACTGTTAGGAGTTAATGAGTTCTTATTGTTCATCATGAAGTTTTAGCATTTGTTAACTGTCACACTAAGCTCTCCACATTTTACTATTGAAGAAGTTGTGGCAAAAAGAGATTGAGTAAAGGGTGTGTCCCCACTGTTGTCAAGTCAAAGAGATCTGATTCTGGCAGGTTCCAGTCACTGTTAAGCCATATTAGACTCTAATGTGCTTAGACATCTGACTCCAAATACGTATGCTGAGTTTTGTAGTGCACAGTCAGTGACTAGCTGACACTAACTTTTGAAAATTTCATGTTACAAATCATCCAGAGAAAGAAAAGAATGCCACCAAACTCGTTTCACATATGGAAACCTTGAGTGCTCACTTTGCTTCCACATGGCAGTTGCATAGGATAACCTGAAAACAGGACCACAGACAGAGTACCTGCTTCAATAGGACTTCCTTCGTAACTCTAAAATTTTCTTTTAGTTGTTGATGAGTTTTAGCTTAGCAAAGGCTTGACAAGACTAAAATAGATATATAGTGCCATGGAGGAAGTTTCTATAGTAACCAAAAATACATCAAAGAGAGAAGCACAAAAATGTAGCATTCAATTTACGCTGAAAGATAAATCCATTCTATTTATAACTCTAATACCATGTTGGACTCAATTTTAATTCTCGTCTCCAACATTTGCTAGTTAATTTGTTTTAAAAGCCTATATATCATTGGTACTTGAAAGATAATTGAAGTGAAGGTATCCACATTTCCTATCATGAAAGGGAAATAGAGAAAAGTGAAAACAAAAAAACAATGTTTAGATATGAATTTAAATCTCCATATGCTTCTCGAGTGCCCCCATTTATCCATCCCTCCTCCCACCCACACATCAACTTCCTAAGTAGTCTACATCCTGTAGTCCTGAGCACTCAGCCCATGAAGACCATTATGCTCATTTACCACAGTTCTGATCAGATACCCAAGTCTCTCTTCTTTGTAGAGTTTTTATATATCTTAGTTTGACCCAGTCTAACCTCATCCTCTCACTGCATACCCCCCTCTATAAAATCTGACCCTCAAGTTCCTAAAATATTGTTTGTTATAAGTTAAATTCTTATAATGATATCCATTTCTTTTATAAATCTCCTTTTAACTTTTAATTTAATTGAAACCTAGTTATTCCCTAAAAGTGTGACCTCGGTGTGTATGTGTGAACTAAGTATATGCATTTTCATACTCCATGTACCTGAAGTTGACATAGGTAAATCCCTTACGATGCATTGCTTCCTCTCAAACATGATTCATCTTTAAAAATACCACTATCTTTAAGACTATATTTAAGGTGATATTCATGCTATCTCTTATTGTTGAGAGATAATCTCTTCCCAGAGAATTCTTCCATTTCATAAAATATTTGCTTTCTTGATTTACTGTCTTTCTCTTCATCATTATTCTTATACACTTGAATTATAACTAGCCATTCTTACATAATTGGCCCAACATATAATTGTATGTACCTAAAACTCTTCTCTAAGTCATTTCTCTTAATTTCAACATCTCAATTGATGAGCTCATCATTTTCCTACCTAGGTCAAAATCTGGAGCATTCCATAACTTATCTTTTTCTTACACTTTATTACCTACTCATCAGCAAGCCCTATAAGAGGTAGACATAGAGAGGGTTTTAGACCAATTTAAGCAGTCTTTATTTTATTCTGAATATGATTATGATCCAATGGAAGTTTCTGAATTATGAAATAGATTTGACTGTTAAACAAATATCTATTGTAGTCCATAGAGGGCTGATTGAATTAGAACACTAGTGGAAGCAGGAAGATTTGGAGGAGGCTTTTACAATTCAAAATGAAATAAAATATTGGTACAGTCATAGGTGATTGCAGCAGATGAGAAGTGGATACTCTTCCAGATGCTCATTCCAATCAACCCAAGCAGCTTTTCATGCTAATCCTCAAAAAAAGGAGCTAGCTCTTGCCTTAGGGTATTTCCATTTGTTGTTCCCTTGACTTTGAGGGCATTCCCCAGTTCTTTTTCAGGGTATCACCTGATTTCATTAGAGTCTATTCAAATGTCACCTCACAGAAGCCATCTTAATATATTTTTAAATATTCCCCTCAGTCATAATCTATTTCACAGCCTGATTTTATTTTAGCTTGCATATATGGTAAATGTTATATGTGTATATCATACATGTGTGTATGCATATACAATGAATATATTATGTAATGTAATTATCTCATACCATTAATAACCAAATGACTCAGAAATTCCATGCTTTTGATCTTCTTTTCAACTACAAATGTTAACACCTACAATAAAAAATCACATGATATTTCAAACGATTATTGACTGAAAGAATGCAAATTTTGTCAAATTTAGGGCTTAAGGCAAAGAGTGAAATAGATTCAAGTGAGGGAAACTTATATCAACTTTGTTATTTTTTAAGTAAAAAAACTTGGGCCTGAAGAAAATAGGCAAAATATTTAAGGCTATAACCAAATTATTTCATGGCTAAGACTAAAACAAATTTTCAGTTCAAAATCTATACCACTTTACACAATGCATTAAACAGAAAAAATAAGTATTTTAAGTGGGAAGGCAATAGGCTATGTAATGAGATATATCTGGCTCAAAACTTCATAATCATCTTTTTTACAACTATGAGACCTTGGGAAGATCATTTAAACATTTTGAATTTCAGTTCCACAATCTGTTCAATGACAATAACAGAATTTTCCTTGAAAATTGTGGCAGGATTTATCAAGTCTGTATGGGAAGTACCTAGTAGTGGACACATTTCACTATAAACTTAAGTAAGTGTAGCTTCCCAATGGTGTTGGTGGGATGATGGTGTCACTTTTCTTTATCACTGCTACTTTGAACCAAAGGGGCTACAATATGAAATGGTTAAATCTCTTTATAATCAGCATTCTAATAATGAGGCATATTTCTCAGTATGACTATCTTGTAAAATTGTGCTAGAAATGAATTAAGCATGATTCACAGGAAAAACAATTTGTGTTTTATTATCAACTAGAGGCTCAGTGCATGAAAATTCATGCACTGGAGGGGGCGGTCCCTCAGCCCAGCCTGTCCCCTCTCACAGTCTGGGAGACCTCAGGGGCGGGAGGTGATCTGGTGATCAGGGGAAGGCTACGCCCCATCACACCTCTGCTGCTGCTACTGCCAGCAGTGCAAGCCTCGGCCAGCCCTGGTTATCTGAGCCTCGGGTGGCCCTTGGCAGCTGGGCCACTGCCATCCAAGGCTTGCCTGCACCTCAGGCCAGCCCTGGGTGGCTGGGGGGCTGAGGGGACTGGGGGACTCTGGAGGCAGGTTTGTGGAGCAGCTGGGCGCACCTGGGAGCAGGCCCGGCCTTGCCGCATGCCTGCCACCCTGGCAGGGCTGAGGGGACTGGGCGCCGCCTTCTTGTGGCTGCGGGCACCACCATCTTTGAGGGCCTTGCAGTCAATTAGCATATTTCATCCTTATTGGCTGTGGGCGCCACCATCTTTGCAATGGCATGAGGGTCAATTAGCATATTCTCTCTTTATTAGATAGGATAAAATCAATATACATATTTATGTATATCAAATTAAATTATTTGCTTAATCGAATAATCCTTCTGCCAATAATAAATCTTATTTTTATTTGAATTTTAGCTATGGATGTATTAAATTGTATTAATTTCTGCTGTATTGCTATTATCTAATCCTGACTTAGTTTTTTCTTCACTAACAAATGAATTGCTTAAGAGTAACTATGCTATTATTTTTTTCCTAAACAATGTTAGATGAGTAGTTTGTTTACATGAATTCCATATTACTTTATCTAACTTAAAATGCCCTCTATGTGATATATTTGGGCATTTATTTTAGCCTTCAAATTGCAACGATCTTCCCACACATCTCCAGCTGTCAAATAGCAGGCATTTCATTGTGTGTGGGAGTGTTGTATGACAGCCTAATAGATAAATGACATATTTAAACTTTTACTGTATTGAAAATTTTTGTCTAAAGCATTTTGGGGTTACTTTTACTCTCTACAGTAAATGACATATTTGAGAAACTTGAAGCTGATGTTTCTTTTTCAACCCGTCAATTTCAGTTTCAGAAAACTACAGTGTTCAAGAATCAGAGCTCTTAGCATAGATTTTACATATTCTGTATATTGGTTCTGTTTTCTTAAAGAAATAACTTGTATAAGTCTATCATATACATGTGCATAATTTTAAAAAATAAATATTTATATTGAATTTTTCATTGAAGAGAGATCATTTAAGAATAATTTCAGTTAAATGTAGCATATTACTAACATTCCTCATTAGAATCTCCTCTTTCTTCTTTTGTTTTTGAATTATACAACTTTCTTCTTCAAACACTACAATTAGCTCTTCTAATTGGATAACTCTTCCTGTTCTTTAAATGTTTATTATGTTATTCAATATTTAGTGTTCTTTTCTGTGTTGTTGTTTTTTTTTTTATTATTACCTTACCCTCCCACCTCCAAAAACTATATTTGGGCTCAACTGTTTAATGGTCATCTCTCTGTAGATGAAAAAAATTTACAGTAATAAAAATATGAGCCTTTCCTTCTTGCTCAGAATGTTGTCCAATGTTCTGTATGTGAATAACTCTTGTTCAGAAAGAGAGTCATCCAGTGATACCTAGGGAAAACATTTTCTGGAGTAAAAACAATCACTACACCAAAAATCTGACCCTAATCTCATTTTAGTACACTTGTAAAATAGGGCTTTTGATAAATTCGGAAGCAGATGCCTCTGTTGTCTGTTATCAATGTGTGTGAATTCCTTCAGTGAAATGTATGTCATAAAGACTCAAACATATGTAAGTATATGTGTATGTATACATGTATATTCCTGCATGTATTCACTATCTATAAAGCGCATTTCATGCATATACTGCATTTCATCAAAACTAGGTTGCCACTGTGTTATGGCAAAATTTCCAGGTGTCGGGAAGACATACAACCAGGCACTCAGAAGATTCAGAAAATGCACTTTATTTCTGGAGCACCGGTGCTGAATGGCTCAGGGGAATAAGTTCCTAAAGCTGGGCATTGGATGAAGCGGGCTCTCTCTTACAAAGGGTACCAAGTTCTGTGTCTGCTTTTCCGCAGGCTTTTGCAGCCCCTATGATGGTGTAAGGGGGAAGTGAGACTAGGACCAATGGCCCCGCTGGCTCCAGCAGTCAAACCCTCTGTGGGGGCTATGCATGGTTGAGGGCCCCCGTAAGATAAGCATTCAGGGAAACAGGTTTTGCAAGGCTAGGACACAAGCAGGAAGGAGGTTGGGGCATAATTATAGGCTAGCATATGCATCAGAATGCAGGTTGAGGGGGCAGGGACTCAGGCTGCTAGCCCAAGTTGCTTTCACAACTGATTTTCAGCTGTGCCATTGTTTTATTTATTATTGAAGTAAGTTTATAACTTAAATTTTGGCAAACAATCCATTCTAAGACACATTTCAATTTTAAAAATATAAAATGGAAGGAACCATTATATGGGGTCAGAAAAATACCATATTTATTTTTATATCTTGCAAAATATTTTGATGAAGAACAATAAATACTGTATGATTTCCATTTTATATGTAAAGTTCAACAACTAGAATAACTCAGGAATGGAGGTTAAGCCAAGGGAGTTTTTGTTACAGGAGCTACATAAGGACTATTTTGAGGTACTAGAAACATTCTATCTATAGGAAGAGATGGCACGGGTGTGTTCATGCTACCTTTAGGAGTTGTTGGTGTATACTTATCTGGGTAAATGACTGTACATATAATTTGTACTTCATATGTGGTTATGGCTGTGTATCTGCATTCACACTTCAAATTATAAACAAGCAAACCAAAAAGTACAGACTTTGGACTTGTACTAGCCAAGTAAGTTCTCAATTTCTAAACACTTATACATTATTATAACATCAGATGCTATTTTAACCTCTCTGAGCTTATTTCCTCATGGGTGAAATCAAGAATATATTACTGAACTAATAGATCTGTGAATAATATTTACTGTTTTTACATCTTTTTATTGCAATCCTTATGCATTATGTGCAGAATTCCATCAACTCTCATAATAACACCATGAGGAAAGTGCTGACATAGTTCCTATTTGAGAGATTTGGAAATAATTAAATATCTTGCTTAAAAGGATTACAGCTAGTTAAGTGACAAAGTCATGATCTTCTTTCTTATCCTATCTAATAAAAGAGTAATATGCAAATTGACCATCACTCCAAGACAATCTAATAAATGAGTAATATGCAAATTGACCATCACTCCAAGACACAAGATGGCCACCCCCATGTGGTCAAAGATGGCTGCCCCCATGTGGACACAAGATGGCCGCCACAAATGGCCTGCAGGGGAGGGCAGTTGTGGGCAGTTAGAGGTGACCAGGCCAGCAAGGGAGGGCAGTTGGAGGGACCAGGACTGCAGGAAAGGGCAGTTGGTGGGGGGCAGGGGGGGGGGGAAACCAGGCCTGCAGTGAGGGACAGTTGGGGGGGGACAAGGCCAGCAGGGGAGAGTTGTTGGGGGGGAACAGGCCTGCAGGGAAGGGCAGTTGGGGGGGGACCAGGCCTGCAGGGGAGGGCAGTTGGGGGATCCAGGCCTGCAGGAAAGGGCAGTTGGGGGTGATCAGGCCAACATGGAGGCAGTTGGGGTTACCAGGCCTGCAGGGGAGGGCAGTTGGGGGGGCAGGCTTGCAAGGGAGGGCAGTTATGGGTGATCAGGCCAACAGGGAGGGCAGTTGGGGGTGACCAGGCCAGCAGAGGAGGGCAGTTGGGGGAGACCAACCAGCAGGGGAGGGAAGTTGGGAGGACCAGGCCTACAGGGGAGGGTAGTTGGGGGGGGGGGGGACCAGTCCTGCAGGGGAGGACAGTTGGGGGGGGATCCAGGCCTGCAGGGGAGGGCAGTTGGGGGGGCCAGGCCTACAGGGGAGGGCCATTGGGGGGGACCAGGCCTGCAGGGGAGGGCAGTTAGGGGCAACCAGCCTGGCAAGGGAGGGCAGTTAGGGGAGACCAGCACAGCAGGGGAGGGCAGTGAGGGACAATCGAGCCAGGTGGGGAGCAGTTAGGCGTCGATCAGGCTGGCAGGGGAGTGGTTAGGGGGTTATCAGGCTGGCTGGCAGAAGTGGTTAGAGGCAATCAGGCAGAGGCAGGCAAACCGTTAGGAGCCAGCATTCCTGGATTGTGAGAGGGATGTCTGACCGCCTAAACGAGTGGTCAGTCATCCCTCAAAGGGTCCCTGATTGGAGAGGGTGTAGGCTTGGCTGAGGGATACCCCCCCCCCCCCGTACACGAATTTCATGCACCGGGCCTCTAGTATTCTATATCATCCTTACAAATACAGTATTAAATGTCATGATACATTTATAATACTACTAGTAGCCCTGTGCACGAATCTGTGCACCAGTAGCTCTCTGCGGGGCCTGGTCGTTCCACGCCAGCTGCCCAGAGGCTCCCTGCCAGGGCAGTGACGCAAGTGTTCTGCGCCCCGGCCTGGCCAGAGTCCCATCCATGGCTGGGAAATGCAAACAACTTCCCTCCCTGTTCTCAGAAACTCCGATAAAGGGCTTCCTTCCTCTTTCTCGGCTGGCTTTCACCCCTGTGCCTCTGCCACCAGCCCCTCCTGTCACACTATCCTCCACCCCCTCCACCCTCTGGCCACCCAGACTTGACCTTGCCCAGGAGTTGGGGGCCACTCGACTCTGCTCAGCTCACCAGTTCCTTCTCTTCTTATGCAAGCATTCCGCTCCCCAGCCTGGCCAGAGGCCCATCCATGGCCAGGTGCAGAACGCTTGCCTCATCACCCTGCCAGGCTGCTCACACTGCCTGCTCTCAGTGGCCGCCCCCCTGGTACTGGGGGGGGCTGAGAGGACTGGGCACCGCCATCTTGTGGCTATGGCCGCCACCCTTTGTGACAGAGTGACAGTTAATTTGCCTATTACCCTTTTATTAGATAGAATAGTGATCAGGAAGCTATGGTCTGCAAATGAAATCCCAGCTTAAATTGGCATAGGAGAATGACTAAAATGACAATGAGGTATCACCTCACACCTGCCAGAATGGCTACCATCAACAAATGACAAGTGCTGGGGAGGATGTGTAGAAAAGGGAACCCTAATACACTTCTGGTGCCACTATGGAACAGTATGGAGTTTCCCAAAAATATTTAAAATGGAGCTGCCAATTGACCCAGTGACCCCACTTCTAGGAATATATCTTAAGGATCCCAAAACACCAATCAGAAAGAATATTTATACCCCTAAGTTCATAGCAGTGCTATTTACAATAGCTAAGATCTGGAAATGCAAGTGCTCATCAGTAGATGAGTGAATAAAAAGGCTGTGGTACATATACACAGTGAAATACTATGTGGCTGTAACAAGAAGAATCTCTTACCCTTTGGGACAGCATGGAGGGACCTGGAGAGTATTATGCTAAGTGAAATAAGCCAGTTAGAGAAAGAAAAGTATCACATTATCTCATTCATATGTGGAATCTAATGAACAAAAATACTGATGAACAAAATAGATGCAGAGTCATAGAAGCATGGAGCAGAGTGACCAATATCAGAGGGAACGTAGGGAGTAAGTAGTGGTCAGAGATTAACCAAAGAATTTATATGCATATATGCATAACCCATTGACACAAACAACAGGGAGGTGAAGGCCTGGGGGTGCCTACTGGAGGGGGTCAATGGGATAAATGGGAGGGGGCATCTGTAATACTTTCAACAATAAAGATATTTTTTCTTAAAAAAAAGAGACTTTATTATCTAGTAAAGAAACTTGAAAAATAGGCAAGAGGGGACCTCAGAATTAGCAATGTCTGGAATAAAGCAATAGCCTGCTAACACATGGATCACTGCTTGCTGTCAATCCACAGAGAAAATTCTGAGCACATTGTGGCCAGAGTACTGTCATACTCTTATGACTGGCTGTCCACAGTGAAACACGGTGGCTGGGGAGCAAGGGAGAAACCGCTCCTTACATGTAGATGTGAGTGTTCTCTGAATTGTATTTGTATATTAATACAAATAGAAATATTTTTAAATGTTCGCCATTGTAATCATTTGTGTTATGTTTAGAGAAAGATATTCTCATCTTTGTTTTCTAAGCCTTTCTCATATTTTAAAAATAAAAAGATGTCTGCTTTCCCATGGTCATTTTAGCCCTTTCTCAGCACATGCTATCGATACTATTTCGACTTCTATAATTCCCAGAATTTGAGGTTCTTTGAAACGCTTTCTATGTAGCTAGCTTCTTGGACTGAAGCATATAGGGAAAACAGAGAGAGGAATTGTACCTCTGCACAGGGGGTAAAATTGTGATTCTTCTCCCCCAGTCTCCTTTTTACCCATAATTGGGAAGGAAAGTGGTACCCATCAGGGACTAAGTATGCTAACTCAGGCTTGCCCCAATAACACTGCTATAGACGAACCATAGTTTCCTATCGCTCTTTGTCACCAAAGTGGGTTTTAAACTGCTGACGGTAGTGCTAAATCAAGAATGGAAGTTAAATCGATCATATGATTGCTTTTACCAGGGCTCCTCAGTGTGTCTCTGTTTGAATAGGAAGCTCAAACTCAAAATCCAAAGGCAAATAATCTTTTACTTATTCATTATCAGAGATTAGGCCTGTGGGTTTAGGTAATCTGCAGCTGACTCAAATGCCCTAGTGGCTTAAAGAAATTAATAACTTCCGAAATTAAGTCAGAGCACTGGGGCGATATGTTAAAACAGCGGTTCTCATTCTTGGCTACGCATTGTAAATTCATTGGCAGCTCTTGGAAATTTCAATACCGGTCTCTATAACAGGCCAATTAAAACCTAATCTCAGAGGGCACATCCAGGAGTAGTATTTTCTAAAATGTTCCTTCGGTAATTCAAAATTCTCCCAAATATGACCTGCATAGTAAGAGAAATAAGACATCTTGTTATATAAAGCACTGCATCAGTGTCAGGACGCATTTAATTTAATAAATGCCACATCTTTTCGGTTTACTTTAACATATTTTGGAAATGGTTTTGGGTTACATCATTTGCATATTTATGCAGAGAGTAGAGGAGAAAGGGTTTGGATTTCCCCCCCTCTTCAGTATGAAGCACTAATGAATCTGAGCACAAATGCTGAGTCAAACCCCTGCCTCTTTTTCATTTGTCTCAGCTGAGTAGAGACAAAATGTACATCAGTTAGGGAAAGGGAAAAAAATACTCTCAAAATGCTGAACTTGCTTTTGCTATAAGTAGACCCAATTACTTTCCTGGTTATTCTACACACATAAAAGGTATCTGATGCTCAAGCAAGTTTCAAATTACAGGCAGGAGCTGGTCTTACTTGCAAGTCTTAATCACCGGTGGCAGTGTCTTTTCTAGGTCATAAACATGCTTTGTCAGCTCTTATTTATTTTTTCCCAAAGATCTTTGATATTGTCATTCACAATATGCCTATAGTATATTTTTTCATCAAATTCATAAAGCTTTTGGAATAATGCAAAAATATAAATAAATAGAGGTCTGTGCATTCACAGATGCATCTCATTTTTCTACTTAACGTAAACTTTCTCCCAAATAGTAACTTCACTGCTTCTTCATACTCCAGGAGCAATAGTTTTATTTTCTTAATACCTTTTCCTTACAAAGACTTTGCTTTGTTTCTCATTTTCCATATTATAAGTGTATGTGTGTATATTTAGATATACAAATGTGTATGTGGATGTGTGTGTACACATTACACAAAAAAATATATATATACACTGTCCTTTATGAAATACATATAACAAACATTTCACCAGTAAACTTTACTTTTACTTATTGAAATGAGATAATGCCTAAAGTTACTTTTTAAAATGAAAGAAATATATACCTCTGTATATCGTATAATGTGTTCACTACCCCAAGTCAATTCTCCTTCCATCACCATTTATCCCCCATACTCTCTTATGTAGTTACTTTAATTTTGTCTGGGAAATTATATTAAGAGGGAATAATTGGGAAGGGGGACTTACTTTATTATTTGGCTGGCTAATTGACTCAATTTTTCTTTTAAATTATTTTTAAAATATCTTCTACAGTTTTAAAAATAAAAATTTAAATATAGCACTACATGAAACTAGAATGTATACTCTTATAAACATCCAGTTTCATAAAAAATATGAGAGAATAGAACATTGTTTTCCAATCATAATGAATGAGCAAATATAATGTACTTTTTTTCACTTAAGTTTAAGGTCTCTATAGTAATTTCATTATGAGAAACTGGGTACTATCTCTAATTAACAAGTCAAATTTATATTGATTTAAACATAGAAATGAGTGATATTAATATTCATGCAGTCTGTGCCTTATACCTTAAGTTCAGGTACAGACTAACATAAATGACACCTCATTGGTGATAGCTGGGGCCTTCTGAGCTTTTAACTGGCCTTGAATTATCTTTCACAGATGGCCAGGGTGTTAAGCAGATGGCTGTCTTCCTGACCTTTAAAAGCTTTGTTTTTCTTTTCATAGTTACCTGTGCCTTTCAAAGGATCAAATTCTTTTCTTTTTGTATAATTAGCTTTTATATTTCTGTCATGTTTAAAATATTACTTAAAATAGAAAGAGCGCACATATTACTGAGTAGGTGATTTCAATAAAATATATTTTCTATTGTGTGAGGAATTTTGGAGTGAAATAACTTTCCTGAATTAAAAGCCATATGCATTGTACAGTGTGCAGATGGAATAAACATCTTTCCTTTTCTCATCTCCTTAAACTGAAATTTGTATCTCACGTAGATGTGACATAGGAGGGAGAATAAGAGAGGGCATAGTGGGAATAAATACTCCATTTCCCACAATGAAGACAGAGAGGCCATTTTATAAAGGATCTATGACTAGATCTGGTTAAAGAGGACTGTCCTCAACATTTGTCTAGGGCTAGGCAATGTGTCCCACAGAACTAATACCTCAAGGAACACCTTGATACTAGGAGCCCTCGTGTTTGCTCAGAGATTTCAGTATTGTGGAATGTTTCAATTATCATGTACTTTGAAGCTTGAGAAATGTTTATTATGTTATCATATTAATTAGATATTCTTTGTCAACATGCAGATGAAAGTATTTGAAATTTCTATCCAGTAGGTAATCATTTCCAGATTCTTGGGGGTATGTAAGCTAAGCAAAATGTGGTAACAATCATAGCAATTGATGTCTTCTAGTGCTCTCCATCATTCATGACACCCATGCATACTCTTCATCTTTCTTTGCTTAATATGAGAAGAAAGTTCACACCTCTAAGTCACCTCATTTCCACTTCCTAGAATTCAATCCCTTGTCCCTAAATCTTCTCATGGCTGGCTACTTCTCATTATGTATTTTCTTACATCACTTTCCTTCGTCTACCCAGTTTTATTTATGCCCTGGTATTTATAACAGTGTGAAAATATATATATTTTTATATCTTTGTTTACTCTAGTGTTTTACTTTCTCTGCCAAACAATATAAACTCTTTGAGGTCAGAGATTATCTCTGCCTGAATTTTAGCACCTCAACTTCAGTACACAGATTAGTGTCTCACAGAAAATAAGCACTCAAGAAATATTTTGATGAATGAATAAATAACTAATCTTTTGCTCATGCATATTTATAAACCATCATTCTTTTCCTTTTTGTAGATGTCTGTTCAAACAGCTTTTTGAATTTTTAGTTGATTTTGGTCATTTTGTAAAGAATTGTGTTGATGTTGAATCAAAATTCTGGTAGACTAATTTGATGGCTGTACTAATATTATGATTGATATATTTATGAGAAACAAGTTTGATTTTTATCTCATCATTCAAAATATTTCTTTTTTTCTTTTTTTTAAATTTTTTTTATTAAGGTATTATATGTGTACATATCTTACCATTGCCCCCCCACCCCACTCCCATACATGCCCTCACCCCCCAATGTTTTGCATCCGTTGGTTACTCTTATATGCATGCATATAAGTCCTTCAGTTGATCTCTTATTTCCCCCACCTCTCCCTAACCTTACCGCTGTAATTTCACAGTCTGTTTGATGCTTTACTGCCTCTGTATCTATCTTTTTGTTCATCAGTTTATAATGTTTTTCATTATCCCCAAATGAGTGAGATCATGTGGTATTTTTCTTTCATTGACTGGCTTATTTCACTTAGCATAATGTTCTCTAATTCCATCCAGGTGCCTACAAATGGTAGTAATTCCTTCTTTTTTATGGCAGCATAGTATTCCATTGTGTAGATGTACCATAGTTTTCTGATCCAGTCATCTGCTGACGGGCACTTAGGCTGTTTCCAAATCTTAACTATTGTAAATTGTGCTGCTATGAACATAGGGGTGCATACATCCTTTCTGATTGGTGTTTCTAGTTTCTTATTTCTTTTTATATTTAAAAATATATATTTTTTTATTGATTTTAGAGAAGAGAGAGGGAGAGAGAGATAGAAACATCAATGATGAGAGAGAATCACTGATCAGCTGCCTCCTGCACACCCCCTATTGGGTATCAAGCCCGCAATCCACGCATGTGCCTTTGGTTGGCATCGAACCTGGGACCCTTCAGTCCGCAGGCCGACACTCTATCCACTGAGCAAAACCAGCTAGGGCTCAAAACGTTTTTAAGAATGCCTTTTTAAAAAACAATATTTAGGTTTTAATGTCCCTCTGATTATAATAATTTTGTGTACAGAGAACGCTCCAAACACTGGACATACATCTAGTTTTTTTAATCTTGTGCAAAATTATACCTGTGTTTCAGATGAATTTTATTATGTTGAGCAAAATTAGAGAAATTAAAGGCAAACATGGTAAACTTTTTTTTTCCAACTGGTTATACAGATCTTATCACAACACTTAAGAGATATAAAATAATTTCCTCTGTACTAAAATATTTATCATTAATGTTTAGTTTTTGCTTTTTGAAACATAATAAAAAAGTGAAAATTGCAACATCACACCTTGTGGATTTCTAGAGAGGATCATAGGCATAATGTATGAGACACTGCCTGTACTGCATGTATAAAAACTCAGTTTATATTAAATATCGTCGTTAGTTCATTTTTGCTGTTGGCATTGTCTGTTATCAGATGTACATTGGTTACACAAAGGCAAGAATCTAGGTTTTCTTCTACTTGGTTATTGTTAAGGCCATCCTATCTAATAAAAGAGGTAATATGCAAATTGACCATCACTCCAACACACAAGATGGCTGCCCCCATGTGGTCAAAGATGGCTGCCCCCATGTGGACACAAGATGGCCACCACAAGATGGCCAGCAGGAGATGGCAGTTGGGAGGTACCAGGCCTGCAAGGAAGGGCAGTTGGGGGCGATCAAGCCTGCAGGAGAGGGCAGTTAGGGGTGATCAGACCAGCCTAGGAACGAAGTTGGGGGTGACTGGGCCTATAGGGAAAGCAGTTGGGGGAGACCCAGGCCTGCAGGGGAGAGCAGTTAGGGGGGACAAGGCCTTCAGGGGAAGGCAGTTAGGGGCAATTAGGCTGGCAGGGGAGCAGTTAGGTATCGATCAGGCTGGCAGGGGAGTGGTTAGGGGGTGATGAGGCTGGCAGGCAGAAGTGGTTAGGGGCAATCAGGAAGGCAGGCAGGCAAGCATTTGAGAGCCAGCAGTCCTGGATTGGAAAAGGTGCAGGCTGGGCTGAGGACATGCCCCCCCCCCCCCGTGCATGAATTTCGTGCACTGGGCCTCTAGTCTTTACATAAGAAACTACATATATCTCAAGTTTCAAGAAAAATATAACTTTTGTTCAAAAAGTCTTTAAATGTGTGTGCCCTTGCCATTAAAAAGAGTAAACTTGAATAACTGTCATATAAAAACTAAAGAAAATAAATTCATAAAATATATTAAAATGATAACATTGGCTCTCAAGAGTTGAGCTCTTGCTAATATTCTTTTCTACTTTGATTTTTGTTTACCTCATGTCTTTTTCACATTTGATTTGGAAAGTTCAATGAACATTTTTTTTCCTGTTTTGGCAACTCCTTTGATTTGGGGAAATCTCAAGATAGGTCGAAGCCAACAAAGCCATCTGCTGTGGAAGGTGGAAAAGTAGGTAATCCCTTCTGTTTCCCTTTGGCAGCATGAAATCTCAGTTCACCAGTCACATCCCCTCCCTCCCACTGCTGAAGACTTTGAATCTTGAGTAAATAAAGCAAAAGCTCTATGATATTTGTATATTTTTTGATATCAGAATTAACAGAGTGGGGAGCCTAATGGCCTTGTATGAAATGTCTAAGTAAAATGAAACCCAGCAGGAGAGTGAAACAGGTCCAGACATAGTTGTCCCAGGGAAGCAGGTAGCGAGGGTCAAGCTGGATCTCTCTCTCTCTCTCTCTCTCTCTCTCTCTCTCTCTCTCTCTCTCTCTCTCCCCCCCTGTGTGTGTGTGTGTGTGTGTGTGTGTGTGTGTGTGTCCCTCCCTTTAACTCTCTCTAAAAATCAATGGAAAAATATCCTCAGGTGAAAATTTAAAAGAATAAAAAAAATTTAAAAAGACAGAAACAATTATTCAAGAGTCTCACTGAATTCAAAGGGAATGTCTGCAATGTTTGGTCTGACCTTCTTAAGGCTTTGAATGAATTCCAGAATAGAAAAAAAAAATTATTTAAATGGTCCAGGGTGAAAATCAAAGAACTTGGTCACTTGGCCCTTATAACCAATTGGATCCAGTTTCACTAAATTTGTGTGGGTAATATTGCTATGCTGTATGAAGTCCATAGTTTGTGCTAATCTGTGATGGAATATTTACAGCACTGATGCCTATATTTTTGGATAAATTCCATACCCTCTTTGGTAATAACAATAATAACCTATTCTTTATTGCAAAGATGTTTTATTTTTCTTTTTTATTGAATTTATTGGGGTGACATTGGTTAATAAAAGTATATATATTTCAGGTATACAGTCCTATAATACATCTCTGTATTGTGTCCACCACCCCAAGTCAAATCTCCTTCAATCACCATTTATCCCCAAGGCTTATGTGGACACCCCTACATGTTGATTGGCCTTTGCAGTACTAGTATACCAGTTAGTGTCTAGTAAGAAAAAACAAACTACTCTCGGTATTTTAAGCAGACATGGATTATTTTACCCATGCAGGTGCTATGAGACATAATACTCAGTTGACTTCTGTGGCTTGCAAAGAAGAAACGTGAATGATGAAGATGTACTTTAGGTTTATTAAATGTACTGTATATTAGATACATATGGTATGTTATATACCATATATTAAATGTATTAAATTATATTAGGAGTATATTAGATTAAAATGTAGTAAAGTGTAAACAGAGCCACACATATAGTGACAGAAGATTTGACTTGGGTGGTGGGTACACAATGCAATATACAGATGATGTGTCATAGAAATGTGCACTTGAAACCTATATAATCTTATAAACAACTAGAGGCCCGATGCACAAAATTCATGCAAGGGGTTCGGCCCTTGCAGCTGCAGCAGCTTGCCTTGGCCCTTGCAGCCCCAGCTTCGTCTGGAAGGTCGTTTGGCTGCCCGGTCTAATTAGCATATTACACTTTTATTATTACAGATTGCTATCCCAAAAATTTAATTAAAATGTACTTTAGGTATATCCTATCTAATAAAAAGGGAATATGCTAATTGACCCTCATGCTGTCGCAAAGATGGCGGCACCCACAGCCAATAAGAAGGGAATATGCTAATTGACTGCCCCACCCTAAAATATGGCAGCACCCACAGCCAATAAGGAGAAAATATGTTAATTACTGCCATGCCCTCAAAGATGGAAGCACCCACAGCCACAAGATGGCAGCGCCCAGTCCTCTCAGCCCCACCAGAGTCCCCCGGTCCCCTCATCCCCCCAGCAACCCAGGGCCAGCTCAAGGTGTAGGCAAGCCTCTCATGGCCGCTGCCCAGTCACCCAGGGCTGCCCGAGGCTCAGGTAACCAGGGCGGCCAAGGCTTGCGCTGCTGGCAGTGGCAGCAGCAGAGGTGTGATGGGGTGTCGCCTTCCCCCGATCACCTGGTCACCTCCCACCCCTGAGGGCTCCCAGACTGTGAGAAGGGGCAGGCTAGGCTGAGGGATGCCCCCTCCAGTGCATGAATTTTCATGCACCAGGCCTCTGGTAAGTTTATATTAAATGTACTATTGATATTTTGCTTCTTTCATCTTTTATGCATTATTTTATTTGTAATTCAGTAAATATTTTTGAATATGTATATAACATATTTCAGTATCTGTGCTGAATTGTATAAATCTATAAATAACCATGACAGATACAGATCTTGATTTAATCTAATTTTACTGTATTCTCATCCCATATCCAGTGGGTGTCTCACCTCCTACTTCTTTACTTATAAGACTTTGCCTGAAAATTCCATTTAAAAATTGCAAATCTTCCCCCAGATACTATCTCCTTTTGCTGTATCATGTTCTCATAGCACCCATCACTAAGTGGATTATATAATATTTAAATTAAATATATTATGTCCTTTTTCCATCCTAGAAATAAATGTTGCAGGCAAGTAAATGTTTTTCCTGTTTAATTCACAGGTATATTCCCCCAAACCTAGAACAGCTTTTAGTGCTAGTGGGTACACAAATAAATATTCTTTGTAGGACTGAATTCATCGGAACTTATTTTCAGTTAACTGAAAGACTCTTGGAAAAACAAGTAGTTTTATTTCACTCATCAGAAGAAAATGCTTTATATTCAAAGGTGTCTATAGAACACACTATGTTCTTAACACATGAAAACAAATACTTTAGCAACTTTATATTTCAAATTCACAATACTTTTGAATTTTATTATAACTCTTTTATATTAGTGTTTCTGGTTTCATTATACTTTCAGCTAGTATTGTTGTCATGGATTCATAAGCAAAGAATATGCCCAGAGTGAACCCAGATCTAACAAATTAGTATGTGATAAAAGAGACCAAGTGAGGGAAATGTCATGAAATGTCATCATCTTCTCATCCAGATTAGAAAATAACTGTAAGTTATAATTTAGTGATAGTGGACTAGATGTGATTTAACAGAAAAATTAATCATTATTTTAAATGTCTATCAGAAATAGATGTACTTTTTTTTCATTTTTGTCAGGATTGTATTGGGTATCTGTACTAGGGAAAAAACACTTTGGGAAGTTTTAAAGCAAAATATATATTGAGAAACCATTGCTTTGGATAAATAGAATTTTAAAGTAACATGCCTATGAAAGTAAAACAAACTCACACCGTTAGCATTTTTATTATAGAATACAAAGCAGTTTCTTCATTAGTAAATGTTAGTAAGGGGACTCCAGTGTCGACCATGGTGAACTTGATAAATATGTAAGTGGATAACTGAACAAAAAAATAGTAAATTTTAAAGACACTGCCTATTTTATCAAAGATTTATTTAGTTTGACAAAATCTAATTTGGGTGAAACAATGCAATAAAATAACCTAATTCCTTTATTTCTGTGCATAGGACCCTGACATCTCCATTATGAATGTATGAAAACAGCAAATAAGCAAGAACATTTGTTTAGTTATTTGTTTAATGACATTGATCAGCTCCTAAACTGTGTGATTTGTCTGATTCTTTGCTTGGAGATTTGCACCAGGCAGAGTATTTAGCACCTGGGAGTAGATACCCAATACAGCTTTGTGTAATTACAGTATTACCTTATCAAGAAGGTAATACAGCACATTTATAGAAATGTGAATTTGATCAAAGTAGTAGTGGTATGGATAGAAATAAACTTGGTGTCGCACACTAGAGTGGAAATGTTCAGAGTGGCCTGTGGGGGTGGGGGAAAATGGAATGTGGAAAAGAGAAATTAGGGACAAAAATAGGAAGTTCAGGTCATAAAGAGTACAGAACTAAAAAGCAGAAGAAAAACTAGAAGGAGCTTGGCAAATTTGCCGATGGCTCTCCAGTCACCAGGAGCACGTCTGACAGCTGCTTAACAACGTGATGCGGAATCCTGCATCGTTCGCAGGGTTTCCTGGAAGCTGTTCATGGTGATGGTTCTTAGGTCCTCAGAAATTATAAGGCACTATTTGGTTCCTATGTTTGTAATTATTTCTGGAAGTATGCAAAGACATCAGTGGGTATGATTTTATTAACCCACAAATCATATACTTCTCGTACTAACTGGGAGGGTTAATATAAATCATACATTGTGCATTTACTAGTCTTAGTAATAATGGGTTAAAAGGATTTACTGCAAATTAACTCTATATAACTGAAAATTCCTAGAAACAAAAAGCTTTTTATTGAATGGTCTCTGAATTAATGCTAGACACACTGTGAAATCAATCCCTAGGCTCTTGAAAAAACTGTAAATGTTTTCCTAGAACATATTTGTTTTTTTCTTTCATATGGTCTCAATTTATTTAAAAAGGTGTGTCGGGGGAGGTGTGATGGTGCTGAGTTTATATGCAATATCATCCCACAGAGAACCTTGTTGGTTAATAGAAACATTGCTAAAAGTACAGCAGTACATATAAGATTTTCCCTTAGGCTATAAATAATACATTACTTTGGTGTTTAATCCAATGCTGACAAGAAGAGGAATGAGTTGGCACCCATATGGTGAATATTAACTACGTTTCTAGCTATTGTTGCACTTAAATATTTAAGGCCTTATTTATAGAGTGCAATATAATGAAATAAGGAATTAGTATATTGCAGATGAAATTGTAAACAAGACTGTGTACAGTAAAGACAGAAAATATTTCTTCTCTACAAAATCTGCGTTGTCTGCTTAAAAGAAAACCTGCAAAAGCATAGCTTATCAAGAAGGTAAATTTATCTCTTCGCAAGTAATTGGAATCCTGATTTAAGTATTGTTTATGTGAAAATTCATGGCATGATGTCATGGTGACAAATAATTGTTTTGGTTTTCTAAGCTCTGCTGCTATCTGTGTATTCATAGCGGGACCCATTTTGCAAGAACCTCAGTTTTGTTGTATGTACATAAGAAGAAGAATAATGATTCTACATTGAGAGTATCATTATAACAAAAGAGATATTTTCTAAAATAATATATAAGTTGTCTGGGTGGTGTGGCTCAGTGGTTGAGCATTGACCTATAATCCAGGTGGTCACCGGTTCGATTCCTAGGCAGGGCACATGTCCGGGTTGTGTGCAGAAGGCAGCCAATTGACGTTTCTCTCGCATCTCGATAAATGAATGCATAATTTTGATCAATGCATCATATTTTCTAACTTCTACAGTGGAAACTTCACTATTGCCAGCAAAGCCCTTTGAAATTTTTATTTTGCATCATTTACTAGCAAGTCATAGAATTAATTCTGATTTCTCTTAGAAACAAAATTATCCCTGTACATTCTAAAATGTTTTGTTGGTTTAATTTTACCCTCTGCTGTATTTGTCCTTCACACTTTTTTGGGCACTGTGGTGTTGTGGAAGAGGCTGAGCGATCATTATAACTTTCTTTATGTAGATTCTCACAAATACTTCAGCTCAATTCTCTGCATAAGTCAATCTATACAGTGTAGTCCCCTAGAAAGTGTACTTCAGTTGCATTTACAAGAACTTGATATTAAACCTGGATATACCACATACTATCTATGAGATCTGGGCAAAACAGCCTTAATTCCTAAAGTTAGAATACTAGTATCTCCTACCTTACTTTATAGGGTTGTATGTGGATTTTCAGAGTATGATGTTAGACTAAAGCTCCCATTCACACATGGTCCATATATGTTTAGAATTGGAAAGAGAAAATGGACCATAACCTTAAAGATTTCCTTCACATATGATATTAGGAGCTATTGGTCAGCCTGAAGAAGTTAATTGGTCATCCTGCAGAGATAATCACCCCCTCACCCCATTATTTGGTTCACATTCCAAGACTAATGATGCGACACATGCATTAACAGGGTAAGAAAAGATTTACTGCTCAAATGGTGAATCTTTCTGGGAGACCAGGGAAGCCCCCAAGCAGTCTGAAAATAGCTTGAGAGCCTGGCTTATGGTGCTATGTTTTGTATGGGGTGGGAATGGAGTAAGGGTTCCCTCATATGGACCATGGCTTCTGTGGTTTAAACTTTCCACCAGAACCAAGAGAAGCTCCCAGGTTTTCTTATCAGTTGCTCAGATGTGGGGGCAGAAGGGAAGACCTGTGACTGATCTTGAAAACTGTAAATAGTCCAACCTCAATAAAACAGTCAGACAATTTATAAAATTAACCCCTCATGTTTGACTGAAGATTTAAATGTGCCATGTTTCATTGACTTTGAATTTGTTTAATTAAGCCATTACAGAGCTCTATGAGGCCTATAGCCTGAAGCTATGGCAATGTGATAAGGGAGGTAAAAATTTCCATTGAATGTCTTATTTAAAAGCCCAGCATCTTATATAATAAGTTAAATGAGTGACTTAGTAGCTATCAAAAAAGCCTAGAACTTCAAAAAAAACCTAGAACACAGTGTTGTTTGCACTAATACCAGTGGACTCAATTGATCAGTAAGGATGTATATTCACTTGTCTGAAGTCTACATACTTTGTTAGAGTTATATCTGATTTTCTTAATTATATTCTTAAATTCTTATGTGTTAGCTGCCCTCTTGAGATATATTTTTAAAATTAGTATCATATGCTTTTGTTTCAAGCAGTTTGGTCTCACCTTTAGTTCTTATCGCATCTTCTCCCATTCCATATACAATTTCATGAAAAAAAAATCCTGTTAGTACTACCTTTGAAATATGCTTATACTAGTGGCCCGGTGCACAATATTCATGCATGGGGGGTGGGATCCCTCAGCCCAACCTGCACCCTCTCCAATCTGGGACCCCTTGGGGGATGTCCAACCACAATCTTGGACCACTGGCTCCTAACCGCTCACCTGCCTGCCTGTCTGATCGTTCCTAACTGCCTCTGCCTGCCAGCCTGGTTGCCCCCAACTGCCCTCCCCTGCCGGCCTGATCGCTCCTAACGGCCTCTACCTTGGCCCCCACCACCATGGCTGTGTCCAGAAGGAAGTTGGAGGTCCAGAAGATGGCCGGGCAACCCAGACTAATTAGCATATTACCCTTTTATTAGTATAGATAGATGATATAGAATAGGATTGCTTAAATGGGGGGGGGGGAGCCTTTTTCATCAGGAGAAGATGCTCTTGGCAGACAAAAATATGTAATCCCTATATCTGGACTGATAGCCAGTCATATGCACTATACTGCCAAACTGGTCATTAAAAAGTTGAACTGCTTTCTTATACCTTACACCAAACAGTTGTTTGCCCTTAAAACCCCTCCTCAGCCCCCATTTTAGGTTCTGCCTTCACAGTTCACCCAGATTAGGTTCTGGTTGGCCAGTTTCTATGCCAATCAGTGCCTCTGGGCCTATCAATGGGCCTGATCAGGGAGGCAGGCTGATCAGCAGCCCCCATGGAGGCCCGAGAGAAAGAGAAGTGCAGCTGCTGGCCAGGCCCTGAGACACAAAGAGAGTCAAGGGCTGATCAACAGCTGCCATGGAGGCTACGGATCAGACCCTGCTTCTCTCTCCCCGGGCCTCTCTTCAGGCCTGATCTGCAGCCCCCTTAGCAGTCTGTGCTAGGTCGCGGTCCCCACAGAGGCGGGAGTCAGTGCTGGGTCGCCATGGCAACCCAGCACTGACTTCCAGTAGGTCGAGCCTTCGGTTGTTTTGGATGTTACGACCCTGCATTTTTATATATTAGGATGGTTGTGAAATGGAATTTTTGGACTGGACCCCAGATTCTTTGTTCACTGGAGTCAAAGAATGAATCCACAGACAGAAGATGGTATAGCAAAGGTGAAAATTTATTAAAGAACAAATACAAACTCCCACATAGGGAGGGAGAAGAGTCCCACAGAATGAACTCCCATGTGGGGAGGGGAAAGAGTCCCACTGAGTCCCCCTTCCCCATGGCTTATAACGGCTGCAGATCCTGGTGCCTTGATAGCCCCTCTGATTGGTCACTATTCCCTTAGATTGGTTACTATAGTAACTCCTGGGCTCAAAGGTTGAACCTCACATGGGACATGTGAGGTTCTCCCCCTCTCCTTCCTTATTGTTTTCCTATTCCTTTTGGGCTTTCTTCTTCTCCTTCTGAATGAAGGGCTTCCTTCCCATTGTAAATATAGACCTTTTACTGTTCCCAGCTCCCTCATTCTATGGCAATGTACATGTTGCAGCTTTTCAGCTTCCCTATTCTATGGAAATATACCTTCTGCTGCTCTACAGCCCTGTGCTTTCCTCCATGGTCCCCTTAATTTCTAAAATTTTCTAAAACCTGTCTTTTTCACCCCTAAAAATTCATGTTTCAGTTGTGCATAAATAATCAAATAAACTAAACATGAACAAATTTTTATGTAAATTCATAGAAAATTTCAAGATAAAACTGTCTTTGCTTCATTGTCATGCAAAGAAACACATACTAATAAAGAAATTTGCAGAGAGCAGGAGGATGAGGGTTCATGCTATGTTAATTAGGGTTGAAAGGTTTACAGTTTGGTTGAGGTGGAAAATTGTCAGAGTCCATACATGGTTTGTTCAAGCTAATCCCATGTTCATTAGCCAGCAGATTATTCCTTGACTTCCACTGAGGATCTGGTATTTGGGCTCAGACATAACATGTTTGGTCATTTTCTCCTCCATCCTCCCTTCATAATTCCAGAATGATATTTTCATCAAATAAAATATGTTAAGAAATACCATCAGCATTTGCAAAACAATGTAATCTGTTAACATGTGGCCTTCAAGAGTATGTAATACCACTATTACTGTAATACTCCTAAGAGTATAGACTTAATTTATTTAGTAGAAATCAATCTGTGATTTGGGAAAGTGGGAAAGTAAAGCAGAGGATTAGTTCATCAATGACAGAATCTGAAGGGAAATTACACCAAGGGACAGGTAATTAGTGCTGTTATTTTGTTAGAGCGATCTAGAATTTCACAAATGAGACAGAATTCTGAATTTAGCAAGTTTTCACAGGATAATTTTTAAAGGGACAGTTAGATTGGAATATTTAATTATTAACAATAATTGTTAGGAAAAATGTCAGGAGAAGAAAATTGGAATAAAATCTTAGTTGGTTAGTTTCAAGATTTCTAAGAACTTCCCAGATAATAATCATCTATTTACTGGTACTATGACAAAATATGCATACAAATATTCCTTGAGATACTATACAAGTGTTGTCTCATATTCAATCAAGTCACTAAGCTCAGTCAAAGTTTAAAAGGATGCAAATTAGTCTCCATTTGTCACTAAGGATTATTAGCAGAGATTTTGTCGAGAACATCAGTAGTACCATACTTAGGTGCCTCAGTTCATGTGCCACCTATAGACTGTAAATGGACTTCGCATTCTAGAATTTCTAACAATGGCTCAGACATTGGGGACAAGACCTAGCTGGGTACTTCAGACCAGCACAAACACCAAGAGGATAAGTTAGTGAGCCTCGAGACTGCAGTTACAATATTTTCCTTTTACTAATTATCTTTGAAGATAGGCTCTTTGGGTAAGAAATTTGTTCTGGACAGGGTCTACACTCATCCCTCCTCACTGAAAATCAAGAACTTTAAGTTCTTGGGATACTGTTATCTGTTATATTTCCAATATTTTTTATAAGAATATAGATAAAAAATGCTAAAAGAAAGAAAATATAGCAACCTTTCCAATGTACTGTGCAGAGTAAACTGTGACCTGCTGTTAATAGCCACTCTCCCTGACTCACTCCATGCTTATTTACCTACCAAGTCACACATTCCTTTGCAAAGGAATAGCTTGTGTGCAAAATATGAACCACATTTTACAAGAAGTTCTATGTATTCTTTTTACCAAAATGTTGATTACGTTATTTATATCTGTTGCCACTTTGCCTTATCTCTCCCCAAATTCATCATAGATCTTTTTTAGTTTAATAGACATAAACTGCCTTGTTTTATTCCAATGACTGCCTAACATTCAATTGTGTGGATATGAATAAGATTTATGTAATCATTCCTCTTCTGAATAACAGGAGATTTTTGCACAGATTAGCTATTGTAAAAAATGCTGCATTGACTAGATTTACACTACAGATCCCATGCTCTAGTCTAGTCTATATAAAATAAATATTTCTAAGGGAAATTACTGAGCATTAAAAAGACACATTTAATATTTAAGAAATACTAGTCAATTGTTTTTTCAAAACTGTGATTAATTTATAATCTGCTCAGCAATGAGGGATACTTATAATCCTTCACTGTCTTCCCAACAACACATTCCAACTGCTTCTTAAGAATTTTGCCAGTGTTTTCACTTTCGGAGCTTTCTCTATATATCAATTTAAATTTTACTGTTTACGATGATTGAGAATAATTTAATATATTTTTGATCATGTGTATATCTTCTTTGACAAATGGCCTCCTGTTTTATTTTTGCTTGTTCCTGATGGCATAGTATGTAAGAAACTGTCCGTCAACATTAGTTCGTCTTTGAAAGAAAGAACAAAAATTTTAAAATGAGTGTATTGATTTTGGCATTCAGAGATGCTGACTGTAACTCCAGGTCAACAATTTGCATTAATGTTGTAGTCTCTCACATTTTTGTGGTACTCTCAACCTTCAACCAAATATTGGGAACTGTGCAAAGAATAACAAGGATCATCCTGGAGAGTTAAGCAGAAGAAAGAACAAGTAATACCCATCTTAAGGACTTTGGTTTTTGTTTTTTTTTTTTGATGAACAATCAAAATATCTTCAGAAAAATATAGATTGAGTGACCAATCAATTTTAAAAGTTCATACATGCTAAAAATAGAGAATACATTGTATATGATTAGGATGGGAAATGCATAGGACAATGAGAACATTTTACCTGTGCAGATTAATTGAATGGGTGACTTGGAGTATGTTAGGGGCAATGGAGATGAGAGAATTGCATTGGGTTTGGACAGATTCTGAGAAAAATTGATCAGCATTTTTTTTAATCAAATATGGCATATGAGGGAAAGAGAGAATTAATAATTATATCCTACTTTATGAAAAGATAAGGATATTATTTACTGAACAGGGAAAAAGTCAGAAGAGTGTAACAATAAGTTAAATAGGTAGACATTTGGATATATTGATGTGAGGCATATCTGAATCCTATTTTATTATTATGTAGAAAAATGTTTAAATAAATCAGTATATATTATTTCTCATCTTTACAGAACTAATGATGGTGATTTCATTTTTAATCACATGATGTAAGAGTCAATTTATTAGGTATATCTATAGATTATATTACACGGCCATAACTGAGTTTAAAAATTAAAAGTACTTTCCATGAAACAGATGATATTATCTATTTTATAAAGCCATTGGCCAATTTAGTTACTTAGATGTTTGAATATAGAGTACACAAAACTAAAAGCTTACAGAATTCCAAATAAATTATGATCTTTACTAAATCAATTACTTATATATATTGTCTGGTCTTTTATTTTCCTTGCACATTTTTTTTGCAATTCAAATAACTATACTTACTTTGTTAAATCAGTTATCTTTAAACTGATGTAATTGAAGTTCTTTTCTTCTGTAGTTTTATTGAATATAAAAGGTTACATTACCATTCAGTCACCAATTAACTGTTTCAACCAAAGAGGAAACACATAATATGCCTGCATACCTAGAAAAATAAGGGCAAGACTTAATGGAATATTTTAAAGGTAAAGTTGAAAGGTTGAGAGGAAGAACAGAACAAAAGAGGGAGAGGAAGAAAGTCCTAACTGGAGAGAGCAAACACAATTGTGCTTTGCTATTTCTTTAACAGACCGTGCTTCATTCTGACTCCTCTGGAACATCAGCTTTACATCCCAGGGTGCAGTTAAATATTTTAAAAAGAGGAGTATAAGAAACGATCAAAAAGGTTCTTCCCGAAATTAAAGTGGAATAGATCAATGAAAAGGATTTTTTCATGCAAATCCCCTGCTTTTATAGTTCAGCATTTCATTTACTGTAAAATTACAGTAGCCTTTGAAAATTTGATTCCATTTATGTTCTCATTTACTCTTGGCTTTTAAATACTATTAATCCTATTTTCTTCCGTGTTCCACCAGGCACATTTTCATATTTTTATTCTCAGTACATTTTCTTTGTGTAAAATGATACATTGTTTTCATTGACACTATTGCCAGTTTTTTCATGTGTATTGATAACTTTTTGTTCATATTTATCTAAATAATGAATAGCTTTAGTGCTTACATCACTTATTCGGGCATTAAAGGATCAATTTACTTAAAATTATGTATGTTCTGTTTATACTAAATATCTTTGGAACAATCTTAGACTGAATGGTTAAATATGAATCACAGATTTTGTTCCTAATGGATTCTCATTGAACTGTGTTGACCTTTTAGTTCATATCTTTTTTATATTCCATGGTCTCACTTCACTATTTAGTGTAATGGGACAAGCATGACTTCACAAATATGACCAGAAATTTATCTGGCTACATAGACAGTAAGCTGCCAGGGAGTATTTCAGTTCTCCCAGCAAAAGGGGTTACCCCCAAATTATTACCTGACTAATAATTCTCTCCATCGCATGCACCCAAATCCAACTCCCAACAGGCTCCTGGGTTCACAGAAGTAGGGCATGAACTAAGATTTAAGCTGCCTCATTAGTATATTTGTTCACCCTAAGTCACTATCCTTTTGAACTATTAGAAGAGAAAGGAACCAGAGTCTGGGTTCTCTTTTCTAGGATGCAAACACATGCTGTATATCGATCAGCATAGCCCAACCCTGGCTCATGTCTTTCTGATTGTAATGAAAGTCTAAGGCCTGGCTCCTGACTTGCATGTCCCTTCAATAAAGCTTTTCTTCTTCTTTTTTTAAAAAAAAAAATATATATTTTATTGATTTTTTACAGAGGGGAAGGGAGAGGGATAGAGAGTTAGAAACATCGATGAGAGAGAAACATCAATCAGCTGCCTTCTGCACACTCCCCACTGGGTATGTGTCTGCAACCAAGGTACATGCCCTTGACTGGAATCTAACCTGGGACCTTGAGTCCGCAAGCCGACGCTCTAGCCACTGAGTCAAACCGGTCAGGGCTAAAGTTTTTCTTCTTAATGCATACTATGTAAAATCGTGGAACTGGTCAAGAACCCCCTTGGCTATCAGGTGTCAATTGCCTATCTCACATGATGATTACCCAGCCTAATTTCAATGTCACTTTTTTTAAGTTAAAAAATGTATACATTTCCAGTGCATTTGTTTCATGCTCATTTCAGTGTCATCATCCAGCAAAAGCTCAATCTTAGGTAAGTTTATATCTCAGGACTTTTCTGCAGTACAGTGGGGCCTACCTGGTGAAAAACACAACCACAGGAACTGGTATCATTTGAATAATAATTTATCTTTAAGTCATCACTCATACAGTTAGTCTATTACCTTTCCTCCAAGTATCAACACTTTCCTCTCCAAACTCAAATCCAGCAAATTCTCTTTCTATTTATTTCATTGAGTAAACTGAACCATTAGAAAAGAACTTCTACAACCTCCCATTGTCCCATCCAGTCAAGGAGCTACATCTGTGCCTGTGAACTCTGCCTTCATTTCTGCCATGAAAACCATTTAATGACTTCCACTTGGACACAGTAAAATGCCTATGAGCTTCCCGTGGCCTGTAAAAGCCTGTGGAATCTGCTTCCTGCTGCCTCTTAGATGTTATCTCCCACCAGTCTCTACCTGACTCACTAGTCACAAGATGGATACCTGCCTTTAATGTGCCCTTTGCTTGAAATACTCTTTATCAAATGACCACATGATGCACTCCCTCATGGCCTTGAATATGAGAATCTGACTCACACTAAACATCTGCAAGAAATGCTGCATGCAATCCAGACCTCACACTGGTTATCTAAAGTATGTCAGTCTGATGGTGAGAAATTTGCAGTGGCTGGAACAGAATATCTTCCTATAAATAAATTATATGGTAGATGTAAACACATCTTAATTTTCTGTCTGGATACTCCTATTAACAACAACAAAAAAATGATGATTATGCATCTGTCAAATTCGCTGAATATTGCAAAGAAATTGAATGGAAATGAACAAAAAGAATTACAAATATATTGATGCAAAGAAACAAGGTTTACAATGTGAAAACAAAGATTTAGCTTTGCATGGAATTCTATAGCAATTAGCAAAATTATTTCAATTATAATGATAGAAGAAAATAAACGTGATAAGTTTGTGTTTGTAATAGTTTCCTATTGCTGCATAAGGCATTTTCATTACTTAGTGGCTTCGAAAAGCACCCATTAGGCCAGCCAGTGATGCTCAGTAGTTAAGCATTTACCCATGAACCAAGAAGTCACTGGTTTAATTCCTTGTCAGGGCACATGCCCAGTTGCTGGCTCCATCCCCAGTGAGGGGTGTGCAGGAGGTGGCAGATCAATGTTTCTATCTCTCTATTTCTCCCCCTTCCTCTCTCTCTAAAATCTATATATTTATATTTTTTAAGCACCCATTTATTATTTCACAGTTTTCATAGATCATAAGTCTGGGCACAGCTTCAGTGGGTTCTCTATCTTACTACTTAGATATTACAAGACTAAAACAACACACCAGCTTGGTTGTTAATCCTCATCTGAAGCTTAAGACCTTCTCCCAAGATCATTCAGGTTATTGACAGAATTTATTTATTGCATTTGTAGAACTGGAGACCTTGGTTGCTTCATAATCTAAAGAAAGCCATGGATGCTATCAGTTCCTTGAGGTTATCCCAACTTTTAATTCCTCCACAGGCAGGAGTTTTGTGTTTTGTTTTTTTGTTTTCCCTAATTAGTTTCTTCAGAGAGAATCTATTTGGTTTCTTCTTGTCAGAGTCTCACATAATGGTCTTAAACAAAATTTTCCTTTCTATTTTAAGAAAGTGTCAGAATAATTTTTTTTTCATCACAGGATAAAATGTCTTCTAACCAAATAAAATGACTATTGTGCTAAGTTTGTGAAAGCACATGAACATTAAATATAATAATAAAAACAGTGGGGGACACAAAGGTTGGATACACGAGTGAAGGAGGGAACATCTGTCTAGGTCAGCATCTCAAGTGAGACCTGAAAGGCAAAAAGGAGCTAGATATCTGAAGACTCTCAAGGTAAATATTTCAGGAAGTAGAGGAGGAAATTCAAAATCCCAGAGACAGAAAAGTTCTGAGGTCTTAAAGAAAGAGAGAGAGAGAGAGAGAGAGAGAGAGAGAGACACCTGTGAAGCTAGAGTCAAGTTAGTAAGAGAGAACTCATTAAAAAATGACACTGATATTAGCTGTCATTCAAATTTTATTCATATGATTTTTAAAACCATGTCCTGCTTCCTTATTCCCCTGGAGGATTTATATGGGCAGAGAATATAGCCATTTTTTCAAGCATGTACATCCCTGTGTCTTAGCACACTATATAAAACATATTGTAGATTTAATATATTAAACTTTTTAAAAATTTCCAGTGTTCCCTTCATTCAAATGTAAAATGAGAAATAATGAAGTCTAACTTTTAAGTGTTGATATAGAAATTAAATATAATAAGGACTAAATAGCAATACTTGACTTATAATAAGTACTGAAAATTGTTAAATCACGTCAGATCTCATAAAATTTGCTTTTTAATACAAACATTCAATCTGTGTGTGTTTAGTAAGACTGTCACTGTATTGTGTTAAACACTGAAAAATAAATCTGTTAAGGCATACAAAACACATATTGTTATAATGATGTAGATTTGTAAAAACAGCATTATATTTAGAGAGACAGGTATTAAAAATTTCCCTCCCTGATTTTCCAAGTGTTTGATTTTGGTAAAGGACTTATCCTTTCAGAATGTCACTGTTTTTATTATTTTTTTAATGGTGACAATAATACATATTTACAGGGGTTGTTGTGAAGATTAAATAACATCCTATCTAATAAAAGAGTAATATACAAATTGACCATACCTCAGCTACACCACAAGCCATGCCCATCAGCCAATCAGGAGCTAGTATGCAAATTAACCCAACCAAGATGGCTGCAGCCACGGAGCGAGCAGGAGGCTTGGGTTTCCCCAGCAATGGAGGAAGCCAAGCTTCCCACACACCCTGGCAGGCCCAGTCCTCTGCTCAAGGCTACAAAGTTCAATTATAGAAGATAAATTCCAACAAAAATGGTGGCAGCCACAGAGCTGGAGAGAGGAGGAGGCTTGAGTTACCCCTGGCAATGGAGGAAGCTAAGCTTCAGCAGCCCTGGCAGGCCCAGGCCTCCACTCTAGGCTACAAAGTTTCAATTATAGAAGATAAATAAATCCCAGATACCAGGGCCTCCACTTGGGTTGCTGGGGGGCGTAGCCAGCCTTCAAACCACCACAGGCCCCTCGCTCAACTTGACCCATGCCCCAAGGGAAACCCCACCCTGATCTGGGACACCCTTCAGGGCAAACCAGCTGGCTCCTACCCGTGCACCAGGCCTCTTATCCTATCTAATAAAAAAGTAATATGCAATTTGACCATCACTCCAACATACAAGATGGCTGCCCCCATGTGGTCAAAGATGGCTGCCCCCATGTGGACACAATATGGCCACCACAAGATGGCCAGCAGGGCAGGGCAGTTGGGAGGGACCAGGTCTGCAATGGAGGGCAGTTGGGGGCGATCAGGCCTGGAGGGGAGGGCAGTTAGGGGTGACCAGGCCAGCAGAGGAGGGAAGTTGGGGGTGACTGGGCCTGCAGGGAAGAGCAGTTGGGGGGACCCAGGCCTGCAGGGGAGAGCAGTTAGGGGTTACCAGGTCTGCAGGGGAGGGCAGTTAGGGGCAAACAGGCTGGCAGGGGAGCAGTTAGGCATCAATAAGGCTGTCAGGGGAGTGGTAAGGGGGTGATCAGGCTGGCAGGCAGAAGCAGTTAGGGGCACTCAGAAAGGCAGGCAGGCAAGCAGTTGGGAGCCAGCAGTCCTGGATTATGAGAGGGATGTCCGACTGCTCATATAGGCCAGATTGGGTCTAAACAGGCAGTTGGACATCCTTCGAGGGGTCCCAGATTGGAGAAGGTTCAGGCTGGGCTGAGGGACACACATCCCCATGCACAAATTTCGTGCACCGGGCCTCTAGTAATATTTATAAAGCCCTTTGACCAAGGAAGACATTAAAATATTATTTTTATATACTATTGAGGGAAAGATGAATCTTCCATGAAAACTGACTTAATGACATTCAAAACATTTCATATTTTATATTTTCTAAGAAACTAATTGGTTATAGGAGAATTCAAAATCAATGTCTATACTGACCACATATTATTTTATAAAGTTCCAAAAGGACCTATTTCACAAATGCTGTGCCCATATACTATCACTGACTTAATAGTGTGAAAGTAAGATAAAAGTAAGCCAAAGAATAGTTTTATATGCAGATAAATCTACTTTATCAACTAATAAGTGAGTTAGAAATCTGTAAAACATCAAATATTGTAACCCCAAGAAGTGGAGTCTGGATACTTTAATTAATGTCATTGGAAAAGTTGAATACTTGAAAGACTGCACAACACTTTGTGTGCAAATAATGACATTTCACAACTCTCTCATAAATACCTCTTGAAGAGGAGTCCATGCATCATTTGAGAGTATATATCAGTTCAATTTCATCTGAACCAAATGGCATTTTCAAGAACTGTTATATCTTTATTTGATGGTTTCTTCCAGCACTATAAGTATTAAAGGTGATCAAATTGAAGAATGTTTGTTCTGACCTTCACATAGCTCCATTTCACCATTGGCTTAATATCTCTTACAAAGCACCTGAAGTGCATTAAGTAATTTCTCATTTCTCTATGATTCCATGATGCCTTTGTCACAAAACAAATGATAAATCAATAGATGTGTAGAAATCCAAATAAAAGAAAAGCACACAATAAAGTATCTTCTACTTTCTTCTGACACCTTAATTCTTAAACTTTCAGCAGAAAAACATCTAGATAACATTTCAAATCTACTTTGTTTTTGTAGGCAATTTTGTTCATTGCTAGATATTTGGTGAAGAACAATAGCTATATATATTATGCATGTATATTTTTAATAAAATAAAATCAGGAAATAAAAATGATCAAGGAACAGAGGTATGGCACATATGAAAAGACACATAAGAGATCTTTTAAACAAATCCCACAAAGTCATATTTATAAAGCAAATTAATAGTTCATAATCTTGGATAGTATTTTTAGTTTGAAAGGGCATAGAAGGATGTGTGCCCACAAAATGATGAACTTACAAAAGAAGAGGTGAACATATTAAGAGGACAAAGAAGTTCAGCAAGCAGAGTAATATGGAAAATACTATGAAGTTAAATTTGCAATCAGAGTCAAGAGTTCAGAGAAAGAAGCCTACTAGAAAACAAAAATCATGTTAAGAATTTTGAATAAATCTATTAAGGCACAATGTGAAAATTAATATAGAAATGGGCATCCAGATAACTAACAAAATGGAAAATACAAGGCAAGTACTAACTTTAGCCAAATAAAAGAGTAGAAGAGGAAGGTAAGTTAGTAACAGCGTTAATAACACTTGGCTCATCAGTGAGCAAATATTTACATGGAGGGAGAATATCACAAGTGATGAAACTAGATGGCTTGGAATTGAATGTCAATGTTGCCTCTACAGGCTGAGTGACCATATGTGAAGCCACGGCCCGTGTGGCCTCAGGTTCAAAGACTTGGAGAAAGGGCTGACGTGCAAATTAATACACAAGACAAGAAATATAAATTTGGAAATTATGGGGGAAGCCAGTTGTGAGCTTGATACAAGGGACCAAGTTCCACTGAGTCTCTGTTCCCATCTGCTTTTATTTACTAGAATACTCAATTGCCTTTCAGGAATGCAAACAGACATATCAAAGGATTGTTTAGTAAACAGTAAGATTATCAGGTTGGGGGAGTTTGCTTTAGGGCAGCAGTGGGCAAACTATGGCTCGCATGCCAGATCCGGCCAGTTCGGCTGGCCAGTTCGGCTGTTCTATCCTGCCCGCGGAGCCGAAAGAGCGGAGGGTTCTCTTGCTCTCCCCTCCACTCCTTTACTTTGAATTTATATTAGTTCACACAAACACTCCATCCATGCTTTTGTTCTGGCCCTCCGGTCCAGTTTAAGAACCCATTGTGGCCCTAGAGTCAAAAAAGTTTGCCCACCCCTGCTTTAGGCCTTTGAGTCATCAGCAGTAGGTAATAAAATGCTAATATTCACCCTGTGAATATCAAAAAGCCCCATTCAGCCTTCTGACTGGGAGTTCTAGCATTTATATTAATTACTGTTGATCTTGGTTGTCAGCAACCGTAGCCTTATTATCTGCACTTTTGTTTCTGTACATGTACATTAATAATTCCTTTATCATTAAGTGCCTTCATAGAAATAACATGATTAGAATAGTGCTTTCCCTGTTGTCTTCTGTTTTTTGGTAATGATACCTACTATATGAAGTAAATTGATAAAATAACTCATACAGAAAAGGTGAGATAAAAGCATATGTGTGTTTATTGAGGAACTTTCAGATCTAAATATTTTATTAATTTTTTAATTAATTTTACTGGGGTGACATTGGTTAATAATATCATATAGATTTTATGTATACATCTTTAATCATACTAATAATGAACAGATTATTCCTTAAAATCCTGGAATTGATCATTAAGTAAATTATCAATATTAATGAAGTTTAAAAGTATATAAGAAAAAATATTGATATTAGAAAGCCAAAAAAATGTTTAAAGTTTTTATAAGTAGCAGGCCAGAAGGTATGGAAGATGGTTTTTTTCTTAGAGGCATGTAACTTATTTGATTTTTTAAATTTATGTTCATGAGTTATATTTGCAAATAATTAAGATATACTTTGTAAATATATTATTAAATTATTTATAAATAATTTTTATGTCAGATTGATTATTAAGTATATAAATTAAAGAGAAAAAATAGATGAGAAGAAATGCCTTTACTCTTCTTTTTGTTTTCCTCTTCTATTATGTGGTGTTTTCATATTCTTGATTATTTTTTGACTGTTTAATTATTACATTTAAAAATAAAAGAAAAAATTAGAGGCTGGGAGCATGCTATCTTTCTCTAGAAAACATTTAAAATTGCTTCAGAGAGGATATAAGAGACTTTTGCAGTCCCTGGTGACTTCAATCTAATTGTAGCAATTGAGATGTTTTGAATCTTGGTTTTAGTCCCTGTGAAGGCTTTACTATTTGCAATTATCTTTATCCTAAAGGATACTGTTTAGAGCCTCAATTTGAAAATATAGGATATTTGCTAGGAATCCACTTATACAGCAATATCTGAGCTCCACATTTTGTGTCCCTAGATATGACACACTCAAAAACTCCAGTCATCCATTTAGTCTCTCAGCTACTTCTTCCTCTAATCTGCCCATGTTCCCTGAGAAACTACCCAGAATGTCAGGCTAATTTCTTTTTAATTCCTTCTCTGAAGGGATGTTGGTCCATAATTCATCCATGCTTTTCAAGTTGATCTCAGAAGATTTGTTCTTTTGCATTACCTAATCCACCATTACTAGAAGTAAAATGAGGTAATTTTCAATCAAGGACAAGATATAAAAGACACACAGAATGAATAACTTTCTCTTTTCATTATGGAATTGGTGTCCGTGGGCTGGTGTAAAAATTTGCAGCAAATGAAACAACAGAAATGTTTTTCTCTAAAAGTTATAGAGACCAGTGGTTTGAAATCTACTTAGAAGAACCATGTCTCCTCCAAAAACTTGAAGAGAAATTTTTCTTGCCTCTTCCAGCATCTAGAGGTTCCTCATTCCTTGGCTTTTAGATGCCAGGTTTCTGCCTCCATCTTCCTCCATGTATATGCATTTTCCTTTTCTGTCTACCATGAGGCTATTTGCCATTAAAAATAGCACCCACCTGCCCCTGGTTGGCATTGCTGAGTGGTTGAGCATGGTCACAGTATGTGCTTGGTCAGGGCACATACCTGGGTTGTGGGCTCAATCCCCAGTGTGGGGCAAGCAGAAGGCAGTAGACCAGTGATTCTCTCTTATCATTGATGTTTCTATCTCTCTCTCCCTTTCCTGTCCTCTCTGAAATCAATAAAAATATATTTAAAAAACAGCACCCACTGGGATAATGCTGGATGAACTCATCTCAAGGTCCTCAATTTAATTATTTCTGTAAAAAGGCTTTTATCCAAATATAATCACATTCATAGCCTCCAGGAATAAGAACAGGGATATATCTTTTGGGGCTATATCTTATGCAAACATGAAATTTACTACAAATACATTGAAACATTCTGAGTTTTGAGGAATCTGTGGTTTTAGGAATTAAAGTCAAGATGTGAAACTTAACTATAACACTAAATAAAGTATTTTAATTACATGGATTAAATATAAATATTTTAAAAAAAGAAACTGAAATAAAAAACCAGCCTAGCTGGTTTGGTTCAGTGGAGCAGGGGTGGGCAAACTTTTTGACTCGAGGGCCACAATGGGTTCTTAAACTGGACCAGAGGGCCAGAACAAAAGCATGGATGGAGTGTTTGTGTGAACTAATATAAATTCAAAGTAAAGGAGCGGAGGGGAGAGCAAGAGAACCGGATAGAACAGCGGGATCCGGCCCGCGGGCCGTAGTTTGCCCAAGGCTGGGATAGAGCTTCGGCCTGCAGACTGAAGGGTTCCCTGTTTGATTCCGGTCAAGGGCACATGCCCGGGTTGTGGGCTCAATCCCCAGTAGGGGGTGTGCGGTGGGGCAGCTGATCCATGATTCTCTCTCATCACTGATGCTTCTATCTCTCTCTCCCTCTCCCTTCCTCTCTGAAATCAATAAAAATATTAAAAAACAAGACAAAACAAATATTGCTAGTTTTCTTCTATCCTTTGACTAACAATCAGTATTTAGTTTTCTACATATGTAAAAGATTACCATTAACATATATTCATAGTAAATCACATCCATAGTAAAAGTTATAAAGCACATAACCTGGGTGAGCCTTGTTTTGGGGTCTATGGGGATTGGTCCAGAACTGGCATGGGCTGAAACCCCATTTCATGAGAGCCACCTGGAAGCGGGGGCCATGGGGCAGCTCCCACTGGGGGGAGTCTATGTTAGCTGACTTTAACCTAGAGACTCAGGGGCTAACCAGAGCATTGAGTATGACCTTGAGAGGGTCTAGAAACCTGGGTTCACAGGGACAGCCCTGGTGTTGTAGTGTGCTGGGGGCCTGGGCCTGTGGGAGCCAGCCTGCTGATGGGGTGGTTGGAAAGTCTGGTTCTGAGGTTATCAGCCTTGTGCTGGACTAGCTGGGTGCCTGGGTTTGCATTGAAACTTTTTTGGGTCAGCTTTATGTTGGCATCTATTTTATTGGCCACCACCATGCACGGGATCTCTGGCCTGACCTCCTGAAGCTCTGTATATCAGGTGCCCAGGTTCTTGAAGCTGGCTTTCCTCTGCACAGTGAACACCATGATGCAGGTGTGGGTCTTGTGGCAGTAGGAGACATGCATACTCTGGAACTGCTCCTGGCCTGCTGTATCCTAAAAGTCCACAAGCACAGTCTTGCCGTCCACTGTGGCTATGTGCTTGAACAGGGTCAGGGCATATGTGGAAAGCAGCTGGGGCTGAAATCCATCCATGAAAAATCTCTCCATGAGTTTGGACTTGCCCAGAGCACTGTCCCCAAGGCAGATGAGCTTCACATTGTCATCAGCTAGCAGCCCAGGGTTATAGGAATTAGCTGAAGCCTTGCCAGAGCTGGAATGTGCCAGGTGCCACCAGATCTGGCTTTCTTGGAGTCAACCAGGAGCCTGGTGTCACAGAGCTTCCTGGAACTGCGGGAGATGGCAGGCACCTGGGTGTGCTGGGGGCCTGGGCTCATGGGAGCCCTCCAAGAGCCAGCTAGGTGGGGGCAAAGGCCTGGTGCTGATGAAGTAGGATGCTCCCTTCACTTTCCTTCTCCCACAGGGAAGGTGTCTCTCTGTACTGGTCTGCTTCAGCCTGGTTGGAATTATGGGGATAATTCAAATCTATCTTTCCTACCCTCCTTAATGCATCTTTTCTTATTCATGTGCATCACCCAGGTACTGTCATCTCTCACCTGGAATCCTTAGATCTTGTGAAGCTGTTTTCATGCATGGATGATTGCTTAAATTGATGTTTCTAGGAAGCAATGGGTGCCAGAAATTCTTATACCATCATTTTGCTCTGTTCTTTCATTTTAAAATTTCCAAAGTAAAGTAGAATTGCCCCACATAGACAGACACTGGCCCATCAGTGCTTTCTAAACAATTTCTCATATATTTTACTTCTGAAAAAGAGTCTCTATGAAAAGTCAGCATCCCACTGGTTCACTCCAGGCTCACTGTTTACAATGCTAGACATGTTAAAAATGAGAACTTATTAGGCTATCATTACGCTCTAGCTGTGTCTATGAGTAGGAAAGTGGCTTATATAAAGTTGTACAACTGGCAACTCTCAAAAATGTGCAAAAATAAATTAGTAAACTGAAATTTAAAAGCAAGATTTAATAAGGAAAATGCACAAAAGCATATCAGTAAGTATTGAGAAAAAAAATATATGTATATTGAGTGGCCAGATTATTATGACCACCCCATCAGTACTTCGCTGGGCCACCTTTTGCCTTCAGTACTGCGGCGATTCTTCTTGGCATTGACTCCACGAGATGTTGAAAGGTGATGCAAGGAATCTGACATCATACCTGATGAATATTACTGTCCAGTTCTGTGAGTTTTGATGGTTGTGGAACCAGCTGCCTGATGGCTCTTTTAACTTCGTACCACAAATGCTCAATTGGATTGAGATCTGGTGTTGGTGGGGGCCACCTAAGCAAGGTAAAGTCCCCCTCGTGTTCTTGAAACCACTCCTGCACAATTCGAGCACCGTGGCATGGCGCATTGTCTTGTTGGAAGAAGCCATCTTCATTGGGATACGCCATCAACATGATAGGATGAACTTGATCAGCAACGATACTTAGATATGTTGTGCTATTCAGATGTTGTTCCACACGAATTAAAGGGCCCAAATCATGCCAGGAAAACATGCCCCAAACCATAACACTGCTCCCACCAGCTTGAAGGGTTGTACTTATGCATGTGGGGTGCATGCTTTCATGCTGTTTCACTCTGCCATCTGCATGATGCAACTGGAAACGTGATTTATCGGACCACATGACTTTTTTCCAATGCTGGACTGTCCAATCCGTGTTCCTATGTGAATTGGAGACGTTTTATCTTGGTAACTGCAGACAGCAAAGGTGTTCGAACAGGCCTTTGGCTTCCATATCCCACACAATGCAGTATACAGCTAATTTGCCTACAAACGTCAGGTGGTCATAATAATCTGGCCACTCAGTATTATCCGGTGCATGAAAATTCATGCACTGGGGGTAGGAGGGTGTCCCTCAGCCTGGCCTGCCTCCTCTCATAGTCCAGGAGCCCTCAGGAGATGTCCTACTGACAGCTTAGGCCCGCTCCCCACAGGGAGCAGGTCTAAGCCACACTCTGGCCTCCCTCTGCGGGAGGCGACCAGGCCGATCAGAGGAAGGGGTTGCCCCATCACCCCGCTGCTGCTGCCACTGCTTCCCTCGGCCCTCACTTCTTAGTGCTGACCCCACACCCTGCCCACTGGTGGGTGGGGGAGATCTGGGGCCAGGCTGGCTGTGGGAGGGGCTGTGAGAGGTTGAGGTACAGCAGGTTGCACTCCATCCAGCCTCTGCGAAGGTGTGGCGCCAAGACTGGGCCTATGCCGCTGCCTCTGTGGCTGCCTGTGCAGAAGGGGCAGCACTGGGACCGGGACCACGCAGCCCCCTCTCCCATTGCCCCTGCAGAAGGGGTCGCGGCTCTGGACTAGCCTGCACTGCCACCTTTCCCACATCGCTGGCCATCGGCCCTCACAGCAGCCGTGGCTTTGTCCAGGGGATATCTGGTAGACATCTGGTCTATCTGGTCTAATTAGCATATTACTGTTTTAACAGTATAGTAGTGTCCTGGTGCATGAAATTCGTGCACATTAAAAGGGAACTAATTAGAAGAAATATTTTAATATTGCTATTTGCCCTTTCTCTATAATAGAAGTGTCAGAGCTGAAAGAAAATTAGTAAAATGTATATGAAAATCTCCCTCCTGTCAGTGTCTCGGGTGTGCCGTGGGACCCAGAGTCAAGTCCCCGCCTACCCATGCATGCCTCGAAATCGTATAAGACCCAGACTCAGACAACCCCACCCCCATAAAGCCCCACCAGGCAGGGAATGCAGGACCAGCCTCACATCTCCTGTCAAGTCCTGCTGAGTGGGGGACACAGGATGCAGCCTCATGTCCCCCATCAAGCCCCGCAGGGTAGGGGATGAAGCCTCCTGCTGATTGAGCATAACGACCATTTGCATATTAGCCTTTTATTATTAAGATATGCATTACCTATGGACACAGACAATAGGGTGGTGAAGGCTTGGGGAAGGGCAGGAACTGGGTGGAGGGGGCAATGGAGGGAACAAAAGGAGACATTGTAATATTCTCAATAAAGATTAAAAAAAAACCCAAATGGGTGTAGCTGTGTTCCAATAAAATTTTATTTAAAAAGCAAGTGGAGCTGGATTTGACCTGCAGGCTGTAGTTTGCTGACCTATTTTATTTTATTTTATTTTATTTTATTTTATTTTAAAGAATAGTTTATTGATTTTTTAGAGAGAGAGAAAGGGAATGGAGTGGGGTGGGGGGAGAGAGAAACATCAATAGGCCCACAACTGGGGCATGTGCCCTGACAGGGAATCCGGCAACCTCCTGGTGCAGGGTACGATGCCTAACCAACTGAGCCACACCAGTCAGGGCTGCTGACCCCTTTTAAGTAAGTTTGCATTTCTGCTAGGATATTATCTAAGTCTGAGAACTTTTTTGTTTTGTTTTGTTCATTCTCAGAGTGTTTTTCCCCCAAAACAGCATATAATTTTTATTTCACATGTGCCATATATTTTCCTAAGTCTGAATATAGTAATAATAGTTTTGTTTTTAAGTTTCCCCACCCCCCTGCATATTGTTTCCTCAAAGTTCTGTTTGTTTTTGTTAAATTAGACATTTTTCTCAAATATTGATGACCCCTGGTTATCTGCTCATGTCTAAGAGATTGAATAGCATAGCGGTTGCCTCTGTGGTGGGGGAGGTGTTGACTGGGGCATGACGGAACTTTCTGGGGAGATGGAAATGTGCTATATCTTGATTGAGTTATGGGTTGCGCAGGTTTATACAATTGTCAAGGCCATTATACTGACCACCGCATTTTCCTATAATTGCTTAAAGAATATAAAAAATGGTTTATGAAAGCAAGCTGCTGAGTAGCCCTATGCGGGGGGGGGGGGGGGAGGGGGAGTGGTATGAGGGCTGGTTGACTCAGGGGCTCAATAGAGAGAGTTGGGGTTGGGCTGTTTTGTTGGGAAATCTCTGATGCCAACCTCTTTAGGTATTCTTTTCTTGGTGAGTTGGACACTGAAAGAGAACTAATATAAACAAGAAAAAAAAAAAAACAACCCAATTTGGAGAAAACAGTATGCAGGGAGAAGAAAACGAAAACAAATAGAAAATGAAAGAACAGTAACAAAATACTTTGTTAATATAGTCAGAGATTGAAGGGGATAAATTCTGGAATGTCGTGTCTGGAGAGTTTAGCCCTCACTTCACTGTCTGGGAGCCAGAGGGGAGGAGGCCCCAGGTGATGGGAGGAATCTGACATCATGCCTGATGAATACCACTGCCCAGTTCTGTGAGTTTTGATGGTTGTGGAACCAGCTGCCTGATGGCTCTTTTAACTTCGTACCACAAATGCTCAATTGGATTGAGATCTGGTGGTTGTGGGGGCCACCTAAGCAAGGTAAAGTCCCCCTCGTGTTCTTGAAACCACTCCTGCACAATTCGAGCACCGTGGCATGGCGCATTGTCTTGTTGGAAGAAGCCATCTTCATTGGGATACGCCATCAACATGATAGGATGAACTTGATCAGCAACGATACTTAGATATGTTGTGCTATTCAGATGTTGTTCCACACAAATTAAAGGGCCCACATTCAGGATGGAGCAGTCAAATAAGCCGCTGGTGGGTCACAGGGCTGCCCCTCCCAGTTGTCCTACTGTGTCCTGGGTTCAGAGACCCTGTTTTATCCTCTCAGGACAATGAACCTTCTGTCTTTGTTGGGGCGGGGACGGGGCAGCTGCCCAGCTGTGCAGAGTGGAGAAGGAAATCTGAGGATTAGAGCCCTTTGTAGACCAATCCTCTTGTTTTTGGCCCCAGCTTTGCTCCCACTTCCAGGGGTACTTAGTCCATTAACTTGGGCGCTTTTGGGGGTTTTGTGGGATAACTCCTGGCTTAGGGTTCCCTTCAGGGGCAATGTCCTCAGGCTGCTAAGGCATGGACCACATTCATCCGCCTTCCAGATTTAAATGTTTGTTGCTGTTGTCCCTTTTCACTTTATTCTTTCTGATTCATACTGTTGTACTGTGGTAGGCAGAATAATGGCCACCAAATGTTGCCTGCGGTGCCGCCTGCCTCCTCCAGAGCCAGGTGCGCTCCGAGGGCAGGATCTTCCCACAGGCCTCGCCAAAAACAGCTCAGGGAGGGTGCCTCAGGGCCAGTGGGACTGGGACTGATGGGAGTGGGGTGTGGCATAGAGGTGGTACCTGTGCTTCTGTTAACTTTCACAATGTGTTTTATACCACAGCCTGTGGCGGTGGCTGTGAGGGGCCAAAGCAGAGCCTGCGGGCCGAGCTGAAGCAGCACCTGCAGGCCATTGGGAGTGCTCACAGCCATGGGGGGAATACAGGCCACCCTCCCCGGTTTCTCCACCCCCGCCCCCAACCCACCGCTGCTCAAGTCCCCACCCACCCGAGCCTGCTGTGTGCACAGCCTGAATGGTCATTATGTGACAGTGTCCTGGGCAATTAGCATATTCCTCCCTTATTAGTGTGTGTGTGTGTGTATATATATATATTCACCATACCCATTAATGCCAACAACTTATTATAAAAGTAATGGTAGAAAAACTTTAAAAGTTGGAAAGGTGATCAGTTTTTGTAAATTTTGGAGGGAGATGAGAAACCATTTGTACTGCTTTGGCACTATTTAATGCAGTCAAATGAGTAGGGATCATTCAATTTAAACAGTTTATTTAAAAGAAACAAACAAAAATAACAACTATAGGCCCTGGCAAGGTAGCTGGGTAGCTCCCCAGTCAGGGCACATAGAAGAATTAACCAATGAATTCATAAAAAAGTGGAACAACAAATCAATGTTTCTCTCTCCCTTTTTCTCTCTGTAAAAATCAATCAATAAATTTTAAACATAAAAGAAATAAAAAGTAAAAAGAAAAACCTACAGTTTTCTAAGGGAAATTTATATGCTACATGGGGAGCAGCTAGAGAACCTGCAAATTAACAATAAGAAACCAAGATTTCTCCCAAGATTTAGGGGAAATTAGGAAGTATATAACATATGTAGTAAATATTTTAATTGATAAACATGGCAACAAGTTAAAAATTTTCTAGAAGATAAAGGCAGCTCAAAATGAGGAAAATTTTGTAATAATGAGATCTGTCTGAAGATGACATGACATCGTAAGGAAATGCTTTTATTTTTCTAGTTATATACTAGTACTAGAGGCCAGGTGCACAAAATTCATGCATGGGGGGGTTGTGTGTCCCTCAGCCCAGCCTGCACCCTCCCCAATCTGGGACCCCTTGAGGGATGTCTGACTGCCCGTTTAGGCCCGATCCCACAACATCCCTCTCACAATCCAGGACTGCTGGCTCCCAACTGCTCGCCTGCCTGCCTTCCTGATTGCCCCTAACCACTTCTGCCTGCCAGCCTGATCACCCCCTAACCACTCCCCTGCCAGCCTGATTGACTCCTAACTGCTACCCTGCCAGCCCGATTGCCCCTAACTGCCCTCTCCTGCTGGCCTGGTCACCCCTAACTGCCCTCCCCTGCAGAACTGGTCACCCCCAACTGCCCTCCCCTGCTGGTCCGTTTGCCCCTAACTGTCCTCCCCTGCTGGCCTGGTCACCCCCAACTGCCCTCCCCTGCAGTCCTGGTCCCTCCCAACTGTCCTCCCCTGCTGGCCTGATCATCCATAACTGCCCTCCCCTGCAGGCCATCTTGTGGCGGCCATCTTGTGTCCACATGTGGGCAGCCATCTTGTGTGTTGGAGTGATGGTCAATTTGCATATTACCTCTTTATTATATAGATAGCCTGAATGCATATTTGGAAAACTTAAAAAAAATTACTAAATAGTCACTTGAGTTGTTCGAATAGAAAACCTTTAGTACAATTTAAAACAAAGTTATTTTATTTTCAGCATTACAAGTATCCTCAGGCCTAAGGTACCCATGCTCTGACCGCTTCTTTGCCTTACAATGCACTTTTTGTAAATCATATTGTGCAGGCTGCCCTTTCCTATTAAAAACAAAACAAAACAAAACAAAACTACCGACTTCTTGAACTGCTAATTAATTGAGTTATATATGGCACAGTTTTAAAACACATAGGCTAAATGAGCATCATCAAATAATGTTTAGTACATATATTTTAAGTAGAAATAAAATGTAAATGTTTATTATGCTAGCCTAAAGCAAGGTAAGCAATAGCAGTTAATATTTTAAAAGTTTATAAATGTTTAATAACATATTAGAACTATAAGGGAATTCTAACTCAAGAGCAATCAAGCTTGTTCCATGGGCATTGACTAAAGTTTCACTATGGAGCAAATAAAGGGACTGTTTATCCTTATTTATTGAATATTGCTTCTTCTTTTTAAAATAACCATGAATAAATTCAATTATTTCATATGCATTTATGAATATACTAGAGGCCCAGTGCACAAAATTTGTGCACTGGGGGGGCCCTCAGCCCAGCATGCACCCCCTTCAATCTGGGACCCCTCAGGGGATGTCCAACTGCCAGTTTAGGCCCGATCCCAGGGATCGGGCCTAAACCAGCAGTCGGACATCCCTCTCACAATCTGGGACTGCTGACTACCAACCATTCACCTGCCTGCCTACCTGATTGCCCCTAACCGCTTCTGCCTGCCAGCCTGGTCCCCCCCAACTGACCTCCCCTGCTGGCCTGGTTGCCCCCAACTGCCCTCCCCTGCCAGCCTGATTGCCCCTAACTGTCCTCCCCTGCTGGCCTGATCACCCACAACTGTCCTCCCCTGCTGGCCATCTTGTGGAGGCCATCTTGTGACCACATGGGGGTGGCCATCTTGTGCAAGGGTGTGATGGTCAATTTGCATATTACCTCTTTATTATATAGGATTTCTACAGAGAGAAAAGCTTTGTAAACTTCAGATTATGTCAATGGTAGTCTAATATTTGATGCTTCTTAAGTGCTCAAATCCTAAAGAAGTTTATCAAACATAAAAATATTATTATTATTTTTTACATCTTGATTGGAAAAATGAACTTCCTTCTCTCAAATAATCTTATCAAGTGAATATTCTAAGGTGAATAGTTTTGCTTTAATAAATATTTGGGTTTAAATAATGATATATATTTTGAAATACAGGTCAGTATTTCCTTTTCACTTTTGAAATTGCCCTGCATAGATAAACTGGGATTGTGAACATTGCTTTTTGTTTGTTTGTTTGTTTTCAAATATACCTCCATTGATTCAGAGAGGGAGAGAGAGAGAGAGAAAGAGAGAGAGAGAGAGAGAGAGAGAAACATCAATGATGAGAGAGAATCATTGATTGATTGGCTGCCTTCCGCACACCCCCTAAATGGGGATTGAGCCTGGAACCTGGGCATTTGCCTCCACCACCATGACCTCCTGCTTTCATAGGTCTACACTTAACTGAGCCAGGCTGGCTGGGCTGAACAATGGTTTTAACAATAGCATTATTAACCCTCTATAGTGGACTCAATCTAACATCATATACAGACTTCCTATCATTTACAGCTCTGTGGTCCTGTGTAAGTTTCTGTATTCAATGAGCTTAGGATCTTTGTTTGTAAAATGGAAATAAAAATGGAGTAGAATGCTTTTCCATCTTATAATATAAATCTTGAAGTGTTATTGAGAAATTAATAGAATTAAATATAAAAGAAAACAACAATATTCTTGAATATCTTTTGCTAATTCCATACATTTTGTGAATTCTAGTTCTTTTTCTGTCAGCACCATATTCTCCTACAGCCTCATTTAGATTATCTAACCCAGAGTTCAGAAAACTATGCAGAGAATCCTTATATAACTCACTGTCTCCTTTTTCAAATAGTATACGCATATTAGTACACAACCCTGCTCATTTGTTTGTTGTTAATCTTCTGTGGATGCTCTCATACAAAGCAAGTAGTTGCAAAAGACCACATGACCCACAAAGACAAAATTATTTACTATTTAGCTCTTTAAAAAGAAAACAGTTTCTGATCCCTAATCTAGAGAAGTACAGAAATCTATGAATATGCTTTTACCCAAATTTCTGATGAATTCATGCACAGCTACTTTTATCATAGCTTCATTTACTCTGTTCTAAAATTGTTTTGAAAATTGTCGTATTTACATTTTCAATTTATTATATTTCTATTATTAAAACTGATAAGATTTCAACATATCAGCAGTATAAAATTGATTGTATGTAGTATACATTTGTGAGTTTCTAAGATTTAAGTTGTGTATATAGTATACCATTTTCAAGATTTCTAAGTTTCAAAATCTTTTAGAGTTTTGGCTGTTACTGCCCTATACGCTTATCCTTCAATGTTATTTTACCTTTATTCTATGGCAATTAATTTATTCCAACTTTGTAGCTCTTCTAGAGTTACAAAGGGTGAAGCTAGATTGCTGATCACTCCTTTGCAAGTGTAGGAAATAACTCTTCTTTTACTGTAGGTGTGGAACCCTCCATAGCAGATGTTAAGGAACTTAGGCTGGTACCTTTTTGGCAGAATACCACTTACCTGTATCTATGCAGTAATCCTAGTAATCCTGGACAGCGATTCTTATTATTAAACTAGAGGCCTGGTGCACAAAATTTGTGTACTCAGGGGCAGGGGGTTCCTCAGCCCCGCCTGTGCCCTCTCACAGTCTGGGAGCCCTTGGGGGATGTCCAACTGACAGCAGTTGGACACCTTAGCGCTGCCGCGGAGGTGGAAGAGGCCGTGAGCCCGGCTTCTGGCTGAGCAGCGCTCCCACTGTGGGAGTGCGATGACCACCAGGGGGCAGCTCTTGCTTTGAGCGTCTGCCCCCTGGTGGTCAGTGCACATCATAGTGACTGGTAGTTCTGCAGTTCAGCCGATACACATATTAGCCTTTTATTATAAAGGATTACCTTTTTTTCCTCAAATTTTAGCCATCTTGTAGAGTCGGTTGAATTTTTTTACAGGAGGTTGTTTGAGAAAGGTATTTTCTTATCATTATTTTTGCTTCTGTTGTATCTATTGTTGCAGCTCTATTCATATTATTATTTTGAATAATTTAAAATTTATACTACAAGGGGCTTTTTTATTTTGCTTTATATATAAATTTATATATATATATTTGAAATCAATATCTTGTTTTGATTAGTTCTACATTTTCAAGTCAATTTAAATATTTTATTTAATCTCATTTTCCATTTAGATTTATTTAGTGATTTTATTTCTAACAATTTTATCTTAATGATTAGTTTTATTTTCTTTTAAATCCTCACCCAATGACATACTTGGAGAGAGAGATATAGACAGAGAAACATTGATGTGAAAGAGAAACATTGACCAGCTGCCTCCTGCACGTACCCTGACTGGAATCAAAGCCTCCATCCCCTGGTGTATAGGATAATGCTCTAACCAATTGTGCCACACTGGCCGGGGCTCTTTTTTTAATTTTTATGTTTATTGGTCTTTAAATGGCTCAAATTACAAATAAAACAACTGGATGGTGGCATCAGCCCAACACATGTAATACATCTTTGTCAATTGGCTTTATAGAACTCATTACCCAGGATCAGAAAGGTCTGGAAGCAAAGTCACAATGTTAGTGGTTGGGACCCTTGGTTAAATAAGACCATGGGACCAGTGTTACTTTGCCACTTAATTCTGAACATGGCATATCATATGAAAAATATGAAATAAAAGATGTACATCTCAAACCCTTTAAGGACAAATATTTAACATGACAGTCCAGATGCAATATTTAAAGAGTTGGGTTTCTAAAAGCATATTTTGTTTACTTTATACCCACACCTGTTACTTGTAATGCCTGAACCCATATTTGACTTATTGAGATTAGGACTGACCAAAACAGTAAAACTCCATGAATCAACTGTCTTAGCTCCATCCCAAAGAATAACAGGAAATCAGACAGTGGTAGATATCTCAGTGAAATTATGTTTTAGTCTTCCAGCAGGCACACTATGCAATGGTAGCACAGGCCTACTGTGTGGGCTGTGTGTGCTGGACATGCTTCCTGCACTATACTCAGGATTGATTGCTTGATGTTAACTCTAGGAAAATGTAGCTGCAGCATTCTTCTTTATGAACACAAACATACTACAAATAGTCCTAATAACTCCCATATAACCAAACAGTAATCTCATGAGTACACATTTTAAAAATTGACAGGTGGCAAGCATGACTATTTCCCCAAAGTGTTCTAGTGCAAGATGCATTAGCACTATTGACATCTTTCCTGTGTCTGCTCCAAAGAGAGCAAAGCTTAGCCCATGCTTTCTACTTGCAGAAAAGGATTTCCAGATACTAGCATCATAAAGAAAAGAGGTTTAAACCATAACTTATGCTGAATCCTCATAGTCTAAAATTATCTTAACAAGTATATCCTGGCCCTTTATTTTAAACTACTGTGTAGTTAATTAAACGCAGTCAGAAGTTCTGGAAACTTACTTTTGAAGAACCAGAGTATAGCACACATTTGAATTTGGACAGACCTCTAGCAGATAGTCATTTCACAAGAATCTTCTATACAAAAGTGTACTCTTTGCTAGGTATATACTCTCTCACCGTTTTATTCAGGAGAGTTCATCAAAGGCTGATCCACTTCAATGTGTTGTAAACATAAGCTTTGTAGGTCCACATTTATGTGAAGGTAAAAGCGAGTTAAACTTAATTGTTGGCTAAGTACACATAGCAGAAGAGAGTGTTATGAATGAATGTCCTGCACATCACTCACTGTGACACACGTGTGCACCTGAATGCCCCCAAGCTGAATAGAGATTCAGTTCAATATTCTTAACATCTTAGAAGTGATGGTCCATAGCAGGGCCAGTGCTTTCCTGAGCTGATGAGTAATGTGCTGCTGTGAAATAGACGGCAATTCAGCGCTGAATCTATCTCAGAAACATAAGCCTATTTTTAAAAAGTTAACGTTGTGTTTATTTCCTATTTTCTTTACTTTTTTAGTATTTTAAATGTGAAACGTAATTTATCATCTTAATTTATCAATGTTTCAATAGTCCTGAAGAAATTATTTTAAAATTTTTAAGAGAGCTTTTAAAGATAGTTCATTATTCTTTTTAGCATTATTGTAAGAATCTATACTAATAAAAGAGAAAGATGCAAATTGACTGTACGTCTGCGACACCCACCAGCCAATCAGGAGTGAGTATGCAAATTAACCCAACAAAGATGGAGGGTTAATTTGCATACACAGGCACAGAGTAAGACTGAAGGCTCTACTGAAGACTGAAGATGACTGAAGACTGAAGAGGCTTGGCTTCTCCACTGCAGTTGGAGTGAAGGCCTGAGTCCCAGGTATAGGAGGAAAACCGGTGGCGGCAGCGAGGGGAAGGAAGGCCTATTGCACGAATCCTGATGCAATGGGCCTCTGGTGGTTTTACATAATGGACATTTTTTAAATTTTATACATATTTATAAATAAAAATAAGTCAAACCCAGTGCTTTTGGCATACTGCTTAAGGAACAACTCCAGAGTTGTGATTAGAGCCTCTCCACTGTATTTTCCTCATTAGCCTAATCTCCATTGTCTCACGGGTTCTACATTTTCAGTCCACACTACAGACAGCACAGAAGGTTTCTTCAACTGTGGATGCAAAACATGCATTTACTTAATTTTACTGACCTCTAAATGAGAAGTACCTTTTTATTTCAAAAAGAATCTAGGAAAAGTCTTTAGTAATATTAACAGAACCTGTGACTTCGTCATCAACAAGAACAACAAATATTTTGCTAATATTGCAGATATTACATGAAAATTAGCAATTATTAGACCTACCATTAAATCTTAGTATTCCACATTTTCAGAAAAATGAGTATTTGTGTGTATATGTAGGTACATATATATCATAAATATGTTTATGTTTTAATAGTTATATATCCAATATTATTAGTTTATTTTATCATATATATGATAATTTATATTATTATAATATGGAGTGTATAGATTATTAGGTAAATAAATTTAGAGAGAGAGAGAGAAAATCAGAGTGAGAATAGAATAAAATCAAAGTGAAAATAAATAGTTAATATATTAACCAGTGTCCCTGTTAGCATAGGCTAATACACTAGCCACGATCAGGCTTCATTGATCCTTAAATTTCAGTGGCTTACAAAGATTTATTTCCCTCATGGTGAATTTTTGCCATGAATTTGTTTCATACTGTTTTCCCACTTCCAAGCTGATGAAGATCTTGTTCAATTTCCCTGACAAGTTAACCTGAACCACAATGCTTCCCAGGAATCTTTGTTTATTCTTCTATGAAACAATATTAACAGTAACTATTGTGTAAGATGGCTGCAAGAATTGACAAAGAGGAAAGGAACTTCATCTTTAATAAATTATAAATTACTGGAAAACATCTGTTGAAGTTGATTCATAGGATTTGATCTTTGTAAAGAAGCTTAATAATAATAACACTTAATTTTTTTAAACATTTCTTACTATAGAATAATATTTGTTCTTTTTGGAATTTAAATGGAACTGTGCTTGGTCTATTCAAAACTTTTATATATTTACAACCTCTCTCTAAAACGGTCCATGTAATGACAATTTATACATCATTAACATTATCACATGTATTAGTACATTCTATAAGTTAGCACCCATACTACAAGTCTACTGCATAACAGTGTCCGTGTTTTCTGTTTTGTTTTCTTTTTCTAACTAACAAAATTACTACATGTTTTTCTTAGGTAAAAATTATTTAGCTATCTTTAGACAGTAGAGTTGAGTGGGAAAATCCCCAAGGCAGGGTCACTGAGCTCTGGTATAAACATAATTGTGGCAGTCTGGTCTGGAGGAAATGTATCACTCAATTTGTCTGCATCTTGGATTCCTTATGTGTAAAAGAAGAAGGTCTTGGGATAGACTTTTATAGTATTTTGAGAAAAAGTATTGTGTTAATTTTCACTGTAGAATAGTTTGGGGACTTATTTCCATGCATACCCTAACAGAAAGGTTGGCCTGAAATCCATTAGAAAATATAGTATTCATATTGTGTATAACAGGGCAAGAAAAATAAACTAAATAATGTACTCATAGATGTTCATCTTATAAAATGTTCATGAGAATAAAGGCCATTTATTAATCTTTAAGTACAAAGAAGAATGTGTAATAACTGGGCAACAGCTCCTCAAGCTCCTGCAAAATACATGACTAACTTTTCTCACTAAAATATGTAGCTATGCAAAGTGAGAGAAATAGCCTCATTTAGCTAATGGCAGTTGTACCTGCATATTTCATATAAAATAATTTAAGTGCATTTTCAAAGAGGTCAATTAAAAGAGCAGATACACAAAAATATGTTATAATAGAAATTACCTTAATTATTTAAAAATCAAGAAAATAACTACAAATCTGGTTTAATACTTATTTTAGGATTTGATTATATTTTAAAAGCTAATTTATTCAACATAACTTACTTTTACATTATAAAATCAGCATTAGTTTGCCCTGTAAATAGGAGATATTCTTTTTTTATTGTTGAAATTATTACAGATGTCTCTCATCCCCCCCTTTAATCACCTCCACCCAGCCCTCCACTGGCTCCCTCTTGCCACCACCACACTGTTGTCTGTGTCCATGGGTTATGCATATACGTTCTTAGTCTAACCTCTTCACCTTCTTTGATCCTGCCCCCACATCCTCCTCCCCTCTAGCTTATGGGGTAAAGCAATTACAAATTGAACATATTATATAAATTCCTATGGAGATTGTTAACCATTTTTCTGAGAGTAGTTTAAAGTCCTAGAAACAAATATCAGATTGAAATATGTAGAGGAGTAATTGGACAGGGACTAAGGTTGAGCTAGTTATGTTTATGGAGATAAGTTAAGTAAAAACAAACAAAACAACTCTAGAACCATATAAATAGTAATGGTATTGAATGAGAAGAAGGAATAGCAAAAGATGCAATATCCTGGCCAGCCAGTGTGGTTCTATGGTTGAGCATCGACCTATGAACCAGGGGGTCGTGGTTCTATTCCTTTATCTCCCTTCCACCAGAACCTTATCTACTGGCTTTGGAATTCTCAAGATATCATAGAACCAATTAATATTCTGAGGAAAAATGGGAGGTGTGGATTTGGAAATTTGTGGAAAATTTAGATCTTAAGATTAATTATTCAGAAAGCAGGGCCAGGCTCAGATGAAATTATAATATTATTTAGACAAAATTAGCCATGATTATAACAATCTGGATGTATGACTTCTTCATTTCAAGATATTTTAAACACTGGTTGAAGTGGTTGACGATGGTATCTATGGAAATGAGAATGAAATGTGAAGAAAGGAGATGGAGCATATAGGGTGTCAATTAAATTCCTATTTTAAAATCCAAAGATTGTATTTTAAAAAATCCCTAATATAGGACTGATGCATATAATATATTATCAGTATTAGTCAGGATTGGGTAGGTTCTACTTTAGTGATAAAAGCAAGCAAAAAAAAAACCACACACCACCCAAACGTTAGAGGTTTAAGAAATTAAGACTTAGCCCAGCTGGCATAACTCAGTGGTTGTGCATCAACTTATGAACCAGTTTGAGTCCCAGTCAGGGCACATGCCTGGGTTGCAGGCTCAATCCCTGGCGTGGACTGTGCAGGAGGCAGTGATCAATGATTCTATCTCATCATTAATGTTTCTCTCTCTCTCTCTCTCTCTCTCTCTCTCTCTCTCTCTCTCTCTCTCTCTCTCTCTCCCTTTCCTCTCTGAAATCAATAAAAATATATTTTAAAAATAAAATAAATTAAGGTTTAGTTCTTGTTCTTGTGCCTGATGGTGTTTAATGAGTAGTCATCCATCTGGCAATTAAGGAAGCCAGGGCTTTTCCAAATGGTAGCTCAAGCGTTTACTCAAAATTTTATACTAGATTCTGTATTCGACTGACCAATTTAACGACTCAGACTGACACTTCTGCTATAATGCTTGTTTTGAAAACTGGTTGTGTGTTTTTTTTAGAGTAATTGATACCTTAGGGCAAAATTGAACATAATGTAAATTTCATGTTTGCTCATGTGCAGTTTTATCTGCAAGACACACCAGAGAAACATTAGTTAAATGCAGAAAACTGCACCCAGCTGAATCTAGCTCCAGAGGTCACACAAAATGCAGGCACACAGCCCAAACATCTACCAGCTCATCAGCATGGGTTAGTTTTGGGAAATATCACTATCTCCAAAAAAAGAAAAAAGAAAAGAAAAGAAAAAACACCCAGACTTAACCAAGTGTTTTACAGGAGAATCTAGGATGGAAAGTAGCATACATCACCTATGATCATATTCTATTGGCCAGATCAAGTCCTATAGCATTAAGATGACTATAGTCCTCTAGCCAATCCTCACTATGGTAAATTTAAATCATATGTGTCTTATAATTACCTTGATATTAAAATTCATAATGTCAGCAATGAAATCTGTTTTTTTAAATAATCACTATATTGGAAGTGACTTTTCAACTGTAATAAAGTCAGAGGTAAACCAACATATTACACTTTCAGCACTGCTCAAATTAAAGGGAAATTTTGCTGAAATGTGGCCTCGAAAAATAGAATCTAGTAAGGAAAGACAGATCTCTTAATAAAAGATGAGAGCCAGTAGTTTAAAAAAATGTATTATCTTATAAATAATAATTTATTCAGAATAATAAAAATCCCCCAAATATAATTTCGCTTGGTACAGGATTAGGTACAGAAAATTTTGATTTTTATGATTTGTTTAAAACATAAGAACTATCAAAGTAAAATAACACAGTCTTTATAAAATTCACAAATAAAATTAGCATGATACATAAAAACAAAGCAATGTATACGAAAATCAGGTTAATCTCCAAAATTTATAGGGAACTCATACAACTTAACAAAAGGAAGATAAACAACCCAATCAAAAAATGGGCAAAGGACCTAAATAGACACTTTTTGAAAGAGGATATACAGAACGCCAGGAGACATATGAAAACATGTTCAAAGTCACTAATCATCCAAGAGATGCAAATTGAAATGACAATGAGGTTCCATCTCACACCTGACAGAATGGCTATCATCAACAAACGACAAGTGCTAGGAAGGATGTGGAGAAAAAGGAAGCCTTGTGCACTGTTGGTGGGAATGCAGACTGGTGCAGCCACTGTGGAGAACAGTATGGAGTTTCCTCAAAAAACTAAAACTGGAACTCCCATTTGACCCAGTAATCCCACTTCTAGGAATATATTCCAAGAAGCTAGAAACACCAGTCAGAAAGGACATATGCACCCCTATGTTCATAGCAGCACAATTTACAATAGCTAGGATTTGGAAACAGCCTAAGTGCCCATCAACAGATGAGTATATTAAAAAAACAGTGGAATAGAAGTAGTAGAATTATCTTTGATGGGACTAAAATGCATTTATTTTCATGAAACATTGACTTTATTACTCATATCTCACCATGTTCTCTTATGTGGATAACAACAAAAAATACTCTATGAAGATCAAGAAGAAAACAAGACTGTAATGTCGAGCTGTTATTCATAATGGTTTCCCCTAAAATGCAAATTTTGAGTAGAATATATCTATATACCTCACAACTGCATTTAATCTTTTTGAAAGATTACTAATTGACCATAGAAAAATAAATAATATAAATACATTATTAATATCCTATATAATAAAGAGGTAATATGCAAATTGACCCTCACGCCATTGCACAAGATGGCCACCCCCATGTGGTCAAAGATGGCCACCACAAGATGGCCGGCAGGGGAAAGGTAGCTGGGGGTAACCAGGCCTGCAGAGGAGGGCAGATAGGGGCAACCAGGCAAGCAGGAGAGGGCAGTTAGGGTGACTGGGATGGCAGGGGAGGGCAGTTGGGGGTGACCTGGCCTGCAGGGGAAAGCAGTTGAGGGCAACCAGGCCTGCAGGGGAGGGCAGTTAGGGGTGACCAGGCTGGCAGGGGAGGGCAGTTAGGGGCGACCAGGCTGGCAGGGGAGGGCAGGTGGGGGCTACCAGGCCTGCAGGGGAGCATGGGCAAACTATGGCCCACGGGCCGGATCCGGCCCGTTCGGCTGTTCTATCCGGCCCGCAGAGCCGAAAGAGCGGAGGGTTCTCTTGCTCTCCCCTCCACTCCTTTACTTTGAATTTATATTAGTTCACACAAACACTCCATCCATGCTTTTGTTCTGGCCCTCCGGTCCAGTTTAAGAACCCATTGTGGCCCTCGAGTCAAAAAGTTTGCCCACCCCTGGTCTATACTATGATAGCTCCTTTGTAGACAACCTAACCTAAAATGATGCCATAAAGAAGTGGTTTTCTATCTTTATTGTGAATCCCTATTCCCTGGGGGGCTTGCTAAAACAGATGTGGAGCCCCTCCCTTACCATTTTATGTCCCCAACACAGTGATTTTCAGCAAGTGTCAAGCTTTCATATTCAAAGATACTCAGTTTTAATATTGCAATAGAAAGAATTACCTTTTTTGTCTTTGTGGGAACCACGCCAGAGTCCCCAGATAGTCAAGGCTAATTAGAATGTGGAGGCCTTGTTGATATTATGTCGGAATGTCCAGGGCCACTCTGAACACAGCTGCAAGGCCACAGTGATCTCAAAGTATGCTCTGCCCTTCTGTAACCAAATGATTGATGTCATTGTTGGCATGAGGCCTTCTTTGTCTAAGGAGTATAATACATGGTACTGACCAGCTAGAGTATGTTGGAGAAGTGAGAGAGAGGGGAAAAAGGTAGAGAGCTCAGACAGAGCTGAGAGCTGGGACTGCTATGATGTAAGGCTAAGAGTTCAGGGAGAGCTCAGATATAGCTACCATGTTAAACAACCGGTGTGCTAGACAGGGAAAACAGGAGAAGCTGCTGAGCTGGAGAAGCTGGAGAGGCTGCTGAAGCTGTAGCTCTAAGAGAGAGCTCAGGTGCCACTACTATGTGAGGCGGTGAGTCTACAGGGAAGTGTACAGCTGCTCAGATAATAACTGTGGGTACAGGTACTGCTACCACTGTGTGGGAAAGATATGTATTTACCAGCCAGTGTGTAGCTGCCTATATGGGATTGCTGTGAAGGACTGTTTTGTGTAATGGCTGTATGGACACTGGGTTCTGCAATAAAGACTCATTCTTATATACCTACAACTTCTCATGGCTTCCATATCTAAGATTTGGCATCCTAGGAGGTCTGGCCCCAGGTAGAGGAGCTTGTACCCGACACTTGTAACTAGTGAGCAGAGGATAAAGGAGGAACTTGGACTAAGTTCCCAACAGTTAGTGTAGCTAGTAGGATTTGAGGAAGGAACCTACTCTGGCATAGTCAGGAAGAATTCAGAAGAATATATGGACTCAGAGCAGCAGTGCTGTTCAGTGCTCTGCCTGTCTCTGACAGTCCTGGTAGTAGGGAAAGAGAAGTCTCACTATATAAAAGCCAAATATGCAAGGTGTCCCCTCAGGAGTTCGACCAACCGGGAGTTCGATCACTTGCTATAACATGCGCTGACCACCAGGGGATGGCACAGAATGAAGGGAGGCCCCAGCCTGCCGGCAGCTGCTAGGGACCCTACCCATACATGAATTTTGTGCACTGGGCCTCTAGTGGTTTTATAAAATTTAAAATGCTGTTCTATTACATTTTCTTCAGGGTAATTGGTTTTATATTCTAATTTTTTTTAATTAATTACTCCAAAAATGGATATCCTATTTCTCATTATAATTATAACTGTTATTCTGGGCTAGCCACTGGTGTTGGCCTGACAGTAGGGAAAAAGGAACTTCTGAACTGGACCCAAGTAAGGCTCAGATGAATGTCAGCGTTCACAATATATATATTGTTATTTTCATTCATATCATTATAAAAATTGACAGTTCATATTTTTCTTTTGTTGCACATTATATGGTATTATTTTTCTTATTCCAAAATTATAGTCCTTTCCAAGGGTGCAGGGAAAGACTAAACACATAAATACTCACATACACACACACACACACACACACACACACACAACAAAACTATAATCAGTGATATTGCTATACGGAAACATAGTTCATTGTACACATTATTAAAATAAACTTGTTCACTAAAATGGCTAAGACAAGTAATTATTCACAATTTTTAAGGATTAACACCATACTGTAAATGTATTTGCGTAAAAAGCTGCCAAATTCTCAGTTATTTCTCCTTAAAGGCATTTTTAATATACAAAGCATTTTATTGTTTTTTTTCCTGACCTCTCTGTCTTTACAAAAGCACTACTATGAAAAAATGTTATGACAATATAATAGCTTTTTAGAAAGAAATAGTGAATATAAACTTTCATGAAGAAAACTATTAGCTAAATTATAGTCCAGAATAGCCAGTTATATAAGTTTTATTTGAATAAATATACACATGTATGACCTAGAGATTATAAAGTTAACATCAGATATAACTTTCAATGTCAAGGACCATATAAATGTTATCATTTGTTTAGGATAAGTAGAGTCAGTTAGTTTATCTCTATTCTTTTTATCAAGCTGCTATAGTATCTGTACATATGACATACTGATATAATTTTATATGTTTCCATATACACAGATAACCTACAAGAAATGAAGCTGATAAAATAAGCTTCAGATAAAATAAGAAAACAGTGAAAGCTTTACCCTAGAATTTCAATTTCAGTAAATGATGTGCCATATGACTCCTTTCCTGCTTCACTTGGGCATTCAAATGTTACACTGATATTTTATATAATAAAAAGCAATATTTCATTTTTAGGACAGGTCACGGGATAGTAGTGATAGATTTATGACTATGCCAAGATCACTATATTGATAAAAATACAGCAGAATTTCAAAAAATACTTAGTCAGCTCTTGCATACCCTGAACATTCTTTGGAGGTGACTTTGATCTTAATTCCTGTCCAGAACATCTCACATCACAGCTACATTTGTCTTATTTCTTATATAACATTATAGCATTGGGAAATTTTGCAAACTCATTTATGAAAAAGATTGCCTTGAACTATTACTCCAGGGACAGACAAATGCACCATTTGTTTCCATGTTCCATTTAAGGGCAAAAATCATACTGAATACATCGAGACATAAGCAGCCAGAACAATCCAGACTGGCAAGTACTGTGCTCTAAAGCAGTGGTTGAAACACATTTTCCCCTGAAACAATTTAGTATTAACTGACTTGCCATTATAAACCAGTTTTGATGAATATGTATATATTGATCTGTAATATGTGTAGTTTCTAAAAGATTCACAAATGCGTATTTTCTTAATGTGCATTGTACAAGTGGGCATATTTTCCAAATTAAAAAATATGTATCAATCTGTTATCATGAGATACAATGATTAATACATTATATTAGATATTCACACAAATTCACAAAGGAAAGCATTTTATTTTTCTTATATCACTATAAAAATTCATATTTATAAAAGGATTACATTATCAGGAAAATGTTTATTCTTTTTGTATATACGTATCTACCTAATAAAAGAGTAACATGCTAATTGACAATACCTTCATGATGCCCACCAGCCAATCAGGAGTGAGTATGCAAATTAACCCAACAAACATGGCGGGTTAATTTGCATCCACAGGCACCCAGCAGCCAGGGCAGGCAGGATGGTTGCATTGTCGCCATGGCGACAACGCATGCTTCTGTACCACCCCAGCCGCTTCGGGCCTCTGGGCAGCATGGAAAGGCAGAAAGGCGGCTCTGGCCAGAGCGAAGGTGGTGCCGGCATCCAGGGGAAGGAAGGCCCATTCTGCACAAATCTTCATGCATCGGGCTTCTAGTGTATATATATTTATACATACATATGTGTGTATATATTCATCCATGCAATATAATAGTAATAAGAATATATGTCACATAAAACAATAAAACTGGTTGAATATGGATCTGGTACTTAAGGAACTTAACAGTTAGCAAGTATCATTGGGGATTATGTAAAAATACATAATTAAATTGAAGAGCCATGGTGCTAAGACTTCAAAAAATGAAGAGGTATAAATCTCTTTCTGTAATTATCTCAAAGGTTTATTTTCCTTATTTCTCTCCAATAGCCTGTATATGACGAACATTTTATACCAGGGTATTATCCTCATGGTTTTCTTCTTCTACTACTTATTCTCCTTCTTCTCTTCATTATAACTGTTATTACTTACCCTCATTATTTTTAGTTTATTTGTGTTTCTGCAATATCTTCAGAATCACCTTGTCATTTTCCTCAGCCCGGACCTGAATATATTAAATACATATTAATTTCATGCATTCATATAGGATGCTGTTTTGTGTGTAAAAATTTCTTTCTTGCTCACAACATTAATTTGTTGTTTTTTTCTTTTATTGCTGCAAATGTATTGGTTGCTTTATCAGTCAATATTTTTAAATTTATCTTCAATTATATTGTCAGTACATTTTTGTTTATGCCTTATACATTATATCTTTGGTAGCTCATCTTTCAGATCAGAGTTGTGGGAACACCAATGAACATAAAATAATCTGTACTGTATCCATACTTCATGACATTGAGTTTATATCTGTTACTACTTTTCCTCAAAAGAGTCGGTGATTTATGGCTTTACTTGACTTTGATCTCTGTCTTTACCTCTTTCTTGAGTAATTAATTGAATGTGGTTATTTCCAGTTACTTGTGCTTGGAATGATCTTAGGCCTTGGTCCAATGTATTTGAAGAGGATTCTTAGACACCCTCCCTGTCCCCCCACCCCCCACTTCTAGAGGTCTTTATTTCCTGGAACCTATTTATACTTAAACATTTGCATAATTTCTTTAAAAATCCATGGGCTCCCCCTAGTTCTACCCGTTTGCATCCTTGTTTCAACAGTGTCTTTCAGACAGAAAAACCCAAACACAACAAAGGGGGAAAAATAAACAAAATACTATCTTATCAATAAGTAATGGAAAAAGTTGTATACCTTCTATTCCATGTGTATACTCAAATAGAAGCATTACTCACCAGAGGTTTAGATTCTATTCAAATATATAAAATTCTATGATGATTACATTATATATAACATATCTTATATATATATGTATTCTGTAATATTTTGCTAATGAATTTATACTCTTGAAATGTCCTTACGTAGAATGCCTTACTTGCTTGTATGATGTTTGATATTTTGAATTATTTTTCCAATAAATAAATTACGTTAATATTCAACCAATCCAGCTTAAGTCTATTTTATTTTTGGATTAAGCATGATAACTAGGAAAGCCATGCATTCTCAATTGACACTGACTGTTACTCCTACCTGAGATAATGTGCTGAGAAGAGTCTATGCATGGGATGATATGGATAATAAAACTGGAAGAATTTTGAGGAAAAGAACACAAAGTCTACCTTTACTTTAGATATTTCTGGTTTATACTTATAAATTGACATAAAATGTTAATATCTAGAAACTGATAACTGAAAATGAACACACAAATACCATTTTATAATTTATATCTACTCATTAATAAAGCCAAATTGTGGTCAAATATTAGACACTGGTGAATAAGTAAAAGTATAATGTCATGTTTTTATTTGGAGAATATTTTCTTTTTAATCCTCACCTGAGGATATGCTTTCTGATTTTAGAGGGGGAGGGGGGGAGGGAGAGAGAGAGAAACATCAATATGTGAGAAAGAGAAAGCATTGATTAGTTGCCTTCCATACATGCCCCAACCAGGAATCAAAACTGCAACCTTTGGGTGTACAGAGCAATGCTCAAACCAACCAGGGCTGGAGACTATTTTAATAAAATTCTATTTGGTAGATGAATATCAGCCACCCATAATTGGAAACAATAGCAACACATTATCTTTTCATATTTTTGAAACATCCTTGCCTTATTATATTTTTTTCTGATAATAGCAAAAAAGGAAAGCTAAAATTAGATTATATCTTATTAAGAATAAAATTTGGAGGCATTTTGAAATGTAAATTTTAATAAACTCATTTAAATTAAGCTTGCAACCCGTCCTCTTAATTCAATTTATTTCACAAAATACAGATTGACAAGTTGATGGCTGACAGAATAAGTTCCACAGTGGATTTAACTTGATGGCCAAATTTAACAGCAGGTGAAAGCCCATCAATTGGGGATAGAATATGTGAGTAAATTACATTTCTGACAAGCTTTCACAAGGATGAAAACACATGAAGCACGCTCAAGAGAATAAAGCATATCTGGAGTGATAGCTACATTTAGAACATGAATGCAGGTTTTCTATTGTGGTCTAGTTTATTTATTTTTTATCAAGGTTGTCATTGATTCAAAGTTGTAAAACATGTTGTTGTGTTTTAAACCAATACAAGTCTTCAGAAACAATTTAGCCTTGTCACTGCCGAATTTGCTCTGAAAACTCATTTCAAAACAAGAGAACACTCAATTCTGGGATCAAGTTGCACAGAACATACCACTCCCTAATATTTAACAAACCAAACAGAAAAAACAGAAATATACTAACCATTAATTTTTTTCTAAAAAAATTATAACAGTGACAACCAAACATGAACAATGGAAGAACCCTGTTTCCAAAATATGAGGATAAAAATAAGATTTTATGGGCCTGAGGGAATCAGCATAGGTTTTGAGACATCTCACTCCAATTGAACTTGAATAGAGACTATGAAGAAATAAGATATAAGACTTGCAGTTAATGGTGGATCCAGAATATTGTGTTGAAACCCACAGCTCTTACTTTTAAACTAGTGGAAAATTAAATACCATATCAAAAAATAATACATTAAATCAGTTATGAAAACTGTGTTATTCTCTATTGATTATAAAATTACATATAAAAATAATATTACTGCCCAGCCGGTGTGGTTCAGTGGTTGAGTGTCAACCTATGAACTGGGAGATCTATGAACCAGGAGGTCACGGTTTGATTTCCAGTCAGGGCACATGCCCAGGTTGCGGGCTTGATCCCCAGTGTGGAGGAGACAGCCAATCAATGATTCTCTCTCATCACGTATGTTTCTATCTCTCTCTCTCCCTCTCCCTTCCTCTCTGAAATCAATAAAATATATATATAAAAAAAATTACCTTACCTAGGACCTTGCTCTGCTGCTGGGAAAACTACAGTAAGACTTTCAATTCAGAAAAGGAATTACATTTAATGGATGTGTGGGATAGATACAGAAAGAATATTTTCCTGCAGTAGTGAAGTCAAGAAAAAACATGATAAAAAGGGCCATGTCCTGGGACTTGAACTTTTTCTTCCCTTGACTGACAGTGCTACAATTTTTTTCTTCACATTTATTTGTCCTTTCTTATAGCTGCTAAACCACAGATCACTGGTACCATGTTAAGTCTATTTTTCTTCTGCTTCAGCTCCTTTGGGAAGGAAATAAATTCTAGGTGTGATTCTTGATAATTTTAAAATATTTCACATCAGAGTAGATTATTATATAGATGTGTGTGCGTTTGAAACAACACCTCTGTTGATGAGAAAATTGGTTTTTGGTAAAAGATAGACAAGGCTAGTGGTCCGAAAACATTGTATATGTAATGCTTCCAAAATTTGTTACAAGGATGCCCTATTGATGATTAGTTCCTTACCTACATATATGAAATACATTAGATGCTTTTGCAAAGAAAAAGCATTCTAAATCACGGGTTAATATGATAATAGGTAATAAACAGAAATTAACCCAATCATTAAAGTTATACTTAGTTTCATGTACACGAGCCATTCAAAATAATCTTATGAACAGTTAATCATCCTGTAGTATGAAAATTTCAGCTTAACAAGTCAGAGTGGAGTTTAACCTAGGGAAGACCAGGCAGCTTTCTTCCAGAAGAATTTATTTGTGTACCTTTCCATTCTCTATTTCCTTGAAGGAGAAACATGAAATAAATGGTAAAAGCTAATTGAATGATATTTTACTTTACCATAAAAATGCAAAGAAATAATGAAGAGGAAATAATTTAAACCTCTCTAAGTACTACAAAGTGTAACCAATATACCACTTTACAGATAAAGAAAATGCAGCTGGAAATTATTATTTTCCTAGCGTTGCAAGGCTTAAACTGATAAAATTCACACACAGAGCCTACTTTTGACTAATAGCACAGCCTAAGCTTTCTTCCCTTCCGTCCTCCCCCAGAGCTAACCCTGAATGCCTAAGCACTTGAGGAGGACGGATGGACACCATGACATAGCGGATTGGATCAAATAACCTTCCAGATAGTTTCTAAACTGACGATTCTACAGAAGAGTTACAGATCAGGGCCACATCCAGAAGGAGTTGTCAAAGTGCCAAAAGACTGAAAATGAAAATGAAGTCACAGTCAGAGACAGAAGAAATGTTTAATTTAACAGACATAAAATATGCAAATAAAGCCGCCAACTCTTGGTTCTCTGTGCTTCACAGCCTGGCTTTGGGTTGGCGCTCCTGATTGCCAGCTATGCAGTTCTTCCCAGGATGACTTCGTGGTCATTAGAGGAAATGTGAGCCACGGCAGCACATCACGTGGCCAGGGCTTCCATCTCCTCAGGCTGTAGAGCAAATATTGCAGGAACCATTGTGCAATACTGACTTTGTGTTCTTGCTCTTACCATCGTTAATGTTGGTCATCAATATTTGGCCCTTGAACTGCTTCTGTTTCTACCATCTGTTCCTCTACTTTTCTGCCCATGTACTTTTGACATATTGGTCTGATTGGTGTTGGATTCATTTATGGAGTCTCCTTTTGACAATCCTAAAATTTATGAGCGGTCTGGTAGTCACCCTGATGCCACCGCTTTAGACAGTGCCACCCGATATGAGAATAGGAAATTGATTTTTAAATGTCTGCTCACATTTTAGTCAATTGTTCTAAGTCTGAAATGTACAATGCCTACTAGCTTTTTGCACGCATTTCTAATTTTTGTGTTTGTTTTAAATGGCAGTTTATACATGAATCTGGGATGCTAACATCAGAAGGAAGAGTAAACTGTGCAACAATGTTACAAGGCGTGGTCTCTAATATATATAGAAATAAATGAATTCATTGGGTGACTTGATTTATAGATGACACTTAAAACAAACTAACAAAAACTGTGTATTTGGTCAGACCAGAAGTTGAAAACAAATAATAAATTCCCACATTACCTTAATGTTTCTAGAGCTCAATCTAGTGTCATTTTCTTAGTGAATGAATAAGGATGCATTCAGTATGTACTGTCACAGGTAGGACTCATCATTAATCTGCTATGAAAGAAGTAAACATTGAGGAAAAATAACTAACTCAGACAAAAGTGGTTCATCCTTGTCAAATTTGTCATATTTAAGCTTAATTAATAACTTAAAATAGTGATGTTTAGAAATATGTTATGATGGTGGTGAAATGCAGACAAAAAAAGTGAATCTCAAGGTAATTGAATTTGATGGATATATTCAGAGTACATCATTGTTATGTTAATTTTAAAATATTTTATTTTTTTCAACAGAAGTCTATGAAGCTGCTTTTCAAATTTTTTCTCAATATAGAAAGATAATAACTATATACATATATATGTGTATCTATAATGGTATTGTCTATTAAAAACAAAAACAAAAACTAATATCTATATTTAATGGGAGCTGATGAGCTCTTAGGTGAAAAGACTGTCTACATATCTTTCATTAGTGTAAATTCTAGCTATTCTTCACTTTTGTTCTCTTGCAAACTCAGACGCTTGGAAGGGCCTCATCATTACGTGTCCCTGACAGCTGAGAGTGGGATATTTGACACCAGATGTTGAGCAAGAATAGAATATACTCTCCTTATCATCCTTGGGTGGTAATTATATGTCATTAGAGGATTATTAAAAACGACTTGAATTTTCCTGTCCAAGAACATGGAATGCATTTCATAAGTTGTATTCTTGCATGCTTCTCACTAAAGTTTTATACGTTTATGACATAAAGGACTGAACTTTTGTTAGATGTAGTCTTAGTTACTCTGTGTTTTCTATCTGTTGGTAAATAGATTAAAAAATGCAATGGGATTTTATATATTAACTAGTAGCCCTGCTCACAAATCCATGCACCAGTAGCTCTCTGCGGGGCCTGGCTGCTCTGTGCCCGCTGCCCAGAGGCTCTCCATGGCCCACAGGCCCTCTGCGGCCAGGGCAGGATGCTTGCCTCATCGCCACAGCAACGATGCAAGCATCCCGCCCCGGCTGCTCATGCTGCCCGCTCTCAGCGGGCGTCCCCCCAGGGGACTCCAGAGGACTGAGGGGACTGGGCACCGCCATCTTGTGGCTATGGGTGCTGCCATCTTTGTGACAGAGTGATGGTTAATTTGCATATTACCCTTTTATGAGCTAGGATCTTACTTACATTTGATAAGTATTTTTTTGTTAATTTTTAAGTATTTATTTGTTAACTCTAAAATCTCTCTTATTAGGTTTGCCATATAGACAACTGTCAATCAAATTATTTCCAAATGATGAAGTTTAATTTCTTCCTTTCCAATAGTTTTTCTTTTATGTATTTACTTACTAATTTTTGCATTGGCATGTATTTCCATTATAATATTGTACTGAAGTAATGAGAGCAGACTGTCTTGACATGTTTTCCAATTTAAAGAACATGCTTTTAACATTTCACCTTCATAATTTATTTTTGACATAAGTTCTGGTAAATATAAAATTTTAAAAAATATTTTTTTTATTGATTTCAGAGAGAAGGGAGAGGGAGAGGGAGAGGGAGAGGGAGAGGGAGAGGGAGAGGGAGAGGGAGAGGGAGAGGGAGAGGGAGAGGGAGAGGGAGATAGAAACATCATTGATTGGCTGCCTCCTGCACCTCCCCTCTTCCCACAGGGATAGAGCCCAGGCATCTGCCCTGACCAGGAATTGAACTGTGACCTCCTGAATCATATGTCGATGCTCAACCACTGAGCCATGCTGGTTGGGCTAAATATAACAATTGTTAAATATAACAATTTTAATTTTTTATTCTATTTGAAACTTAAGAGTTATTATCATGAATGATTATTGAATTTCACTTTTTTATTTATGGAAGGTAATATTTTATATCATATTAATATGCACTGAAAGATATTCTATTGGTGACAAAAACTTGCATTTCTGATATACCTAACAATTAAGATGTGTTAATTTTTTATCGGCTTCAGATTTTTGCATTTATATTTATGAGCCAGGATTTACATAACTCTCCCTGTCATTGAAAGCTCATGTCCTTAATCACTGCCTTATGGTGCCTCTCCATGGCCCACAGATTACACAAGTATGTCTGTACCAGGAGATAATTGTCTTATAGACAAATTATCAGAATTAATATAACTGTAAATTGAGAAGGTAATGACTGAAATTCTTTTATTTAAAAAATATATTTTATTGATTTTTTTACAGAGAGGAAGGGAGAGGGATAGAGAGTTAGAAACATCGATGAGAGAGAAACATCAATCAGCTGCATCCTGCCCATTCCCCACTGGGGATGTGCCCACAACCAAGGTACATGCCCTTGACCGGAATCGAACCTGGGACCCTTGAGTCTGTAGGCTGATGCTCTATCCACTGAGCCAAACCAGTTAGGGCAGTAATGAATGAATTTAATATGTATCTTAAATATATTCCATAATCCTGGACACATTAAAGAAAACATGTTTCCATATGTATACACATATGTCTACACATCTATCTACCATCAATGTATCTGTATCTACATTAACATGGGTATAATTCAAGCACATAATGTTGAATACTACAGAAAAAAATAAGTATATGGGTAATAACACTAATGGAAATGTAAACTCTCATGTATAAATACTATATATGTTTCATAAGTATACATAAATGATTGCACATTTAAAAAAATAATTCTGTTTTTTTGCCCCTGGAGAAGAGAGAAATGGAATAAAGCAGAAAAAGCTGAGAAAAAGGGCTATAGCTTTCTATGAATATTTTTTACATGCATATGTGTGTATTAATATATAAAACAAGAAGATAATTAATATAAACAATGGCTAAATGATGGGTGTACAGCTATATTCATTTAATGTTAAAATGCATTTAAATGCACATATAAAATAAGTGGAATATTATGAAACATAAGCTTTTGAGACAATTGATATAGTTTCATCTGTTTGCTATTCTTTAATAACCTCTTCATTGTGATTTTTTCACAATATCTGGAGAGGAAAAGTTAATAATTTAAGCATCCTAAAAAATTAGTAACACTAATTATCAAATTGCCTCAAACAAACTTTATATAAGTTACCAAAATTGTTCCATGTTTTAGTTTAAGGCATTTTATATTTCCTGGCTGCTTCTACAACACTTTATATACCATATAAAAAGTTTAAAATTTTAACTTAATTTTAGTGCCTTCCCTGACTCAACATATTTTCCTTTCTCATGGATACAATACAGGTTTATCATAAATTTAATTTCGACACTTGCATTTAAGGTGTCTTACATTGTTTTGTGTTTGAAACTGATGAGAATAAAAAACACAGAGGTGTTTTTCTTGACACATGCAGCCATGCTTGTTCTGTACGTTCATACATGACTCCTGTGGCAAAAATGAAACAGCCGCCTAGAAGCCAGCTGGATGGTCCCGTCCATGTCTCCATGCTACAACACAGAACTGTGTAGAATTAAAGGGAAAATACAGTAAGGAAGTGGCGCTGCAGGTGAGTTTCAGGATAAATGGCTGAGTCACTGAAACTGAAGTAAATGATGAATTCTTTGCCTCACATCATTTCCATTTTAATCTGCCTGAATACAAATAAAACACTGAAATGGAGTATGGTCTAGAAAATAGGCATTTGAAGATTTTACCTTTAGTCAGTTGAATTTAATTATATTTATTGTTTCGAAATTCCAACTGAAACATGAAGAGCAATGATAATAGCAAAGTGGTCGCTACCTTGTTGATGATGAGGTACAGTCTCACATTCTTCTGCTTCATTTGCAAACTCTAAAAGGAGGTCTATTCTCTGACAGGTCACTTATAATTCTTTCCCATTTTATTAGAATGCAGAATGCTTTAACTCAGCACCAGGAATAATTCAGCTATCCTATTTTATGTTACTTTTTGGATTTGGTATTTTATATGACAAGAATCTAATCTAAAATAAATTTTAATATGTCACCATTTTAATGAAAAAGGGCTACCTCAAAAGCATTAATATAGTTCCGGCTCAAATTCATAGGGCACTGCACTAAAATGGGGAGCCGAGAGATGTGAAATGAAACTGTTATATCGCTGTAGGTTAGTAATCATATATGCTGTACTCCATTCGTCCCCAGATTTAATTTCAATCGGCAAGAGGGGAGCTTCATGAAATCACACTTTAGAGATAGGTGAGCTTTTATAATAACATAATATAATCCTTTCACTTAAGAAGTGGGAATATTGCGATTTCTGTAAGAGGTTATTAACCTTCTCAAGGCCATTCAATAGCTACCCATGGTGATATATCTTGATGAATAATATATATTTTCACATAATTATAACTTTACATAGCAGTATACTCAACAATAAAGTACATTTCATCATGCAATGTATCAGTTTTCCTGGGCAATGAAAACTGATACATTGGGTGGGCTGTCTATTCTCAATATAAATCTGAAAAGTAAATTTCCAGTTACAGCACAGGACACCCAGTTAAAATCAAATTTCAGATAATCAATGATTTTTTTAAAAAAATACATTTTACTGATTTCAGAGAGGAAGGGAGAGGTAGAGAGAGATAGAAACATCAATAATGATAGAGAATCATTCATCGGCTTCCTTCTGCACACCCCACACTGGGAACTGAGCCTGCAACCCAGGCATATGCCCTGATGGGGAATCACACCGTGACCTCTTGGTTCATAGTTTGGCACTCAACCACTCACTGAGCCACGCCAGCTGGGAAATCAATAATTTTTTTAAAAGAGTAGGGATGCCCCATATAATATTTGTAAAATACTTATGCAGAAAACATATTAACCATTTATATGAAATATACATTTAATTGAATATTTTTATTTTCAAAATCTGACAACTCTAACCCTAATTCCCAGCTACCTTCAAAGCCTAAGAACAATCAGACTTGAAAATCTCCTAACTCATAGGACAGTTTTGGTTTTTATTAAGTTTTAGTTCTTTATGTCTTACACATTTTTTGTTGTTTTGTATAATAAATATATTCTCTTTCATTTATAAGTTTTATAAGTTTTCTTTCATTTATTTTAAATTATGGTTTGATAACCAACATTTCAAATTTAAATATAGTCAAATTTTATTCATTATTTTCTTTATACTTAATAACTATTTGTGTCCTGTCCTTCCCTTTCCAAAATTATAAAAAATATAAACATATTTTTTAGAAATAAGTATAAATTTTAATTTTTTAAGATTTAAGTCATACTCCAGATGACACCTATTTCTATATAGAGTGAGGGGTAGAAATCTAATTTCATATTTTACATAAAATAATAATTTTTCCTAGTTCACCTCTCCACTGAAGTGACATGTCACTTCTGTCATAGGCTATGGATCCATATATGCACTAGCATGATTCTAAACTCTGTATTTCATGTAAGGTGAGTTCTCACATAGAGAACTCTCATACTCCCATATTAAGCAATAACTGAGACTTGTGCACTATGGAAAAAAATACTTTGCTCATAACCCCCCACATAAACTAAACATTCATTCAAGGCTCACATTGTAGCAGGTGGTAGGAAATGTTTCATTATACAAAGTAGTAAATTCAGTGGGACTTGGATTAAGACATAGGAAAAACAAATATATATATGATATAAAACTGCTTTGTTAAAATATAGTCATTTGGTCATATAATTATAAATAGCAGAAATGGACAAAATTATACCATTTCTAATAATACCTGTTCTCTATAGCTAGTGTGTCCATTAGCAGTACCCATCAGCACTGTAACCATCAGATTTGGGATGAGGAGAAAGCCACTAGAAATACAAATTATAAAATGTTTTATTGCTTCAATTTTGAGGAAGAAGCAGACCGCAGTAGATCAAAGAATAATTATTCAAAAAGCCAGGTGTTAGAGTTCAACATGAAAGGAGGTGTTAGAAGGTCTGTTGGTGAAATGTATAATATGCATGTGGAAAAAATAGCCACTGGAAGAAGTGCAGAAAAAAATCAGCTTCCCACAATTTAGTGCACATGCCCCCAAATTTCTGTTGATGACGGTTGGTTTCTGAGAGCAGTGGATTCGTCATTTTCTGATCTTTCAATGACCCATATCTGATGATGCAGATTAAGCAACTCATAGCAAAGTAAGCCATAATGGAGGAGAAAAGCCAGAGTATTGATCTTTTTTATAAAGCAAGGTTAGAAATGCAGTACTTGCTGTGTCCCTTAAAAATAAGAAACTAGAATATACCAACAAGTAAAAACTATTGTGGAAGAAATAAAAAATAACATAAAAATGATCCAACAGTAGCACAAAGGAGATTAAGCTGTCATGGTGTGTATGATGCTTGATGGAGAACATAATTGTTTACTTCTGGTATAAAAAGCCCAGAAATAATTCACAGATGTCTTGCATTATTAACCCCGTTTTCACGAATTTTAAATTTGGCTCTATGTTTCAAGTAAAACTAATGCTTCCAAACAAAAATGTGCATATTGAATGTGCAGATTATAGACTTCCCCTATCCTCCCCCCTCGCCCCCCCACAAAAAAAAATATGAGCAATGAGCCACTGAGCACTGAACTTAGACTTTTATTTATTTCAACTGCTTCAGGATCACTTTTATTGGAGGTTAATATTGAGGCAAGGAAGAGTTGAATGAAACTCATCGATCTTTATCGAGTCAATATGAGCACCAACAGAACAAGAAAAAGGAAAAAAAAAAGATAATTTGATTTAACCAAAATTTCAACTTTTGTACCTTAAAAATACCATAACAAAGTGAAGAGACAACTCGAAGAATGTGAAAAAATATATGCAATCAAATGTGTGATGAGACATATCTAGAATATACAAGAACACAATTTAATAATAAAAATAATTCCATTTAAAAATAGACAAAGAATTTGAATAGACATGTCTCCAAATAATATATACAAATATCCAATGGCGCCTGAAAATTTCTCAACATCATTAGTCGTTAGACAAACACATGAGTTATCACTTCACACTTGCTAGGCTAGTTATAATAAAGAAGACAGATCATAAGTGTTGGTAAGAATGTGGGAAATTTGAACCTTCATGCCCTGCTGATGGGAATGTAAAATGGAGGAACCACTTAGCAGTTTTCCAAAGCTTAAACAGTTACCATATGACCCAAGATAAATGGAAACCTATGTCCACACAAACACTGTACACAAAGATTCATGGCAGCATCATTCAAAATAGATAAAAATGGAAACAATCGAAATGCCCATCAACTGATGATTGGATAAATAAAATGTTGTACATCTATGCAATGGAATGTTATTCAGCAGTACAAAGAAAGAAAGTATGACACATACTACAGCATAGATGAACCTAGAAAACATACTAAAGAAGCTAGTGATGAAATATCAGGTATTGTAAAGTTCCATTTATATGAAAGTTCCAAAATAAACAAATTTATAGAAACAGCAAGTAGATTAGTGGTTGGCTGTGGGGTGGGGTTGGGAGAAATTCGGGAGTGATGTGTAATGGGAAGAGAGCATTTTATGGTGGGGATGGTGATGAAAATGTTTTAAAGATGATTTTGGTAATGATTATACAACTCTATGGATATATAAAAAAAACTACTGAATTTACGCTTTAAATGGGTGAATTGCATAGTATGTAAATTTCATTTCAATAAATAAATTCTAAAAAACCAGTAGGATCTCTATAAGCCTATTATCAGGGACTGGGGCTCTGAGAAGCAGGAGTCAGAGTCCATCAGCTGGAGATAAGCACCCCATTCAGTTGCAGCAGGTAAGTGTGGGCTGGGATCATGCTGAGAACTCTTCCAATTATTTCAGGCAATGCTGCCTGAAGGACAAGCTAGATCTATGGGAGCCTGTCTTGATTGAGTGTGGCAAATGAGTCAAGACTGGTTTTGGCCAGTATGAAGAGAAACCTCTGAATCGTCATTATCCAACGTTAAAAGCAAACAAAAAATTTGCAATTAAAACAGCCCAAATAAAGACTCTTAAGTGTGAAATCAGGTAAACAGTTACCAGATGTAAAATAGAAGTTCAGAGAGGAAGGAGAGGCCAGGGAACAAAGGACCCCCTGACATAAGGGTTTTGGCAACAGCAATTCTGCATGAGATGCATTTGTGGCTTTGGCATTGGATTGGGAGCAAACTGCTTAAATAAGATATTGAAAAGTCAAAAGTTCATAGACTACAACGAGTAACAGGGAAATCCACAGTAAGTGCAGAATTAGTATACTAGCTTGTCCAAGATCGAGACAAAGCATTAACAAGACGTAGAAAGACAAAGCAAGGCCAAGGCCAGTCAGCAAATCAATGCATCTTACCAACAGCAAACAGACCCCTGAAACTCTGGCGGCCGGTGGTCCCAGAGCTGGGAGCCCCAGAGGCGAACCTGCCGAGCCTGACCTGTATGACTGCAGCTGCTGATAATGGAGAGAATGGGCTGGGTTATTAGGGCCACAAAGCAGCATACATTCTGTTATCAGGCTGCAGCATTTCCATGACCACGGTCAATACAAATTTCCATAGTTAACTCTGCTCTCAGATGTGTTCCCTCTGTTCGATATTTGGCAGTAACGAAAAAGTCTTTACTGTAGCAAAACAAACAGGCAGTTAGAATGCTAACTATGCTTCTCAAGCAAAAATATTTCATTTGCTGACGGTTTATTACTTTAAATGGGTTTATTCTGCTAGGATAATAGAAATTTTCACAAGACCTGTAACAACTCAAACTGATTTTGCCTGGGTTTATTGATTAATTCATAAAAAAAAAAAAAAAAAAAGATCTGGGGCACGGTGTTTTATTTCTGATACATTTCACATAATGTTAGAAAAATGTCATCTTGATTAAATGGTTTTGATGGATTAAATTATTCTTAAAATGGTTGTATAAAGTGACATATTTTGTCTTTAACTGTTTTTAAATGAATTTATAGAATGAGCGACAAAAATTAAACATAAACTAGAATTTTGAATAAATAAAAATGTATATTTTCAGCTCAGTTATCTCAATGATTATGAGTATTTGTGTATCAGAGCTTAGTACTAAAATGTCTGTCTCTTTTCCTTTACTAACTTTCCTTGTATTAGCTAACTGCCACTTTAGATATAAGGATAACGGATAAGGAAGCGAGGATAAAAGAATGAAATGACAAATGAGTTAAATCAACCTCTCATATAGTTTTTTATCTAATTTCTTTATTGGTTAAGGTGTTGCATAGTGTTCTTATTCCCCCATTACCCCCCATCCCCCCTCCCCACTCATTCCCTCACCCCCCTGTTGTCTGTGTCCATTGGTTAGGCTTATATACATGCATGCAAGTCCTTTGCTTGATCTCTCCCCCTTACCCCCACCCTCCCCTACCTTCCCAATAACGTTTGATGGTATGATCGATGTTTCTCTGTCTCTGGATCTGTTTTTGTTCATCAGTTTATGTTGTTCATTATATTCCATAAACGAGTGAGATCATATGATATTTATCTTTCTCTGCCTGGCTTATTTCACTTAGCATAATGCTCTCCAGTTCCATCCACGCTGTTGCAAATGGTAAGAACTCCTTTTTTTTTTTTACCACAGCATAGCATTCCATTGTGTAGATGTACCACAATTTTTTAATACACTCATCTGCTGATGGGCACTTAGGCTGTTTCCAAATCTTAGGTATGGTGAATTGTGCTGCTATGAACATAGGGATGCATATATCCTTTCTGACTGCTGTTTCTAATTTCTTGGGATATATTCCTAGAAGTGGGATCACTGGGTCAAATGGGAGTTCCATTTTTAGTTTTTTGAGGAAGCTCCATACTGTTCTCCACAGTGGCTGCACCAGTCTGCATTCCAACCAGCAGTGCACGAGGGTTCCTTTTTCTCCGCATCCTTCCCAGCGCTTGTTGTTTGTTGATTTGTTGATGATAGCCATTCTGACAGGTGTGAGATGGTACCTCATTGTCGTTTTGATTTGCATCTCTCGGATGATTAGTGACTTTGAGCATGTTTTCATATGCCTCTTGGCCTTCCTTCAGTCTTCTTTCGAAAAGTATCTATTTAGGTCCGTTGCCCATTTTTTGATTGGGTTGTTTATCTTCCTTTTGTTAAGTTGTATGAGTTCCCTGTAAATATTGGAGATTAAACCCTTATCGGTGATAACATTGGCAGAAATGTTCTCCCATGCAGTAGGCTTTCTTGTCATATAGTGTTAGAGACACATAAAGAAACTGTAAGGCACATATCTTTTTCTCAGATCCTTGTTCCGAATTTATTGTAAACCTGGTAAACCACATTGCAATGAAATTCAACTTTAAAAGAAGCTTTCTTATTTACTATTACCATTCTAGGAGCTTACAAATGTAAATATGAGAAAATGCATATTTACAACATTTCTCCCTAAATAAAATGTTCCGATGTTTTCTAAACATAATTGCAAGCATTTTAGGGCCTGTCTAATCAGGTCACTGATGAATAGTCTGGCTATTTCCCTTGTAGTCACAAAATAGCTACACATTCATAAACCTCTGAGTAACTGTCTTAAGGAATCTGCCCAAATTAAGCAACTTCATTAAAAATACATTTACTAATAGGAAATGTGAGCTATTTCTGTATTCTTAAAGCAACTCACCAATGTGTTGTTTAAGTCAGAACTTGTAGTCAAGATCTTCAACATAGATTTAAAAGAGGATTTTTCAGCTTCTTTGTGAATCAACAATTTACCATTATGAATCTCCATACCTGTAATTTTCTATTTGTTTACTGGAATACAAATTTCAAGAGAAGAATATTGTAAACACATTTTAAATAGTTATCCTGAAGGAAGTAACTGCTTCTTTATTTGAAAAAAAAACACACACGATACATTAAATAAAAATGAAGTGATAGGAAATAGAGTTTCCTACTGATAACACCTATAAATATAGGAAGAGAACCTAGAGAGAGGATGATCAAGAGAAAAACAACCCAAAAAAGCAAAAAAAAAAAAAAATTAAATTAAACAAAACAACAACAGCAAAAACTACAGCAATTTTGACCATTACCATGCTAAATAGGCAGGAAGCACTAACTGGTTGTAGGAAATGGCCAATAAATTTCTAGAAGTGTACTATAATCACACTCCCATAACAAACTCTTCAGTAAGTGAGCTTTACACGCAAAAACTTGTGAGGCAGTACAGGATGGAAATTCAGTTCCCGTGGCCCTTGCACTTGGACATATCTTTAAAACACATATTTGAACCCCATTCTTTTCTGATGTTTTCATTTCCAAGGTGGGTTCAAGTGTGTGTCCACCGGGCTAGAGAAAAAATGATGACAAAGCATGCTTGCTCGTCTATTTAATTCCAGATAATTTCCTCCGTGTGGCTCTTTTTAATTGAAGATTATATATCAAGGTTGAATGTGTAATAAAGTTATTGTATTCTTTCCATAGGAGGTTGTCCCATATTGCATCTTTAATATTCTAGTATTGTCAACACAATAAATTTCCTATAAAATTAGGCTCTTAGCAACAGTCCATGAACCTATGTAAAGATAAATTTCAGTCAATTTAAGATAAATTTGTCTCTTTATAAAAACAATGCGTGGATTTTTCAACCTATGATCCTCAGTTCCAGCAGCATAAGCTCCCTACAATTATTGTCATTATGGAGGATGCCTATGCCATAAGTAACCATCATTACTAGACAACAAATCACATAAGTGGGACAAAATCGAGCCAGTGGTTTAGGTGAAGTTAAAGTCTTAAGGACAGTGCTTTCACTGATTAGAATTCTTATTTCCACCTGGCCAGCATGGCTCAGTGGTTGAGTGATGACCTGTAAACCAGGAGGTCACGGTTCGATTCTTGGTCAGGGCACATGCAAAGGTTGTGGGCTGGATCCCCAGTATGGGGCCTGCAGGAGGCAGCAATCAATAATTCTCTCTCATCATCATTATGTTTCCATCTCTCTCTCCCTCTCCCAACCATCTCTGAAATCAATAAAAATATATATTTTAAAAAGAATATCTACTTCCATTTCACAATAGAATTTTCTGGGTCTTTTTACAACTTGGAAAAAATCGATTCCATTGCAGGATATACATGACACATTATACAGGGAAGTGTGGCCTGTATAATGTTGAGATAGTCTGTGTGCACCAGTTGTCAGTCATGATCTAGAATGGCTTCTCACTGTGTATGTGCACCATTTAGCACCTGCAAAATGTCTTAGTCCAAAGCCCAGAAACCAGAAATTACCAGCAGAACCTTCTTGTGCAAAATTTCACACTTGGTATTTAGACACCTGTTACTCCACAGCACCTGAAGGGGAAAGCATCCTACATTTAACAATTGCTTTCTGGTTGCTTAAACTATGTTCAAAACTTCTAATTACAGGCAGCCTCATTTAAGTTTGCCAAATGTTTAGATAGGCACTGTAATAGAGTTCCCTGGTGGGGAAAATGCTTCCTCCAACAGCTACAGAGCATAATTATCTATGGACCCTCCTTATCTGTTAAGTGTGGATAGAGCCAACTGCTTATACCTTAACACTGTTGAAGTCTTTGGGGATGCTAACATGTAGTTCCCTAGAAAGGCACTCAAGTACCAGAAACCTGAACTGTGTCCTCATGTGGTGCCTTTTTATCTTTGATGAGCTGAGTTCCAACAGGAAAATAATCATTTTAAATGAAGGCTTCTAAAGTCATCATGAGAAATATAATTTGAATGTATAGTTGTCCCTTCTTATTGTTCCCTTCCTATGAAGTTTATTGAGCTCATGGAACACTCCTGAACTTTATCTCTACTTTCACGTACTTAGCTATTGAAACATTTAAGGCAAGAGATATCTTTAACTCTTTCTATAATAATTTTAAATTTAAATAATAATCATTATAATCATTACTAGAAGCCCAGGGCATCCCTCAGCCTGACCTGTGCCCTCTTGCAATCAGGGACCCCTCGGGGGATATAGTGGTGCACGAAGCAGCAGGTGGCCAGAGAGGAGCCCTAGCCCAGGTGGGCACCGCACCGCTCCTGCTCATCCCGACCCACTGCACCTGTTGCCGCTCGGTAGCGCTGTTGTGGAGACAGGAGAGGCTCATGCCACGGCAGCTGTGCTTGCCAGCCATGAGCCGGGCATCTGGCGCCCATCGGTCAGCTGAGCAGCGCTTCCGCTGTGGGAGCACACTGACCACCAGGGGGCAGCTCCTGCATTGAGCGTCTGCCCCCAGTGATCAGTGCGCATCATAGCGACTGGTCAAACGGTCGACTGGTCGAAAGGTTGACCGGTTACTTAGGGTTTTATATATATAGATAATATTTTCTCTTTTTAATGTTATAAAGATAAAAATATAAATATAACATTTCAAAGATATCAGATTGGCATACTCAATTAAAAATTCATTCAGAATCATGCCTACAGTAGGAAAAATAGTCAGCCATCACTCTTTCAAGTAATATCTATTGATGGTGTATTATATGTTGAGTTTTGTTCACAAAACTGGAAGGTCAGCTCCACTGCTGTAATGGAGCTCAGTGTCTAGCAGTGAGAAACAATAAAGAGAAGGCACCTACACACTGCAAAAGGCGAGTAGTGTCAGGTACTATCTCTAGGTATAAAACAGTAAGAAGGTACATTACAGGGTTAAGACACAGGAACAAGGACCAAATATGCAGTGAAAATGGAACCACATAGTGAGTGTGTGCCGTGGGCAATCCAGCTAAGAGAAAAATAAGAGAAAAGGTGTCTTTGTTGTGTAAACAACAGCCTGGAGACCATGTAGTGAGAGCACAGTGAGTGGAAGGAAGGTTATAGGAACGGCGCACGTCAGCAAGGTGGCTGGGCAGCACTGACATACAGGTGTGTAAACCGAATACGTTGATTAAACTACTTACGTTTATCATGTTTTATATAGTGTTGTTGACCATTGATTAAACCTGAATAACTCATTCTTAAATCAAAGGTTGGTCTTTTCTTAACCTCTCATAGTGTAGTTCCTGCTGTTCACTTAATTTATTTTAAAGCTGTAGAAATAACATGCATGACAGTGTGGAACAGACTATTATAATAACCTGAAAAATGGTCACAGTGGCACTAAATACTACATTGTAAAGAATTTGGTTTACTTTCAAAGCTCTTAACCAATTGAGATTAACGAATGTCTTTCATTCTCTCTTTGAAAAACACTCATATGGGAGTACAGGTACTTCAAGATTCTCATTTCCATTGCAGCATTATTCACAACAGCAAATGCAGAAACAACTTAAGCGCTGGTCAGTGGATGAGTGGAAAAAGAAAATGAGGTATATACATACCATCTAATATTATTCAGCTTTAAAGGGAAAAAAAAAAAAAAAAAAACACCCCTATGTGAAAACATGGATGAATCTGAAAGACATTGTGCTAAGTGGAGTAAGCCAATCACAGAAGGACAGATGTTCATGATTCCATTTATGTAAATTATGTACAATAGTTAAACTCACAGATCCAGAGAGTAAAAAAGATGTTTGCCAGGGTCTGGGGGGAGGTGAGGAATAGCAATTGCTGTTCAGTAGGTATAAAGTTTCTGTTATGTAAGATGAATAATTTTAGAGATCTGTGATACAACACTGTGCCTATAGTTAACAATATTATATTGTGCACTTAAAATTTAAGAGAGTATATCTTATGTTAACTGTTCTTAGTAAAATTAAAATAAAAGAAATAAAAATATTCAGATGCCCCTGGTACAATGGACACATGGCTGGTAGCCTACTTTCTGTGGCAGTCTGCATACTTTTGCTTCCACCAATTCAGTTATGTGCTTACCGAGAGTCAGTTGTGTTATTCTCACCCTTGTTCATGTCAGTTGCACTTTTTATTTCCATTATTTAATTTAATTTTTACAATATTATCCAGAAAAAAAGCTTTGACTCCATGTCAAATTATGACTGAGTAAATGTACATTTATAAGTTTAAAGCTTAAATAAAATGTTTGAAGTATCTACATATTATTTTATTTTCCTATTTTATTTTAAATAACTTTTTAAGTTAAATTGCTGATTATTAGTTCCAAATAAGAGGGCTCACTCTAAGTAGTGTCACTACTTGTCATTGTCTCTGATTATTTACCATTAGGAATTTCTTTCTTTGGATCTTTAGAACTCTGTATATCTCTAGTGTGCCATTCAATCTGTACAATTTTCTACAAGTCTGAAGACTTTAAGTAATATGAACTAACACTTTAGGAGTGACAAGCTTCCAAGACTGATAGATAGCTAGACTATGCTAAGAGGGACTGGGCTACAGATACCAGGTTGTGAATGAAAAAGAAAAATATAGGAGCATCATTTTGCCTAAGGCTTGATATAAAGAGCAAAATATTTACATTTAAGAGAAATAAATAAGGCCTCTGATTGGATGTATTATTTCTGAGGTAACTTAAGTGTATGTCAAGTTTAATACAAAAATGAGGTGAAAGAAAGAGGGGTGGAGGGAGGCAAGGTTTAGGAAAAAGAAGCAACTCAGACAAGGAGTCAGGTCCAATTAAATTCTGGAACCTAGCAGCTAACTTTGTGTGTCAGCTCATCGCTTCAGGGATCAAGTTCACTCAGATGTTCCTTCCTGCCCAGGTAAAAGGCATCAGCAAAACACAGTTCCAGTGAACTTACAGTTTGAAAATACTAGACTAGCTGAAGGTGGTGTGTTGAAAAAAACATTTACTTCTTATTGTTTTTATCAAAAAGAAATCTCTAAATTAAAAATATGCACCTTGGTCTTGTACATTTTAATCTTTGAACATTTTAAATAAAACTTTCCTGAACTCTAATTAACATTTACAACTTTGTCATATTTTCTGCCTTAAAACATTACTTGTAGGATCATCTATATTTTATCTTATTCAAGTATTACCATTGAGGATACTAATTAAAGTTCTTATTCTTGGTGCTAAACCAAACATATAAAATAAATATGTTTTTTTTAAAAAATACAATATTTGAAAAAAATCACATTATTTTTAAAAGTAAACCAAATTATGCAAGTGGTATCATGGTATGTCATCAAGCAAATAGAAAGAAGATTCAAATAAATATAATGAATTTATATTGTCACAATAAAATTAAGGACAATGTGCTATTTAGTGAGAAAAAGGTTTTCATTTAGAAACATACATTTATTATGAATAAAGTATTCTACTTACTATTAGTGGACACATAATAAGCAAAAGAATTTAAAGGAAGGTTTTAAATATTTACATGAGGAACCTCCATACTGTTCTCCATATAGTCTGCACAAATTTAAACTCCACCGGCAGTGTAAGAATGTTCCCTTTTCTCCACATCCTCTCCAACACAGTATGGAGGTTCTTCAACAAATTAAGAATAGAGCTACCATAAGACCTAGCAATCCCTCTTCTGGGTATCTATTCCCAACATTTGAAGAACACTTATTTATAAAGATAGATGTACCCCTATGTTCATTACAGCATTACTTACAATAGCCAGGGCATAGAAATAACCTAAGTGTCCTTCAACTGATGATTGGGTAAATACATTGTGGTACATACATACAATGAAATACTTCTCAGCCATAAAAAGGATAAAATATTACCATTTGAAACATCAGATGGATCTTTAGAATGCTAAGTGAATAAATCAGAGAGAAAAGTTCAAGAACCATATGATTTCACTCAGATGTGGGAAATTTTTACAAAGCAACAAAAAGCAAACAAAAGATACTCATAGACACAGGCAATGGTATGTGGTTACCACAGGGGAAGGAAATGGGAAGAGGATGAAGAGAGGGAAAGGGGTCAAATATATTGTCATGGAAGGAAACTAGACTTTGTATGGTGACATGCAATCCAATATACAAATGACGTATTATATGCATCAAACATATAATTTTATGAACCAACGTTACCCAATAAGTTTATTTTTAAAAATATCTGCATGAATTCTGATGTCATATTAGAAAATAGGAAATGTATATATATATAAAAGCCTAAGTGACCAGCCGACTGGCCAGTAGCTATGACACACAATGACCACCAGGGGGCAGATGCTCAATGCAGGAGCTGCCGAGCGACAGCAACTTTGCAGAGTGCCCTCTCGCACTCGGGACCTCATGGAGCTTTCACACGGTTGATTTTGGCCTGAATCCCACAAGCCAGGCTGAGGGACCCCACCTGCTGGAGGGACCCCACTCACTCCCCAGACGCCCTTCGAACCCCAGCACTACCCCAGGTGTGGCTGGCCAGGGAGGGACTATGGGAGGTTGGCTCCAGTGCGTGTCTGGCCCATCTCCCCCAGTCCCGCCCCACCGGCCACCTTCTAATTAATTTCCTTTCAATGTGCATGAATACGTGCACTTGGCCTCTGATTTAAATATAATTTTATTACCATGGATTTACAAAAAGGTTAGTATTTTGTAGCATTCATAATTCTAGTACAGCAATTTTCAACCCGTGTACTGTGGCAGGCACACTGGTATGCTGTAAAATTTTTTAAAACATTCAATGAATCAAAATCATACCTATTTTGCCTGGCCAATCTGGCTCAGTGGTTGAGCGTTGACCTATGAACCAGGAGTCATGGTTCAATTCCCAGTCAGGGCACATGCCCTGGTTTCGGGCTCAATCCCCAAGTGGGGTGCAAGAGGTAGCCAACCAATGGTTCTCTCTCATCATTGATGTTTCTATCACTTTCTCCTTCTCCCTTCCTCTTTGAAATCAATGGAAAAAAAAATTACAGCTACTTTTTTTGGTCAGAGTGGCAAAATATATATACTTTTTGGTGTGCAGTAGAATTTTAGTAATCAGTTTATGTGTGCCATGAGATGAAAAAAGGTTAAAAATTGCTATTCTAGTATGATATATCCTTTGTTAGCAAATCAAACAATAACTCTAACTACTGTCATTGCTGTGATCATTAAACAGACCTTTATGCCTGTTCCAGAAATCTTGTGTTTCCTATTAGTATCCATGAAACTTGACAATTTGCAAGCAGGGTATAATCTTAGACATGTCATAGTTCTCGATAGTGACCACTGCTTGGAATCAATGCCTTGACAAGGCTCAAAAAGCCTTGCCTGATGAGATCACTGCTTGCTTATCCAGCCTTATCCTTTGTTCTCAGGATTTCCTCCCACCTGTCTCACATTAATTATATGTTTATTCCTCTATAGTTTTGCTATTCTAACCTACTTTCATTTTGTCTCTTCTTGCAAACTATTTCTTTTTCCTTATCCACTCTGTCTTTCATGCCACTTATGAGAATTTCATTTGATAGATTCATCTTTTAAATACTTCCAAATGCCAATTATACTTTTCAACATATTGACCACTTGGCATCCTGTTTGGTCAATGAGCATTTTGGAATCCTTTCCCCATATTTTGGGAAATTTCAAGTCATAAGCACATAATTTGGCAAGACTGGGACCTATCATTCACTTTTCCAGTCTCTTGCATAACTATGCTAATCAAATTAGGATAATTCAGAAGTTAGTGAACCCAACAAATTAGCCCTCGTAGAGATTCTCTCCTGATGGAGTAGCAGCAGGGATGTTCAGCTTTCGGATTCGGCAGTAACAGCAACATTAGTGTCAGGGCAGAGTCCAGCATCAGTAATGGAGTTTGAATGTTCATGCCCCCTGAAAACAGACATGTGTCACCAGCAGAACATCTCAGAATGTAATTTGGGAAATGTATTTTTTTTAACTCTGCAGTGTCAATTTTGATTTTTAAGACAACCCAGACATTCACTAAATACATTTTAAAATAATTTTTGTTTAACTTTCATAGAGTATTTTATATTGTTTTCGATAAAGAACAGTGACTGATAAATACATTAGTACCAAGAAACTGCAGGTAAAAGGTTTTCACAGAAAAAGGGACTGGATAATTGGTTATTAGACCTGCTTGGCTGTGATGGCAATAAAAACCGCATTTTAATCACAGAAGAGGACATTGTGGACCTATCTCAAGCAGAGTAAAGCAGATAAATTATCACATTTGTCATTTTGAAAGATGTGCAAAATGAAGGCAAGGCTTTGGGAAATTAGATAGCAACTGATAAGGACTATTATCAAGGGCATACATAATTCAAAAACGAAAGAATTAAGTCAGGTGTTTACAAAAGTACAGAGAAGTTTAGGAAAATTGAAAGATAAGTCCTGAATTCTCAACTCAAAACAAAGTCAAAGGCAAAGAGACTGTCTCTGGGAAGAATCTTACGTCTTTCAGAAATAGTGTTCATACAGCACATTTTACACTAAGGATTTGCTCCTTTGGGCTGCCATATTAGGTCAGTTTAATTCCCAGTCTCATTGAATTTACTACATGAAAGTTAAGTCACTTATCAGTAAAGATGAGACTTAACCCTTGTAAAAGGGTCATAAGATTTATTGGACTCAAACCTAGGAACCCCACTGATCATATTTTGCCAGCCAAAGCAGTTCTGGGCATTTATCCTTCTAACCGTTTGATGCAGACTTTCCTGCATTGCTTTAGAATGCTGAACTCATCACACCGACAGCAGCTAACATGCCAGGAAAATTCACATAACTTCATTTTGCCTGCCCCTAATATCTCATTTTCTCTAGACCTATAAGACCAGGACTTACTCTTAGGTACTAATTGCAAAGTCAAATTGTGGGAAAGACAGTTTATTCACAAAAAGAAGAATTGGAAGATTTCCTTAGTGTGTGTGTGTGTGTGTGTGTGTGTGTGTGCTATAAATCATTAACATGAACATTATGTATAGAACATTATGTGTAAAATTTATGAATATCTAATAAGCATAATCAGGAAGAAACATAATTTTAGGTTATTCTAAATATTTATTTTAATGCTGCAGCAGACAGCATACTTTTATGGATAAAACTTGGACATTTTTCTGAAGGATTTCCCTTTGGCAATACAAACCACACTGTCCAGAGTTCTCTGGGAATTATAATTCTTATCCCCTCAGGCCTTAGCCAATGGCATACTGTGCATTGGAAAGAACATTCTGGACCCTTGTCTCAAATTGGAACAAGTTCAAAGACTTGAATTATTGGTGAACATTTTAGCATTCCAACATTCTTGGCACACTAGAACATCTCCTCCAAGATAAAGTACCAGTTCTTAAACTCCTTACCACAAAAAGTAAGCACAAACCTATCAGCTTCTGCAGTTTGGAGACAGTATATTCTACACTTAGAAATGGTCCCAGACCCTTTCATCAAGTGACATGGATGTCTGTATATTTGAAGTAGGATGCAATTCAGGTACAGAGAGAATGTAACTTTGGCCATATGATGCATCAGATACCATAGTAATAATACCTCATGACCTAACTACTAAGACAAAGCTCCAAGACCAATGTGAGCACAACAGAAGAAATGCAGGGTGGCTGGAGAGATAATGATCGATTCTGCTGCTGCTTGTTGCACTTGTTGTTTAATGAACTCTGCATCCACTTGATATATTTCATGTATAAACATTAGTGAATTAGGAAAATAACACATGAATCAATGCAAAATTTGCCTTATTCTGATGTCTTCTTTACATTGACCAGTCACATTCAGGTGTCTTAATACAATTTTCAGCTACCAATTGATGCTATATAATGTGTACATTATATGACAAAAATAATGCCTTAAAAGTGTTAAAATGTCATTTAATGGATGCAATTTTAAATATTTCAAATGACTTTCACTTATGGAGTGCCTACTATGTTCCGGTTATTTTGCTAGACACTTCAATATATAATTACTCCTCTGAACAAGCCTGTGTATTTACTACTGCCAACAGAAGCTATTTCAGATTTGAGGCCACCTCTTATCCTGCAAATTACTTAGCATCCTATTCTCACGCATCAGATGCTAGAAGCTAGAACATACTGGGCAAAATCACTTCAGAATTTTTTTCCAGGCTCTGGTAATATGAAGTTACAATGTTCCTATCCTGTTTATTGTGAAGTAAGGATATTTCAGGATCTGGTTATATAGGCACAATAAAGAGATATACCCACATCCAAGTATTCATCAGGTAGATTAAAGCAGACAGGGTACTTATATAGCAAAATAATTGCCACCCACTTCACTTATTCACATTGAGATGCCATTTTGTCCAGTTTGTGTATAATTTGAATTTATAAATTCAGCAGTAATATCTCCTTGAAACTAAATATCAACCTGTTAATGATTTTACAGTTACTTTTATTTCCCTGTTATATGTTCTGAAATATAACATGCTATACTTCTTGAAACATAAAATATAATATTTTCAGAAAATATAAAATGCTGTATTTTCTGAAATATTAAAAATGTATGTCTTCTGCTTTGCTTTTATGAACTCAGACTTTTAAATCCACACTCCAAACACATCATTTCATTAAGACTATAAAGTCGACAGCAGAGGAGTAAAATTATTTTTTCTCCATAAAATTGCACCTACTGATAGAAACAGGGCAGTAGAGTATCTACTAGTAGGTGTGAAAAAACAGCAAATCATTTCTAATACAAGTGAGGGTAATGAGTGGCTTGTTTGAGCATCATGACCCACGGGCTTTGCAATAGGGAAAACTTTAATTTGAATACCCCTCTGGCTTTTATTAGCTGCAAGGTCGGAAAAACACATAGCCATTTGGGCGGATGCTTTGGAATGTCCGAGGACAGAGAGGCAGAGACAGTCACACAGAAGCTGTTCTTCATACATTTTGTAGAAGGACCACTTAGGAAACCAGTGTTTTTCCTTTACTCGGTTTCAGTGAGTGGCAGTACCGCATCACGTGCTACACCCTCAGGGTGCGAATTTCCCAATAAATCTTTCTGATAGCAAACCAAACCAACAAAAAAAAACAACGATGTGCTTAAACTCGCAAATTCCATTGTCCTCATTAGTTAAAGCAAGTAATTAATCATTTAATAATTTTGATTTTACCTTACATTGTGTGTGTGCAATATTAGAATGCACATTTAAATAATTTTCCTTTGCTCTCTCTACTATTCATCTTCTTATTATCTATTCTGTTAGCTTGTACTACATGCCAATACCTTCCTGTAAATTAAATAATATTCCTTTGCTATTTATCTACCAAATATATAATTCATTCTTTAAATATACCAGGCTTTGGGTTATTTTTCTTCTAAGTGGATAATTTGCTTCAGATAAGTCACTTTTAAATTCTAGAGAGACAGAAAAACCAATAAATGCAAACCTGAGACTAAGAAGAACAGGTAAGTTATATTAACACAGATCTTCATGTGCTTTTTCTATTGAAGAAAGTGGGTTTTGACCCTGGGTGTATGTTAGAATTTCCTGATAAATATTAAAAATGCCATAGCCTGGCACATCATCAGAAATTCTAATTTAATAGACTGGAATGGAGCCTAATGATTCCCATCATTTAAATCTTCACATTTGATTCAAATAGGCCTCAGCTTTGAGTATTACTAAGGCCATAACCGGGTATTATTACGTCTCTTCCTGTTTAAATGAAGGGAAGTAATATTTACTTTGCACTACAAGTGTGCCAGGACCTTCCCAGTGAGGGCAACCTTAATTTGGGCTTGTTTCAAAAATAGTACAAAATGCAATATAATGAGAGCATAAAGGTATTTAGGGATGTAATGGAAAGATAAATTGTTTTCTGGAACCATCTTACAGAAGATTTTAAGTGGTAGGAAAAGGAATCTGTATTTAGTTAGGTCAGTGGTCAGAAACCATCAGGAAAAATTTAGCAGGGAAACAATAGGATTAGAACTGTGTTTTTAACAGATAAAACTAAGAGCTGGACAAGGGCTGGGTTTGGAGCATGGAAGGATTAGTAGAATTAACCAGTCTCCAAACTTTCAGTAGAACAGGGAGAGAGAGTTACAATAGCGGCAGAGAAAATGGCACTTTGTAATTTGAACACTGATATATAATTTAATTTTTTCTCTTTGATTTGCTAAGTAAGTCCATTAAGCAGGAAAGACAAGATTCCAAAAAATGCAGTTTTATTACAAGCCCATAGTCTGAAAGAATAAGTGAATTGTTGTCTATAAAGAACTGATGAATGCCTTTCTTTTGAAAACTAGATATTTTTATTTCTTAAAAAATGCAATGTGTAAACAAATATTTAATAAATGGCAAATGATTGGTCATGAGATAAGCAAGTGCCATTGTTGACCAAAGGGAGGGGGGAAAAACATTGGGAGAATGCTTATAGTGAAATAGAAAATCACTGTGAGGAGTTGCTCTATTGGGGGTAGAGGAGATTGCTTAGTTTTCTTTTGCTTTTTCAATAATGAGTAAGAAAGATATAAATATATCACATTTGTTGCACTGAGGTCTTCACCTCAGATATATGTCATTGATTGCTAAATCACATAAGATCAAGTGCAGAGTGATCCACTACCCATCACAAAGGGCAAATATCACCACAGCAATATGAAACCATTTGAAAAACGTCAGTATTTTCATCACCTTTCATGTAATGTCTCTGGATAGGTAGATGATAGATTGATGATAGCTAGCTAGCTAGATAGATAGATAGACCACTCATGAAAAAAGCAAATATCACCACAACAATATAAAAACACTTGTAATATGTCAATTTTTTTCAGTACATATATTCATTATTATAGATAGCTATATACACATGTATGTATAAGTTTACATACACACACCATATATATTCTTCAATAAAATTAAATCAGAGATTTCTAAATCCACTAAGAATGCAAAAGTCCAAAAGAGAATTGAAATGCAAATATAATTTAAAAAACAATGCATTCTAAATGAATGAAATGCAAATCCACTTAGAAAATGGAAGTCCAGAAGAGAATGGGAATGCAAATATAATTTAATTTAGATGCCATCTGATTCCATTTATGTGACATAAAGAAAGGCAAAACAGTAAGAACAGTTACCAGGTTAGTGGTTTCAGGGTAGGTGTGGAAGAAGAAAATAACAAAAAGTAATACGAAGGACCGTGTGGTGATTGAAATATTCTTTATGTTGATTATGGTGGCGTTTACACAACTTTATATATGTGTCAACATTACATGTTTTAAAAAAGATTAATTTTACTGCATGTGAATTACACCCTAATTTTAAAGAAAAACATATAACTTGTTAATAGATGCCTTTTGAGGGAACACCAGGTGAAAATATTTTTTAGAAACTCAACAAGAGTAGATTACCTGTGCATCCAGCTTTTTCTCCTCATGAAAAGGTAAGCGGCAATGGTGGCCACCCAAAGCATCAATTAAACTACTGCTGACACCTGGGAATGAGCATTTGTTCTTCATGAATCCTCAGTATACCAACAAAAATCTGGTACATGTTCAACTTCTACTGGTGATCAACAGCAAATTATTACCAGCCCATTACCCCAAAGTGCAGTGGAAATATTTCTTTATGGTAATGTTGAAGAATGAGTGAACTTGAAAGTAGTACAGTGAGGATTCCAATCTAGCAGTCTGCTTTCACAGTCTATGTTCTTAGCCATTGTAGTTTGCCTTAATGCATGGTAATCCTCAAGCATGACTGTGAAAGTCTTAAAGAAATTTGTTTTAAAAAAAATTCCCCCATCCCACAGTATATAAATGTGCTTTGGAAGTGGTTATCCTCCAAGAATCTGCACTTCATAGCCCTATTTGAATGCAGATGGAAACATGACTAGTTCTTGCCAATGGAATGTGGGTAATCAACTAAGGACAAGTGCTGGTGAGGATGTGGAGAAAAAGGAACCCTCCCTCGTGCACTGCTGGTGGGAATGCAGACGGGTACAGCCACTGTGGAGAACAGTATGGAGTTTCCTCAAAAAACTAAAAATGGAACTCCCATTTGACCCAGTGATCCCACTTCTAGGAATATATCCCAAGAAATCAGAAACACCAATCAGAAAGGCCATATGCACCCTTATGTTCATAGCAGCACAATTTACAATAGCTAAGATTTGGAAACAGCCTAAGTGCCCATCAGCAGATGAGTGGATTAAAAAACTGTGGTACATCTACACAATGGAATACTATGCTGCTATAAAAAGGAAGGAACTCCTACCATTTGCAACAGCATGGATGGACCTGGAGAGCATTATGCTAAGCGAAATAAGCCAGTTGGAGAAAGATAAATATCACATGATCTCACTTATATGTGGAATATAATGGACAACATAAATAGATCCAGAGACTTAGAAGCATAGAACAGTCCCACCTCAGAGGGAAGGTAGGGGAGGGTGGGGGGAAGGGGTACAGATCAACCAAAGGGCTTGTATGCGTGCATATAAGCATAACCAGTGGACACAGACACAAGGAGGGTGAAGGCATGAGCTGAGGGGGGGCTACAGGGGGGAAAGGAAATATATGTAAAACCTTAATCCAGTGGTCGGCAAACTCATTAGTCAACAGAGCCAAATATCAACAGTACAACTACTGAAATTTCTTTTGAGAGACAAATTTTTTAAACTTAAACTTCTAACGCCACTTCTTCAAAATAGACTCGCCCAGGCCATGATATTTTGTGGAAGAGCCAGACTCAAGGGGCCAAAGAGCTGCATGTGGCTCGCGAGCCGCAGTTTGCCGACCATGGCCTTAATCAATAAAGAAAAAAAAAAAAGAATGACTCACTTCAAGACTATAACTGTGCCTTTTCTGTTTTGTCCTGTCCTTCTGGAAGCTGAATATAAATTCCAAGTTGACTTTGAAAGTCATGTACAAGCATGGCATTGCAACCTTCAGATGGGTTCCTACATCAATTCTTAAAGTAGAAATCATTCGCCCTCAAAGTGGCCCAAAACTTCTATTTTGAACTTTCAAGAGCATAAGAAATAAACTTATACGTATTAAGCCACTGAAAGTTTGGAGTGTGTTAGAATTGCAGGTATTATTCTTCCTAATATAGACATTGTCACCAGAAGTGTTTACCACTTCTCACAGCAAGTGGCAAAGAAATATTGATCAAAGGCTTGGAGATGAATAACCTGGTGCATTTGCTAAAACTGTTTCTTGTAATAATGCAGAAGACAGATCTAGCTTTCATGGTGCCTGTAGCCATGGGAAACATTGAAATCACAAAGTTAATACAGTGCTGATAGTTACTTACTGGATTCTAAAAGCTTTTGCATCCTGATCTGTTAATACATGTGTTTCTCTTATGCAAATTCATACATAAATGATGAATAAGGGAATGATGCCAATACACACAGAAGACATATTGAGTAAAATTTTTTTATTTTCTAGCATGTTAATATTTCAAACTACCTTGTGATAGCCACCGACTGTGCAATATATTAACAATGCTGAACACAGCAGAAATGCAAAATTGTTCATCATACCCCTTCAGCTTACTTTCTTCCTCCTCACTGAGTTTGGCCCCATGGTCTGTATTAAAAGTGCTAGTCAGAGAGTATAGGAGATCTTTGTATATTTGTCACATTCAGCTTACTCAATATTTACTTGTACCATTTCCATCAGGCTACATTTACCAAAACATTTAAAAACAACTTCTATATTTACCAAAGATAACATATGTCTCTTTGTACTTTCCATTGCTGTTGTTTTCTAAGGATTTTCAAAATTATCATTACATCTGCATTTAGAGTTTGATTGACCTGCTTTTTCTGTCAAAGTTCATTCATCTTTCATCTAAATTTGGAAAATATTTTTAGGAATATATTTTATGTTCCATTATAGCAAAAATACTTGTACAAGACAACAAAACTAAACAATAATTGTCTTACTCATGAGCATTGAAATGAAGTAGAAAGAATCTCAAAGCTTGGAAACCTAAAGCTTGGAAAAAGCAAAAGTCTTGTGGATCCCAAAAGTCTGAGATAAGATTCTAAATAATCCTCTGAACAAGTCTGTTCAGAATTCTCAAGTATAAACTGTCCAAGTTTCAGACTAAGGCTGCTACCTTTCCATCCTATCTTATTTTTTCAGGCCTCAAATGAAGCTCCCATTAATATAAGAATATGAGGCTTTGAAAAAGCAAGATGCAAAGAAATCAATTTTAGTAATGATGCCAAGGAAAGAACTCTGAGTATGGTTATAAACATGTGGAACAAAAATAAATAAAAGCCCATAAATACATGAGTAATAATATAATGGTCATAAAATTAGTGTCTTAAAACCACTACTTTTGTGTGGGAATGTCAAACTAATTATGGATCCTCAAATTTGAGTAAGAAGGAATTGGTTGCCTCTTATATGCGCCCTGACTGGCAATTGAACCCACAACCTAGGTATGCCCAGAGTAGGAATCAAACCCGCAACCTTTTGGTATACAGGAAGATGTTCCAACCAACAGAGCCAGCCAGCCAGAGCTGGAATAATTTTTACTATATATACATATTTTACTTTGCAAAACAGAACAAAAATGTGACGAATGAAAAGCATATATGTATCAGTATACTAACGCTTCTTGAAGTTAAAGAAATTGCTGAACAATATCAAAATAGTATCCATATTGTTTAAAAATATTTGTCATTATTTTAGCCAACATGTGTTGGTAGAGGAAAAACTGTATAATAATTGAAACAATGCTTATGTAAAACTCAATTGGTTGTAAGGAGCCATGAGTTTCTATTTATGTCCCTCCTGATGCCACATTTTGTTTGACTATCAAGGGAAATGTTCTGTACTTGCATGTGTGAAACACCCACAAATGTTAATGCCTATAAAATTAATTTCAGTCTCAGTCATCAGAATGTCCCATTTGGATTTTTCTACAGTGAAAACAACATATGCTGTAGCATTGTTTTCCTGATTAGTCTGGCTTCTACCGTGCATTAGGTTCCCTTCTTAACACAATTGTGGCTTCTGAAATATTCAGTTGAGTTATCCAAAGCCCAGGAGAGCAAAGTGTATGTATTTTATATTTGTTTCCACAGAACTGCTCGGAATGGAGATAGTCTAGTTTCCCCTAAGGTTTTATCATCAACATTTTTTTTTCAAATCAAATTAACAAGGAAGTTTTTTAACTGTGACTTAATGATATTATTATATTACTCTGGGAAAGAATTATATTTGGTTATATTCTTCACTGTCACTAACCCTTAAAGTTCACTATTAAATTATCATATAAAATTAATAACACTTATATTTAAAATATAATATAGATACAGATTAATGCTACAAGGACTTAAAATACTTTCCTACACATACTTTATCATAGACAACAGTGAAAAAAACCCAATAACGTAAATGCAAAGTACACATTAGTCTCCATTACCAAACAGACTAGAACAATAATTGACCATCTGGGATAAAGTGGTTGATTAGGAATATACGTTTTTTAAGTCTACTTATTATGAGAGTTCAGTTTGTTGTTCTCAAGAAGTATGATAATTATTGAGCACATCAGATCATAGTAAACCCTTAAAAAATGGATATAAAAATAAAATATAGAAAATATTTTTAATTCTTAAGCACATTAATTCTGTGCCTGTTTTATCTATGTATCTCAAATAAGATTATAAAGTATGTCCATTGCCATCAGTCCTTCATAAATTTGAAATGCCTTATTTGGCATTGCCATACATCCAAAGTCAATTTATCCCAGGAGCAAACTCAGGGATTCTCTAAAAATAAGGTTTTCCTATTCCATTCTGTTGTTCTAAATCTCCAAAGTACAACTATAGTTGCCCCTCCACATCCACAGGTTCCACATCCTCTGATTCAACAACCCCAGATTTACATACATATATATAAATATATATGTACTTTTTTTAAAGTTATGTTGTTGCTAAAATGTAGTTAAGCCTATGATAGTTGGGTTTGTACTGAAAATGAAATGCATGAGCATTTTTTTTCTTATCATCATTCCCTAAACAATATAATACAACAACTATTTACATAGCATTTACATTGTATCAGGTATTATAAGTAATCTAGACATGATTTAAAATATGTGGGAAGATGTGTTTTTCTATACGTGTGCTCTACAACATCATAGATTATTGAGAGAGAATATGTGTTACCAATTTTTTTTTAAATAAATACAAAATGTCGTTCATGTGTAAAGACCACAAAACCACTTTGGCACATTGCCACTTAACACAGCCATTTAGCTCAGTGGTAACAGAATCAAACTCTGGAGCCCAGTGACCCAGGTTCAAATCCTGACTCTGCCATTTGTCAGCTGCATGAAGGCCTTCGGTAAGCCACTTTACTATGAGTTTGAAAAGGTTATGGGTTTGATCCCCTGTCAGGGCACATACAAGAAGCAACCAATGAACGCATTAATAAGTGGAACAACAAATAGATGTCTCTCTTTCTCTCAAAATTAATAATTAAAAATTTTTAAAAACACTTTAGAAAAACAGGCAGTTTTATAATAAAGAGAAATAGCAAAAAGTACACCAAATTCCACATTACATATAAGAAGGCATACTACTTTGCTTTTATATGTGACACTTAGAAAATATAAAAATGAAGAAAACCATTATCATTTTAAAACTAGAGATAAATAAAAAACACACAGGCTTTTTGTTAAAAATATGAGACTGATATATGAAAATAGCTAGTGAACCATAAGATAAATAAACCAAATCAATGAAAATGTAGTAAATTAAAAATAAAGAGTAATAATATATAGTAACAAATTACATGGCCTTACTAAAGGAAAAGGAAAAAACAGAGGTTGTTTAATCTATATGGTACTTTATAAGGTATGCAAAATACATTGCCAAAGAATGTTTAAAGTAAACATATAAAATAAAAATGAAAATAAATTTAAATGCATCAAAGAAATAAAACAAAAGCAATAGCAAAATCACACCCAATTAAATGTGAGGCTAATTGAATAATTTATATTTTATATAAACTATATTTGAATGATCCACAATGAATTTAAGAAGTTTTATACATCCAGTAGGCTAGTATTACATGTGATGCAATTTATGCTATTAATATCAATAATTAAATAGGTTTGTAGCATTTTATATAAAAGACTATGCTTCTTGACAGATAAAATAGAAAAAAACAAATGACATATCATACCAATGATAAACCAACATATTTGATATATAAAACTTTGAACTGTACAATTGAGACTATTTCCTTTTCCATACTTTATGGTAATACCAGATTTAATCATTACCATAGTTTAACAAAAATTTCAATGAGTTCCCCAACTTATAAATGTTAATAGGAAACTTATTATTATGCTTTAAGAAGACCAACTATGTAGTAGTAATGAATGCTTAAGCAAAATCCTAATAGAACTGAACATTAAATTTTTCTCATTATCCCTATTTTAACATAAATTTAAAAATAAAATTAAACCTATTTCAAAGATATTAATATGTTTTATTAAAACCTGATTTCCTTTAGTCCTGGGTGCTCATGTAGACTACATTTCCCTACAGCCCTGGCAATGGAATGTCGCCTTGAAACTGAGTTCTAACCATTGTAATACTAATCCAAATGTTTGGATACTTCTAGGTTTGGTCCACCAAAACCTCTGAAGCACTCACTACCTTTCTTTACTCAACCATTAGCTAAGATATATATGAAATAGAGCCACAAGAAGTAAGAAGCAGGGGCCTCCAAAAATAAATTCTTCAAATGTTTTCACAATAATCTAATCTACCCCTGCGATATTCATCCATTTACTTGTCTTTCACCAAAATAAATCAATTTCATTTTCACAAAATATTTGTTGAGCCAAGAAACACTCCTCTCCCAAAATAGCCTCTTTGATAGTCTGTAATGTTGTTGGGAACACCTTGATAACCATGATTATATATCTTTACCACCAAGACACAGAAAAACTGTGCAGATTACAGTAAATTTTATACCTCAAGAAGAATCTGAAGCAAAGTTGCAATGTTATGTCTCCTTTTGTTTCAATGGGTAACCAATGATTTTGTTGTTTTACCTTTTTTAGTATAAGTCGAGCAATCGTGTTTGTCTTCATGATCACTGTTATTGGCATACTCACAGCACTTTCTAAATTCTGTATTATTTATCGCTTGTCCTTCAGAATCTTTCCTACCAAGTAATTTGTTTCATTTAATCATTTTCTATCAATATTTTATTCTGCTTTCAATGCAATCATAGTCATAGGCTTCTTCATAATATTTTCATCCCTGTCATTGCATCTCTACTTTTTAAAAATGACAGAATAAATTATTTCTGCCAAGTCTTTCAAATCTAAGCAAAACATAGCAAGCACTCTAAGGAATAACAACTAGATGGTTGAGACAAAAATGACAATGAAACAGCACTAATATTTGTCAGTAGTACACAGAAAACAATATCAGTTCTAAAATTTACCTTGGTTTGAATGTAGAAGAGTCAGTAAAGTACATGTTTAAAAGTCATGGGGGATATCTGTCCTGTTATCTATGCCCTGGTGCACAGATTTGTGCACATTGAAAGAAATTAATTAGAATGTGGCTGGCAGGGCGGGACTGGGTGAGATGGGCCAGACATGCCCTGGAGCCAACCTCTCTGGGTCCCTCCCCAGCCAGGTGCACCTGGGGCAGCCCTATGGTCATCTGCAGGGTGAGCAGGGTCCCTCTGGCAGGTGGGGTCCCTCAGCCTGGTCTGCAGGGATTGGGCCGAAACCGGCTCTCAGACGTCTCCTGAGGGGTCCCGGATTGTGAGAGGGTGGTTCTCGGGTGATGCACCCTGGAATTGGGCTCCCTCCTCTCTGGTTCCGGGTGCATCACCCTAGAACTGCCACTGCCAAGTCATTGCAGCTTGGTAGCTCTACATTGAGCGTCTGCCCCCTGGTGGTCAGTGAACATCACAGCTACCGGTTGGATGGTTAGACAGTCACTTAGCCTTTTATATATATAGACTAGAGGCCCAGTGCACAAATTTGTGCACTGGTGGGGTCCAATGGGGGCCAATCGAGGGTGGTGCTGGACAGGGTGAGGGGCTGTGGTTGTCCCGATCATTCTGCCATCTGGTCACTGGGCTTTTATTATATAGGATTAGTCAGCTCAGACAGCCATAACAAAATACTATAAATTTATGTGGCTTAAAAAACAGAAATATATTCTTCTCTCAGTTCTGGAGGCTAGAATTTGGGGTCAGGGTACCAGCATAGCATCGTCCCACACACCAGAAAGTGGTGGATCGATTGCCAGTCAGGGCACATGCCCAGGTTGCAGATTCAATACCCAGTCCAGTGAGTGTAGGAAACAATGGAGTAATGTTTCTCTCTCCCTTCTTCTCTCTGAGATCAATTAAAATGAATGATAAATAAATAATGTTCTGTAAGTATGGTTTTAACAGGAAAGGCACTAGTGATCTATGAAGTGAAAAACTTGTTATAACACATATATAAAGCATGACCCCATTTAAAAAAATATTTATTGATTTCAGAGGAAGGGAGAGGGAGAGATAGATAGAAACATCAATGATAAGAATCATTGATCAGCTGCCTCTTGCATGCCCCTACTGAGGATCAAGCCTGAAACCTGACCAGGAATCATATCATGACCTCCTGGTTCATAGATCGATGCTCAACCACTGAGCCCCACCAGCCGGGCCCCATTTTTATCAATACCAGGCACATGAGGCACATTGGCAAGATCTCACTCCTAGACGAAAGTCTGAAATTGCCCAAACTCCTTTGTAGCTAGGTTTCTGGATATGAATTTGTTTCTGCCAATTGGATGTGCTTGCACAATATTTTGAAGGCAGAAGTGGGGCAGAGGCATCTTCCTGCAGTTTGGGCTGTTTGCTGCTGGTGATCATGTTTGCAGAGATGTGGAGGTTTTCTGCAGCAGAATCCAGGCTGTGCACAGGCAGTTGTGGCAGAGGCGGTGCCCAATGACCTGTTTTGTGGTAGCTGGAGGGCACTTGCGAGGGCAACTTTTTCCCAATCCCAGGTCACAGCTGTGCCAGAGTGTCCTAGAATTCAACTGTGGTTGAGGCGGCAGGTCCTCCCGCTGGCCAGGGAGTCTTTCCTGGGGGGTCAGCCTAATACCCACTCCTCCAGCTTTCCGATGATTTCCCAAGCACCAATTCCCTGTGCTAAATTCTTTCCTGCCTAAAATAGCAGAGATCTAAAAACATTTTGGATCCTCTACTTTCAACAAAAACAATACTGCACAGGGTCAGGTCTGAGAAGTGGGTGAGGTGTTGCGGAAGGCTCCCTTCTTTGAGTCTCAGCTTCCTCTTCTGTAGAACAGAGAACGAAGATTATCTGTTCATAGTTACTGAAGACTGTGGCAGCTGTGTTTCCCGAAGATGGCCACATTTCCCATCCCTCCTGTGGCCTTACCACTTTCCACCATGTCCTCTCTTTTGAAGCGGGGCTGACTTCTGATGTGCTGGTAGCCAGTACACTGGTTGTCCACAGAATTCCAAGTTCAAGTCCAAACAGGTGAGGGGCTGTAGTCCCGCCCACTCTACCAGGGTTTCCAACTCGGGCCCTGCCCACATCACTCAGGGCTCTGCTGTCATGGGGCCTTACCCTCCTGGCTTGCTTCCCCCCAATAGGCAGCCCAGCACCTCACTGCACACCATGGCCCACCTGCTGGTGCTGCTGAGCCCAGCGGGCGGGGGTAAGAACCCAGGTCAGGCCTCATGCTTCCTGGCTCCTGTGTACCATCACCCCCTTTTCCTCGCGGCCCCTCTTCCTGCTGCTGCTCTGACCAGGGCCAGATGCCCGGGTGCTGTGCATGGCCCGCGGGGACTGCTGTGGCCACCAGGAAAGCCTCTCCACCCCATCCCTGACTCCAGCACCCTGATCCCGGGTCTACTTCCGCCAAAGGAGAGTTTTGCTTGTGCAGTTGCCTGAGACCAGGCACCTCCAAGGTCCCCGACCCCAAATTTCTGCCAGCCAAGGCAGTTGGCCGGCTGGCCCCGCCCTGATCAGGGTGTTAGGGGTGATCCAGCCCACATCAGGCTGGTTGGCTGCCACAGTGCGTGTCATAGCCATCAGTCATTCTGGTCATTCCACCCTAATGGGTTTTTATATAGATTATCTATGCTCTGTGATCTATCTTTCCCTCCCTCCTTTCATTCATCCATCTACCTGCCTTCACCCAATGCTGCTGCAATACACATGGGTGACGATCCTAAAGATGGGCTGTGTGAATGTCTACATGCAGTTCTGTGAGCAGGGAAAGGTGAGGACAGCCAGGTCTGTGTGTGGAAAGTGAGCAGGCCCTGTGAGCAGCCCTGCCTTAGTGCCCACTGGAATGGCTGAAGCCCCAGACTTGAGTGTGTGGTGCAGTCAGAAATCCTGAGAGAATCCTTAGGCCAAAGAAGTGTGTGGAGTAGACCAGGGCAGGAGTGCAGGGGCAATTTCAGGGGTGGAGTAGTGTGCATGCAGACAGCCCGAGGGGGTGGAGACACCGATGTACAGGAGGGTCTTGGCCAAGGTGTGACTATCTCTTCTATCTCCCTTCAGAGATGTGATGCCTGGGCCCCTTTCTTCCTGAGGCTGAGAAAACACACCTGGGGGAACGAGGGCTGGTGGGGGGAGGGAGTGAGGTGGGAGATGGGAAGGAAACTCAGTTGGAAGTGGTTTAAGGCTCAGACTCCACATTCTGTGAGAGGGAGAATCAGGGGTCCTGACTGTGCGTTCACAGCTGCGGAGCTGTTGGAGTGACAGTCCTGAGGGTGCGGAGATGGTCTTCCAGTGGAGAAGGTGACCAGAAGGATAGGAGGTTCAGTGCTTCTAGACTCAGGGTCAGGAAGCCTAGGCGGGGCAGCCCCTTCTTTCCCCCTCAGTAAGAAACGGCAGCCAGCGTCCACACAATGTTAGGTGTGACCTAGAGGGCTTTGACATTTCCCTCACCTAAGCCTGAGCTCGGCTTCTTCCTGTCCCAAGGTCCCTGACCTCCCTCTCATCCAGCTCTTATGGAATCCACTGTGGTGCCTTTTCTCTGTGTTTTTAGAGCATTCATTTCAGAAAGTTTGTATTTGCACGTTCTTTTGCTGCCCACTTGAGATCTAAGTCCTGCGCATTTTGGGTTTTGCCAGGTTGTTGTGTTACTTTGTGAGCATATTTTTGTAATCAGCCCTCTTTGTTTGTAGGGATCTTCTGCATCTCGGTCTTTTTTTCTTACAATAACTTTATATAGGATGCACATGCAACCTTTTCCGGTTCTCGAGTTTAGGTGTTATGAATTGCTTTGCACTTTCAGCAGAGACTGGAGAATAGAATTGCTTTCCTGGCTTCAGGGACTCTGAGTTCCCTTTTCAATTGTTTTTACGAAGTGCTAAAAAATATATCTTAGCACTTTCTGCTGTTTGGCTGCTCTGATTTACTCTCACACTTTTTATCTGCTATATCTCCCTTCTTTCCCCCATTGTCTCTGTCCCATCTAATTTAGATTATATGCCTAACAATATTTCTTCAAGGCAGGAGTCTATCCACAAAGGCAGCTTATATTTGCTAGTTTCAAGAATTCATATTCCCTGGCCAGTATCTGCTTTTTCCAGAGGTTCTACTTAACAACACCCGTAAATTGGAACTTGCAAAAATTTTGTCAGTTTTCTTCATTGTGCTTAGATTATGCCACCTGCTTTTCAGCAATAACCTGTTGGGTTCATTCATGTTCTTCAGCTCTCAACACCATCAGAGCCCTGCTGCTGTCTTTTTAATTCCTCTAGCAAAAGATCTGATACCATTCAGGTCTTTAACTGAAGATTGGTGCATGCCACACATGTTGTATGATTCCTGAGTATTATAAATTGAGTTGTGTCCTCCTAAAAAAAAAAAAAAAAAAAAATGTTGTAAGCTCTAACCCTTAGTACCTGTGAATGTGATCTTTATTTGGAAAAAAAAGATAACGTCATTAGGGTGGGCCCTAGTGCAGTATGACAGGTGTCCTTATAAAAATTTCTTTTTTTTTTTAATATATTTTATTGATATTTCACAGAGAGGAAGGGAGAGGGATAGAGAGCTAGAAACATCGATGAGAGAGAAACATCGATCAGCTGCCTCCTGCACACCTCCCACTGAGGATGTGCCCGCAACCAAGGTACATGCCCTCAACCGGAATCGAACCCGGGACCCTTCAGTCCGCAGGCCGACGCTCTATCCACTGAGCCAAACCGGTTTCGGCAACAGATGTCCTTATAAAAAGAGGAAATGTACCTACAGACAGAGACACACACACACAAAGAGAATTTCATGTGAAGAGCAAGGGTTAAGATAGCCATCTACAATTAAGGAATGACTATGGCTACCAGAAGCTAGGAGAGGGGCCTAATTATATCCTTGAACACAGGGTTAAAAAGTCTTGCTACAAATCTAAATACCATCTCAAATATTACTAATTTTATTCATTAGCTGTTATATATGATAAGTGGCATTTTCATATTTGTTTTAAATTACAAAATTGTCTAATACTATGGAATATACAATCAACCAAGTACTATAATTTTATAAAAATAACTTCATTGAAAAACATGTTATTTTTACTTAGTCATTAATATTTACATGGAAGTTAAAAGCTATTACCAAAAACAGATGAACTCATCTTTGGGCATAGACTGGAATACACAAATCTAATTACAATAAATTTAGTCTGTGGTACTGTTTCAATCATATGAGGTGGCACAGTGAAAATGGAAAATAATTTATTGCTTAAAATCTATAGAACTGCCTGGAATCTCGTTAGACATCATCAAGAATATTTAATAAATTGACATATGCTCTTTTCACTTGAAACGATTAAAAGACAACAGCAATATGTAAAAATCACAATTATAAGCATTTATGTTCTTCAGTTCTCAACACCATTAGAATGATTTTGATTTTGGAATGATATCAGAAAATATTGCCAATTTTTACCCTTCAATCACCATAAACTACTGCCATTAGAAGGATAAAAATAAGTATTTGGATGTCAATAATTGAACTGGCCTCTCTATTTCTAATTATATACAGGGTGAGGCAAAAGTAGGCATACAGTTGTGAGTAAACAAGACACAGTGTTTATTCTTATATTATTTTTATGAATTATTTTTCATGTGAATAACTGGAAACCTACTTTTGTCCCACCCTGCACTTTTTATTTAATCACCCACAGGAGAAATACAATAATTAAAGAAAAAAATGGCCCTGACTGGTTTGACTCAGTAGATAGAGCATTGGCCTGTGGACTGAAGAGTCCCAGGTTCTATTCCGGTCAAGGGCATGTACCTTGGTTGAGGGCACATCCCCAGTATGGGGTGTGCAGGAGGCAGCTGATTGATGTTTCTCTCTCATCAATGTTTCTAACTTTCTATTTCTCTCAATAAAATAAATAAAATATTTTAAAAAATGATTTTTTGTGTGTAACTAATAATATCTTCTATGTAGCTGATCAGATGCTAAGCCATCACAGGCCATTAAAAGCACACATGGTTCAGTGGGTGAGCGTCAACCTATGAACTAAGAGGTCACAGATCGATTCCCAGTCAGGGCACATGCCCTGGTTGCAGGCTCGATCCCCAGTATGGGGTGTGCAGGAGGCAGCCGATCAACGATTCTCTCTCATCATTGATGTTTCTATCTCTCTCTCTCTCTCTCTTCCTTCTTCTCTGAATTAAATGAAAATATACTTTTAAGAAAGCATATAATTTCACAATTCTTCTGTGGGTTTTGTGCATGTATGCATGTGAACAGGCAGGAATACTATTTTTGCAATGTTGTTTTAGGAAAAGTATGTCCAATGTTTGTATATCATTTATTCAAAATAATTTTAATATAATTTAAACTCCATTAACATTTGCCCAATTCCCCATGAAAAAATAACATGGCCTTTTCTAATATTGTACTTTACACACTTCAAAATAAAAAAAGGAAAACATTTGGATTCTTTATCTAAATAGGATATGCAAACTGTTTGTGAATATTTTATATTATATAAAAGACATCTGAAAACAATTTTTAGTTTTGTGATATATATATATATATATATATATATACATATATATATATATATATATATATTTAATGAAAGACATCACTGAAATATAATTTTTAGATTTGCTTGTTGGGGATTTCTAATCCTTTTAACATTTGATAATGATCACAGCAATCTCAAACTGGGTAGGTGGTAATTCACTAATGAGAGAAAACAGGTTTTGAAGCACAGCTAATTTTTTGAATATACACCTTTAATTTCTTTGGAATACTAGAAATTTACACTTTATGTATCTAACTGATGGCTCAGGTTAGTCATTTCAGATATACATTTATAGTCTGCTTAAACTATCCTTTTAATGACAATCTCAAAGTTTCTGGTTAGCTGTTTTTGTTATAATATATATTGCAGCAGCGACTTAAGCATAGATCACCTATGTGCCCACCAGGTTATATTTGGGTAAACAGTTATTTCAGTTTCCTTTGTGTCCTATCAGAACTCTTATTGTGTTAGGGCGCACACAAGACTTGGTTGGAAAATTTGTAAGAAGGACATTCTGAGAAAATGGAAGTGTGCAGAAGGCCGCTCACCCTGTTTATCGAAGAGGAGTGCCGAAGGCGGCACCCCTAATTATTCCTTGACCTTCCCAAACAAGTCTGTGCACATGCATTTCCCCAGGGTGTTTGCTGGAATCTTTATGCTTAATCTTTGGGTGTCCTCTGAATATTACTTACCCTACTGATTGCTTCTAAAAGATGAACTGTATCTCAAACTGCTGCTACAATAAAAGCCTAACAAGGCAGGCAAGCGAGGCTGTATGGTTCCTTTAGCCAGGTGGTCCCTTAGCCCTCTATTTCACAGCAAAAGTTGTGTTGGAGTAATCCATTCATCCATCACTCAATGTCTGCTGGTCAGCCCCGGCATTATTATTTCCAATTGTGTCTAAAGGACACAAACTCACTGGTGATAATGATGAAAAGGAACAAATAAATGGAATGTTAATACCCCCTTCTCATATAGACATCTAATTTCTAAAAAAAAATTGAGTCCCTTTTGGTTGTAAAATGTCTAACCACTTTCCACTTCCATTGTATGGTAGAATAAGCATAGACTTCTCATTTAATGCTGAAATCAGCCTGTACTCTGTATGAACTCAAAATATTGTCCGTGGACTGCTAGTGGCATTTAATGCCCCATGGTATGGTATAAAAGGGACTTGTAATTATTATATTTTTATCTAAATTTTAACCATTTTCAATAAAACAAATAATAATCTTCCCAGAAATCTTATAATGATTATATTATATCCTGAAAGGTTGCTCATGTTCTAAAATAACTATACTGTTCAGTTGAACTTAGACTAGTATAATTTGCATGAATGTTTATATTTGTTAGAGTTGTTTTTTTATTACTATTCTATACATTATAATTCTAACTCACCAAGGTTGACCAGGGTTTGGAAACATTTCACTATGCTATAAAATCAGTGATTGGGAATCTGTAACAGAAAATAAGACCATAAAAGTAAAATGGTCAACAGAAATCTGGGATCTGCTGAAATAAAGAAGTTTATGGCTTCAGAAATTTGCTAAGTCACCTCAAAAATGTGAACATAGACCTAATTATGAAAATATGGATAAAATAACTTAATTGAGCTGGAGATTCATTTGTTCCACTTCTGAGCACCTTTTCTTGGCAACCATATAAATAGTGAGAGGAAGGAATGAAAATTTCATGTCCTTTTCAGAACAGCATTGCTTGTTGCTCTCTAAGAAAAAAATTGTAGTGTCATACAGAATAAGCACAAAAGAACATTTGCAAATTAGAAATTGTTGAATTTTATTTCTAAATGCAAAGAAGAGATCATAAATACTGAGGCATAATGGAAAGTTGCACCTTTAGTTTAGGAAAAAATTATATGACACATGCTCTAAAGCTTATAAAAAATAGTGGCAAATGTTACGACAAATCCCAGGCACTGAGAAAAAACATTGTGAGCTATTGGCAAAACTCTTTTACCAGACAACATGTTGATCATCACCCAACTACTATGACATTTGTCTGGCTGTAGCTTTTTTTACTTTACACTTGGATGAAACCAATTACGTACAGGGTATGAATCAGTGCTTGGCACTTTGGTAATGCATATACAAAAAGACATGGTCTCCAGATTTTGATACATTCATCACTGAAGTGTCATGCTATAGGACAGAGGTTTATTCAGGTCATTATATTGTGAACTGTAATGTAAGGTGGAAAAATGCTTATTAGGATGAATATCAATGGAATTATAGCTTGTGTACAGCAAATAGAAAAATTATACATATAATATTACACGCTCTTCTGGTCACAAAATAATGAAGTTTGTTAACAATAGATTGACTTGTCTCCTGTTATCTTTTATGAATTAAGCATTTCATAAGTCTTTGCTTTCAATAGACTTAAAATTGGTTGCCTGATTGCATGGCCAACTTTAATTGAATGGATAATGGGCACAGGAAGCCTGTGAGCACTATTCTGCTGCTGCCTGGTACGGTGAGAGCTTCAATTAGTATAGCATCTAAATCCCAGGTTACTCATCTTTTTATTGAGAAAATACTAGAAATTAATTGGGTTTCTCTGAGGAATGAAATGTGGACTACTTAGTCACTAAAATATTACAATATGAATTTTCTTATTAATAAAAATTCACATATATTAATAACTATTTACATATGTATAGACACATACATATCTATGTGTATCTATAGGTACATATTCATACACATATTTTTATTTGTTTATTTGTGTATTTTTTTAGATGGAGTGCGTCAAGTTAGAGGTGGGAGATGGCCATACCTTCAAAAGATAAAACCAAACCACTCACTCCACTCCGTTGGTAAGGAAGGTCTTTCTCTTCTGTCTCTTCAATTTGCCTTTAGAATTGAAAGGTACTTCTAGGGCTACAAAAGGACTAGAAAAATAGTATTAAAAAATTGAAAATTATAAACATAATCTATGTGGGATAGAAGGATACATAAAATGGAATCTTTGAATCCAGAAATATTTTCAGTGTATTTGAACCATACATTTTAAAATAAAATTTATCATTGATATATATTAATATGACCATCAAAATAAAAAGGATTTATGTGCTATATACAAAAATATTGCCAATTATGTAATGATCTTGGATTATTACACATTGAAATTATAACAATTGGCTACAAATTAAAAATAAAATTATGATAGGATAATTTAAATAGTTGACTAAATGAATTGTTCTAAATTATATCTAGTACTTTAACATCCACCTTAAACGACTTGCCATCTATACAAGCACAGTAATTAATCTTAACATAATTATTCAATATGCAGATAACAGAAGTTTAATATGATTTTATTTATAATTCTTCCTATTGAGGAAGGTCAAATTTATTACAAAAAAATAAAATTCTGCCTCTTTTAAAAGTCTCATTATTACTCTGAAATAAGTAAATCCTCAAAATATAAAATACATAATTTATAGTATAATAAAACCAAAATTAGTATCAAAAACCCAATTAATTTAGAGAAAAAATTATTTTCCTTTAAATATCATTTTACAATAATTCTAAAAGGAAGAAATAATCTCAAGATGCCTTTCTATGTATTAAAACTTTAGGTTAGTCAACATTTTATTAGTTATTGCCAAAATGAGTAAGCTTTCTGGTTTGAATTAAAGAATGTCACTTGCTTAGATAATTCCCTTTGAAATATTCCTAAGATATATGCAATTTTCTAGTGAACCATAAAATAATAACTTGTGGACCATAAAATTATTATAAAATATTTAATAATATATTTATTCATCAATAATATATTAAGGAATATTATTGGAAAGATATTTGTGGTCATAAAATGACAATATATTAAACACATTCAAGTACTTGTGTGGGTAATATTCCCAGGAAAATCCAGTTTTAATGATCTGGGTCACTATTTTTCTGTCTTTTTGTAATGAAATATTTGTTTCTTGGTCAACAAACAACCTACTAAACTAATGGAAGCATGTAGGACTTTAATTATAAACAGACTAATTTGATTATAATGTTTCAGTTGCAATTAAAGTATACATGCTTGAAATGTTAAATTTATGACTTGCTTTTAATAGAATTTCAGTGAATAGGTGGTGTTTTGTGAATAGATAGTTGAATATTTGAATCTAAGGCTACCACTGTTTAGTACATGACTATACCAAGTTAATCTCATAAAAAGCTATTGAAAAACTCATCCAATAAATAAATGGGCAGAGGAACCAAATAGACATTTTTCTAAATAAGACATGCAAGTGGCCAACAGGTACATGAAAAGGTGTTCAGCATGACTACTCAGCAGGAAAATGTAAATAAAAAAACACAATGGAACATCACCTCATACCTTATAGAATGGCTAGTAACGAAAACAAAACAACAAAAGATATAACAAGGGCTGGTGAGGATATAGAGAAAAGAAAACCCTTGTGCACTGTTGGTGGCAATATAACTTGGTGCAGTCACTATAGAAAACAATATTGAGTCCCTCAGAAAGTTAAAATTAGAATTACCATGTGATCCAGCAATTCCACTTTGGTTATTTATCTGAAGAAAGTGAAATCATTATCTAAAAAAAAAAAAAAAAACAATCTACATGCAATGACAATGAATAGATGTACTTTTGTAATACATAAAAGGAGACATATAATATTTTCCTATACATTTAAAGTGATTCATTTTTTCTAGAAAAAACAATAAGTAAATAAAATCAGCTTACATAATTAAACAAGGGTATATTCTCCCATATGCTATGAAAGCCCTGCCTCTAGAGCCTGGGTATGCTTTGTTGCTATGTTTTTTTACTGCAAACATGTGGGCCTCTACCTAAGCTCTTTTCTCTGGGCTGCTCGAAGGGCAGGTTAAGTGCTGGGAAGTTAATGCCCTGGAAGCAGGCTTCTACCTATAATAGAACTGAGTTGGTAGGTAAGCATCTCAGGTTTTGCATACCTTGCTGCAGTGATTGAGGGGCATGTTCTGAACCATCTCCCAGAGGTCCCCAGCACTGTGGAGCCCAAGATGCCTCCAAGGGTCACTTACTCATTAAATCTCTCCCATTGACTTATTTTCCTCCTCTCCCTCACTCTCACTCTACTCTACTAATGCCTCTGGGATTGCATCCCAAATAAATTACTAACCTTCAAATTATTGTCCCAGAAACAGCTCTAGGGAAGTCCAACCTTAGACCCATGTAAATACACATATACACACAACACTTACACACATATGCATGCACACACCTAGATATAAGAAACATCCTATATAATAAAGAGCTAATATGCTAATTAGACCGAACAGCATAATGACTGTCCAGACTACCATCCAAACAAAGCTGAGGCACCAGGGCTGCAAGGGCCAAGCCCCTTGAACGAATTTTGTGCATTGGGCCTCTAGTCCTATCTAATAAAAGAGTAATATGCAGATTGACCATACCTCCATGAGGAAGCCAAGCTTTCTGCCTGCCCTGGCCTGCCTTGGCCTCTGCTTAAGGCTACAAAGTTTCAATTATAGAAGATAAATAAATCCCAGATACCAGGGCCTCTGTTTGGGTTGCCAGGGGGCGTGGCCAGCCTTCAAACCACCACAGGCTCCTTGCCCAGGCCACCCCACACCCCAAGGGAACCCCCCCCCCTGATCTGGGATACCCTTCAGGGCAAACCAGCCGGCCCCCACCCATGCACCAGGCCTCTATCCTATCTAATCCTCCTATATAATAAAAGAATAATATGCAAATTGACCATCACTCCAACACACAAGATGGCTGCCCCCATGTGGTCAAAGATGGCTGCCCCCATGTGGACACAAGATGGCCACCACAAGATGGCCAGCAGGGCAGGGCAGTTGGGAGGGACCAGGCCAGCAGGGGAGGGCAGTTGGGGGTGATCAAGCCTGCAGGAGAGGGCAGTTAGGGGCAAACAGGCTGGCAGGGGAGCAGTTAGGCATCAATCAGGCTGGCAGGGGAGTGGTTAGGGGGTGATCAGGCTGGCAGGCAGGCGAGCAGTTGGGAGCCAGCAGTCCTGGATTGTGAGAGGGATGTCCAACTGCCCGTTTAGGGGACTGGGCCTACACGGGAAGTCAAACATCCCTCAAGGGGTCCCAGATTGGAGAGGGTGCAGGCTGGGCTGAGGGACACACCCCCCATGCACGAATTTCGTGCACTGGGCCTCTAGTAATTATATAATGGCTTAAGGTCTACAGCCTAACTGACATGGAGAGTTGAAAGAAATAAACATCTTCCTAATATATTAATTCTAAACATTGCACTTTTGTTTAAGTAGTTCAATAAATTTAACAATTTCTGAGGTTAAAATATGTTAATTAGTTTGCACTTGCATAGTCTTTTGGAAATCAGACACTTCAGCTAATTTCTGTCGTATGTTTTAAAACAGAAAATGTTTGTATTTTAAAGGCTAATGAGCTTGAATATTACAAGATCATGTAGGAGAATTGCTATTCTGTAGGAGTCCTCTGTTGCTGAACAGTTATTGTGTGGTGAAAAAGGTATTTCAGAAACAAAAGCTTTCTCAAAAAAAGTGGATAGTTCTTGATTATTTTCTAAGCCTCCCATTTTGAAAAGTTTTACTTCACTTTGATATGATCACAATAAATCACTGGAGACAGTTGAAAGTATTATAACACTTAAAAAAAATAAAGGTGCTCTGGATAGTATACAAAGTACCTATCTTGTGTGTATATATATATATATATGTATATGTATATAAATATATATATACATATACATATATATATATATGTCTAAAAATATTTTAGGTCTTGTGGTTAGGTAATTATTCAGTAATTGATATAAATTCATTGAATAATAATTATTTTTTACTTTAAATTTATATTCATAGACCTTAGCTGTTTTTCCCCCTTATCATGTGATATGTGTAAAAGTTAAACTAGGAAAAGAAATATATCTAATCAGAAATATAACACTATGTAAATTATTTTATTCCTTTTGTACAACTTTCATCCAGCCAGTAATCTTTTGATAGAGAAAACCGTTTGTCACATCTCTAACATCCTCTATTTATACTGTCTTTAATTTTCTAGTATTGGACACAAACAAATTGCTAACATAAACTATTTGTTATCAACTTCTTCTGATTATATTCCAAATACTAACTAAAGCAGAATGTGAGACACCTACCTGATCTAACTGTATACTGCCAGTTAAAATATGTGCCCTTTTTATTTTTTCTGACCTTATTTTCTAAATAATTTTGCTTTCTATGATTAAAGTACTTTTTAGTCTGTACAGTTTACTTTTTTAAATTGCCTGGTATTTTTAGGCATAATATTTTAAACCATAGTGAAATGTATTTAGCCAGGTTTTGGCAGCATTTGAGTTTGTTGCCAAATTATACTTTTTTTATGATCTTTCTCTAGTTTGCATTAGTAACTGTGTAATAATATGCTGTGATGAGGACTTTTCTACATTCACTACACAATTAGAAAATTGCAATGAAAAACTATCTTTCTTAACACTGACATAGGAGAAAGGTAATTTATTATCCAATTCTCAGAAAAATACACACTAAATAAAAAAGTGAATGGAGATACAGGGAATGAAGAGAACAATGATGGACTTGTGTTTGGACTCATGGAAAAGTGCACTCCTGTCCCTGCCAAAGAACAGAGCGAACACTTGTTCTAGCCCACTGCCTTCAGTCAAGAACACTGGACAACTGCCCCTCGGTGTCTGAAGATTTGCATTTAAGGCAGCCAGGAAAATATGCTGAAAAGCTTCTTATGTTATAAACTAGAGGCCCGATGCACAAAAATTCATGCAAGAGAAGGCCTTCCTTCCCCCGGCTGCCGGCACCGACGTCCCTTTGACACCCAGGAACCCAGGCAGCTTTGCTCTGGTCCGGCTTCATCCAGAATGACGTCTGGAAGGACATTCGGTCTAATTAGCATATTACCCTTTTATTATTATAGATAGTTAGAAACCATAAAGATAGAAAATATTTGTGGCATGCTGAAATGTGGAAGTTAAAATCTCTACAAGTACATGGTGAGGGTTAGGGAGAGAGTGCTGGTCCTTTTAATGAGAGAGCCAGGAACAAACCTCGAACTTCTGCAACTGATGTACATAATTTTTCATTTGATTCATCAATTCATAGTGACTAAGCACTAGTCACTGGTAGAAAAGATAAAGAAGGAACTTGTAGATTATGAAATAAAGATGATTACAATCAACTCACTGAAATCTAACTATTTCAAACCGTTTTTACCTGTCTTCTCTAGGCTAAGACTAATTTTGGTTAATTTAAAATAAAGGCTGTGTCAGAAATAAAAATAAAGTTAAAAAATAAATTAATGGCTGAGTTAGAAATTTCAATATATACTGAGAACATTTATGGTTATTCTACTAATTATTCCTACATAGAATACCCTATTATCACGTTAGGACAGTGCCTCATTGGTTCAGGCCTTTTCCTATTGATTCCCATCATCTTTTTGAGATTGATTTATTTTTCCTCTCTAATCAGAAGTAAACCTCTCTTGCAACAGTTATGGGGTAAATTCAAAGCATGTGCTGGTAACCACTCATTAACCACCAGATTTGTATGTATCCCAATTGCCAGACAACCTCTCTAAAGGAAAAGAGATTGACAGTGATCAGAATCAAGCAAAACCCCCTTACCCATTTGCAGAAGATTAAATGGTAGGACCTTCTGTATTATTTAGAATCAGCATTCAACAGCAAGTTGGCACAATTTTTTTTTTCTTTATTGGTTTTAGAAAGGTAGGAAGGGAGAGAGAGAGAGAGAGGAAAACATTGATGTGACAGAAACATTGATCAGTTTCCTCCCATACACACCCCAACCGGGGATCGAACCTACAACCTGGCTATGTGTCCTAACCAGGAATTGAACTGGTGACCTTTTGGTGCTCTGGATGACACTTGACATACTGAGCCACCATGGCCAGGGCTGGCACAATTTTTATATAGTGATTTCTCAAAGAACAGTGAAAGCATGTCATGTTCAATTTATAACAATAATTATAAATTCATATATTAGAGAAAGGTACACTTGGATGTTGCTGAGACTTTCCAAAAATAATAATGAGCAGCAGTCATGATGTCTTAGTCCCATCTTTTTCAAAGAACATGGAAAAGTCATTAAATGTGTTGTGAATGAGAAGCTTCCTAGCCTATGAAAAAGGTTTTAACAAGAGGTTTTCTGAAAAAACTTTCACCATATTTTTTTACTTACCTATCCACATTTATTAATATTTAATGGGATTTAAAGCTATATATAATTTTAAATTATTGTAATTTATACCTTAAACATTATAAGTGTTTTGTTTTTAGATTATATTTAACATAAAATTTCTAAATATGGCCTGATATATCAACTTACAGATATGCAATAATTAGTTTAACTATTCCCTATTGTTGAAAATGTCTTATTTTATAATTACTGTTGTGAATATTTCTAGGTTATATATATTCTTAGAATGAAAAAAAAATAGAAGTAGAATTATTCAGCCAAGGCTATCATAGAGTTTTATATATATTGACTTTTTTTTTACATGAAAACTGAGCAAATGGGAGAGTTGCCATTTCATATAATTTTCCTATGAAATATAATTTTGTATGCTCACTTCCCCTGGCCTGTCCTTTTGTTATTCAGTAAATTATGAGTTGGGTTAGCTCAACCAGTAAAATGATATTATCCTATCTAATAAAAGAGTAATATGCAAAATGACCATCACTCCAACACACAAGATGGCCCCCTCATGTGGTCAAAGATGGCTGCCCCCATGTGGACACAAGATGGCCGCCACAAGATGGCCATCAGGGGAGGGCAGTTGTGGGCAATCAGGCCAGCAGAGGAAGGCAGTTGGGGGGGACCAGGCCAGCAGGGGAGGGCAGTTATGGGTGACCAGGCCTGCAGGGGAGGGCAGTTAGGGGTAATCAGGCTGGCAGGGGAGCAGTTAGGTGTCGATTAGGCTGGCAGGGGAGTGGTTAGGGGGTGATCAGGCTGACAGGCAGAGCAGTTAGGGGCAATCAGGCAGGCAGGCAGGCGAGCAGCTGGGAGCCAGCAGTCCTGGATTGTGAGAGGGATGTCCGACTGCCCATTTAGGCCCAATCCCGGTGGGCAGTCAGACATCCCTCAAGGGGTACCAGACTGGAGAGGGTGCAGGCTGGGCTGAGGGACACACCCCTTCCCCCACCCCACCCCACACCCCACCCCCGTGCACGAATTTCGTGCACCGGGCCTCTAGTTATTAATAATAAAAGTAATAATAAATGCTTTTACTGACTGCTAGCTGACAGAGATTGTATTAAGTAATCTACATTTATCAATGCATTTATACCCCATTTTACAGATGGGGAAACTAAGACACAAAAATACATAGTAAGCTTTCCAAAATCCCCTGATAAATAAATAGCAAACTTTGGGTACAAAAGCAAAGCGACTGGCTTTGGACATAATATTTGATGGCAACACCACGTGGTCTTTTACTGAAACCCCAATACATAAGTAGATTTCTGTTTTGTGGGAAACTGAAAGCACTACTGGAGAGTGTAGGGGATTCACATACAAATAAGGCTTCATGGTTCTGCAAAGTGCTTGTTGGTATGAGGCCCCACGGGTTTCTGGACAGCACTGTTTGCAGTGAGCAGAGCTGCAGAGCCTGGGAGGAACCAGGTACCTGGAGAAGACACAGCTAGATCTGGACACAGTCAACCTCTGCTTACACTGTTGATATCAGGTATGCCGGGGGAGTGGAGCATACGCTAATTTCTTACTGTGATCCACTTGTTCATCTAAATATGTCTGAGACTCCAAATATAGAATGCAGGTGTATAAAACAAACAAACAGAAAGCTATTACAGAAAAATATCTAAAGACTCAGGACACAGAATATTTAACATATGGTTTTTAAACATTTTCAGAAGTAAATGCTCCTGTATTCTACATACCATTTAAAATGCAGAAAAAAAACTGAACAATGTACAAAGTACTTGTCAATCCCTAAAATAATATCATAGTTAGCTTGATAGAAAAGTAACATGAATTTAATACCTTGTGTGTTAATACAATGACAAAGTTTACGTTAGAAGCAAGGGAGTTTTGGGATAGACTGAGAGACAGCCAAGATTTTGAATAGTCAAATTAAAAAATGGTTAATCCTTCTCAAAATAGCATATAGGTGGGTATAGCTACATTTTAGGTCCGAATGGGAGTCAGGGGAAGTTAAAATCATTCTAAGTTTCATCCTTAAAAAAATAAGTTTGTCAAGATGTCAGTTCTTCTCAATTTGATCTACAGATCCAATTCGATTCCAGTCAAAATCCCAGCAAGTTATGCTGTGGATATTGATAAACTGATTATGAACTTTTCTCAAGCCAAAATCCAGAGTAGCCAACACAATATTAAAGGAGAAAAACAGTCAGAGGGCTAACACTACTAGACTTCAAGATTTGCTATGTAGCTAGAAAAGTCAAGAAAATGCGTCACTGGTGAAAAAATAGGCAGACAGATCATTGGAACTGAACAGAGAACACAGAGTTAGGCCTTTGACAAAGGAGCAAAGGTCTGCACTGGAAAAGATAGTCGTTTCAACAAATGGTGGAACAACTGACCATCACTGTACAAATGAAAACAAATCTAGATAGAGATTTTATACCTTTCATAAAATCAACCCCAAATAATCATAAATAAAATCCCTAGAAGATAACATAGGAGAACATCTAAATGACATGGAATTTAGTACTGCGTTTTTTAGCTACAACACCAAAGCCATATCCATAAAGAAGGAACTGAGATGCTGGATTTCATTAAAATTAAAGAAACTTCCTCTAAAAAAGATACTGTCCACAGAATGAGAAGATAAGCCACAGAATGGAGAAAACATTAGCAGACACCAAATTTGCTAGTGCTTTGGTTTTGGCTTTCCCAGCCTCCAAAACGCTGAGAAAATTAAATGTTTGTTGTCTATAAGCCATCCATCCATGATTTTATTATACAAGCTTGAAGAGATTAAGATGCTTATTATGGCATCAACTCAAATTCCAGAATCTTGAAATTTAAATCAGATCTTGTTAAGAGAAGAGCTTCACTCAAATGCAGTTCTTTTCCATCTAAAGATTTGTGAACAAAAGGGACAAGCAATAAAGCTGTCCTCTGCACCTGCACCATTATGGTAGCACAGGGAAAGACTCTCTTTCAAAAAAAGGAGAAATGGTCCTGGCCAGTGCTTCTCAGTGGTTAGAGTGTTGGCCTGTGCATCAAGGGTCACTGGTTTAATTCCCTGTCAAGGACAAGTACCTGGGTTGTAGGTTTGTTCCCCACCCCGATGAGGTGAGTGCAGGAGGCAACCACACAATTTGACTTTCTCATATTGGTCTCTCTCGCTCTCTCCCCGCCCTACCCCGCCAACTCTCTCCCACTGTATATTCCTGGGTGAGGATTAACAAAAAATAAAAATAAATATTTTAAAAAAAAGGAGGAATGAAAGAAACATGGTAGTCAACCTTCCATAGAAATTCTGAAATCTAACTCAGCATATATTGCTAGATTCTTGATTAGGACCCAGTCCTCTTTTGTGTGAGTTTTCTCCATGGTCCTAGATTTTGTTCTTTGAGCTCTTATTCTGCACTCTGAATCACTCTGGATTTCATTAAGAAATGGCCTATATTTGTCACTGAATATCTTCCTTAGCCCTCTTCTTACTTGCAGAATGCTGAGCATCCCAAGTTTGCTTTTGATGTTGACCACCCTTTGTATTTTTCATTCCATACAATGGTGCTTCTATTAGCACAATTTTCTTACAAACCATGGATTTCCTATGGATCTTTTGGTAGTTGAATCCATTAAACAGAATGTCATCCTCCCTCCTCTGCCAATCTTTATAACATGGTCCCTTTCTACATTGGGCTGTGAACCATGGTGCTTCTAAAGATTTCTAGAAACCACTTTGTAAATTCTAATGTGTACATTATGCATGCCTTTAAGATGATTTAGAAGTCACTTTATCTATCAGATAATGCACAGGAAGCATGCCTTAACTTAACAGTTCTTAAATGAAAATTTGTCTAGTAAAGATTTACAAAGAATTGCCTCATATGCTTAGCCAAGGATTTCACAGCTGCACACTTGATCTTAAAATTACTCTGAGGCCATTTTGTTCATAGACCCTGGATTTGAGTTTTTACCTGAGAACATGTTTTACCTTAGAAACATTTAGGTGAATAGATTCTACTAGTCCTCTTATATGTCCTCTAAAATATACTAAACTATTGAAAGTTTCTACATTTAGTTTATTTCTATTTGCATCTTTTGAGATACTGTTACAACAAATCAGTTGGCCTAAACAACCTCTTTAGATCAATTCACAAGCTTATAAAGTTCATTTTTTTCATATTATTGCAGGAAATAGTTTTGATAACATTTCTGCCACCACAGACACACATTACCATCTCTCCAGCCTCTCATCTCAGTGTCCTTTTAGCTTCTATCACTCTCTCTGCGGTCATTCTTGCTTCTGCTAATTGCTTAGTGCCAAAGTCATTGCCAAATATTTTAGATTATTTTTATGGCACCATCACAGCAATTTTCAAGGTGGCTCATTCACATGGCTGGTTCTTTTAGTGAGCTTACTGAAGGCTTTTGATTGCAGAATCCACATATAACTTTGTAAGGGGTATGGGCTATCACTATATGGTGCCTGGGATTTTAGAGGTAGGATGCAGAAACTCCAGATTAGTTAAGGGCTATGTCTGGACCTGACATTTTACTGTATTCCATTGGTCAAAGCACTCTCAGAGCATGCACAGTTTCAAGACAGTGGAAAGATAGATTCCAACACTTAGTAAAGGAATAGTAACATTGTTATATGAAAAGGCATGAAGGAAGGGAGTTAGAGGTGCAGTCATATTTAAAAAGCACAACCTTTAATACGTTCTGTTTAAAATTAATTTTACATCTAAACTGAATGCCTACTTCCAAGTCCATTCCTGGCTCGAGCTTGAGCTCCTCCTAGGCCACCTGCCCCTTAGCGCACTATTACATCCCTCGGAGGATGTCGGACTGCCCGTTTCGGCCCCAGGTCTGCGGGGATGAGGCCAAAACCAGCAGTCCTACACCCCCCGAGGAGTCCCGGATTTCGAGAGGGTGCAGACCAGGCTGAGGGACATCACCGGTGCACGAATCCATGCACTGGGCCTCTAGTAATTCCATAAAATACAGAATTTCTGCAGTGAGTTTCTTCTCTTCAATTTTCGTGTTTTTCTCTTTCTATAATACATATTATACAGCTACTAAAATGTCAACATTGGTTATCTATGCTTCTTATAGTTTTCCAGCACTTTTAATCTTTGTCATTTGATCCTATGTTCTAGGAAATTAGGATAACCCACTATAAGCTGCAAAACTGTTTTATTTTTTCATATTGTCTATCTTTAACAACTGTATTTTTAATCTGTTTTTTTTCTTATGTCACTATTTCTATTACTTTCTTTTAATTGCATTAATTTCTAATCATATTAACTTATTCCTTCTTTGTTCTGTTTCCCCCCCCCCCCCCAGGGTTTTCTCAGTTATCTATTAATCCTTGATAATCTATAAATTGTTAAGATCGAAAAATATCTTGATTCACTGCAGCTTCATTGAAGTGTCTCTGTGGTGATAACTTTTTGTAATGCTTTGTGCAAAATAAATTGAAGTGACAATGGGCCAATTCTGAGTTCAATTCTCAAGAGACCTTACATGCTTTTGCTGTGAGCCTGGTAGCCTTGCCTAACCACCATGGAGCATGCTTAGGCTTGCCTACTTGTGAATGAGAGGACACCTGGAGCAGAGCAGAGTAAGGCTGAGGCATCTTATATTGGCCGATCACCTGTCAAGTCTTAGAAAGTAAATGCAGAAGAATGAGTGAGACTAGCTAAAACCAGAAGAACTACCCAGCATCCACACCTTTGTAAAGATTCTGATAGTTAATTCCTCATCAGATGATATTTTAGTGCAACGTCAATTCCTGATTGATAGATGAGTGATTGGTAAAATGCTTAAGATAATCTCAAAAATTCAAAGGGCTCACTGAATTCCTCAACACTACTCATCTTCTTTTACCTATAAAAGTTTCTCATTGTTAGTATGATTTGTCAAGATACAATTACTCTTTATTTACTTTCCTGGCTAGTAAGCAGGAATATCTTTACTTATTTCAGGTTCACTATTTAATATTCTAATTTTGTACATCAGCTGACTTTGAGTACATTCTCTGAGTCTGAATGAATTTGGGTATATTGATAGCACTGACCTTCTAGATAGGGCTTAAGTCTTGGTGCCATGAAGAAGACTAAAAAAGACTCCAATTATCCTCGTTAGAAAACACCATGTCTCATCTTTCTTATTTTTCTGTATTTGTAAAGGAATAATATACCTAGCACAAATTTTATATCACATCATAAGTCAATAGTATTGAATATAATTTTTTAAAGACAACAAATAAATGAACCAATTTACTACTATTTATTCAACACAGATACCAATAGTGATTATTTATTATATTATACATTTAAGGTGTTTAAAATATAAATATTGGTAGTGGCAGCAGGCACATCTAAAGTGTTCTTAACTAAGTTCACCTATTTTTATAAGTTAGTAATTTAAAAAAGTGAAAGATATTATATTTATCTTTTATTCAATTTCAAGAGTTCTGTTCAATAGATTATTTCTGTCTACAAAAAGTCAACTGAAATCTTTCATAAAATAACATTTGGCTATTCAACAAAGGATCACATTGAGAGAAACTTCAAGATACTTATTCAAAACCTGACTCATCAGGATTTATATATGCAAAGATTTTATTGACCTCAGAGTCAATGGAACTTCGGGCCGAATTTTTGCCTGAGCAAACACAGCTGAATCAAGACCCAAATGAATTAATTTAGTGCCTATCTGCAATATAGATTGGCAATCTTCCAAAATAATTATGTAAGTTGAAAGGAGTCTAGCTTCTAAATGTAAAACTGAATTGCTTGCTATCTCTCCTTAGCAATACAGGGAGAAATACAAATCTATTGTCATGGAATACCTAAAATCTCTACTAGCAGCTTAGAATAACTTTATCCAATGATTAAATTAAACCTGGTGCTTCAATTTTAGCTTAAGGTTTTGTTTGGTGATGCCATTAAAGGAATTTAGTTGGTTCCAAAAGGATATACATTTAAGAATATACCTACAGTTCTCAGAAAAAATAGAAATGAAGAATAAAGCAGAAGCATATTGTAATAGTTACCAAGGTAAAAGATTGAGAAGAAATGAATGTCTTAGAAATGAAGAGGGTACAAGAATTGTGTGTAATTATTTAAACTAAAGCACAAGGTGGCCAAGGTCACTAGGATTTAACAGCTAATGAGAGCTAACACTTATTGAGTAGTTAAAATGAATCATATATCTTCTAAGGACTGTATTTGCATTGACTCAGTTAATATTCACATTGACCTTAAGAATTATGTAGGATTAATATCCTCAACTGACTAATGAGGGAACTAAAATCTAAGGCATTAAGAAATTGCCCAAATTTATATAAGAAGTCAATGTCAGAGTCAGGATTCAAATCCAGAGCATATGACTACAGAGTTCATGTCTTAATGAGAATATAATATTCCTTCTATGAAGCATAAGTTCCTATTTGGCACATGATGAATGAGAGATAAACCAAGAACTAGGCTATTCTCTCCCTGCCTAGGGAAACCATGAGGAAAAAAATAACCTAGAAAAGGCCTTCAGGTAAATATTTTAATGATTTAGATCAGATCTCCTAGCAAATATACTAATGGTATTTGATAATGGGATTTCTCAATCTACATAATTACTTTATCAGAATATATCTGAAATCTTCAGGTTATAAATAAACATAACATTTATGAATTTACATGGTATGGCTGGCCAGAGAATGAGGGGTAATCACATAACTTATGTGATTTAAGGGATGTAAAACATAAATGTCCCCAAAATGAGAAGGTTCCCTTTGTGAACAATGTCCCATATGCATTACTGTTACCCTAAAACTAAGGTGTATCCTGATGCAGAAGAAAAGAGATGAGTTTGGTAGTTCTCACAGGTTTCACACTTCTCAAGGAAAACAGTATTTTGCCTGTGTTTTGCATTTTGCACTATCTTTTATATCATTAGGAAAATTTGAGGTTGGGTAACATCTATGATTTGTATACTCTATCTAAGCAATTCAGCCTCTTATACTGACATTTGTTAGCAACAGAATTGTAATTTAGAACTATGCACCACAGTGTATAAGGCAGATTTTAGTTTTTTTTAAAAAGGGTGATAATAGGGGGAAATGGCAAAAATATTTTTTTTCCCCTGTGAAGCTCTCTATGTATCTTTTGAATGAAGAGGTGAAAATCTTGAGGCAACTTAAAAGAATGAATATGACCAATGATGTGGAGGTAACAGCTATATCTTGGAGAATTTGCTAAGTCAATAAACATAGAACATCAAGTGAAAGGAAAGTGATTGGTATTTTGAGAAGCTGTTGAAATCTACAAAAGTAGAAGGGAAATACCTTAAAATGAACTTGTCCTATTCTTAGATATGCCATCACTACATACTGTAAAAAAAGGGGGGTGGTCTGTAGGTTTATAAATATAATTCAATGAAAACCAGGTGAGAAAATATTTAATAAGCTGATTTGTAACTCTTCATGTGGCAGAAACCAAATTGGCCAGAAACAGACATAAACTCAGCCTTAAAACATTAGACACTCAATTAAATCCCTACCTTAATATAAGATGTGTCAAATAAATACTGATGAGAGAAAAATAAAAGCTGAGTTAAGGAGCTTATATCGAAAGATTTATATAAGAATGGTTGTGATGGACATATTTTACATCAGATTAAATCTGATTGTTGTTTCATTATTAATGAATTATAGGGGGTTGCAGAAAATGTTAAAAGGTATGTTGAAAATAAATGTAAAAGAAATATGAGGTAAGGAAATATTCACCATGGTTAGAGGTTGTTGGATGGGAAAGAAAAAGAATGAGCAATAGTCCTATTTTTGTCTACACATTCTAACATTTTAAAAAATATTTCTGAGACATTTGACATTTGTCCCAAACATGATATGATATTTTTGAAAGTCTACTATTATATATATTTCACTGATGAAGAAATATTTTTCATACCTATTTTTGTAGCATAATTTATTTTTTAATGAATAGCACTAAATTCTCTGAAGATATTTACAGTATAATGTAACCAGGTAAAAAATAAAGTTTTCACAAACTCATACCTAGAATTTTCAGTAGTTAGTACTCAAAACACTCCTCACTTTAAAAAGCTTAAATAGCTTTTTAAAAATTAAATGCATACAAATTTTCTTTGTGAACTTATTTCCCTTATCCTGGTGTAAAATATTCTGTTGGGTAAAAGGTAATTGAATGTAGTGTATATAAATGGGTATACTTGTGTGTTTGTGTGGGGAGTGTGTCTATTACTATTGTAACATTATGTTTCTGGTTATATCAGTTACTGGGATATATCTGAGAATAAATAAATAATGAAAATAAGTTATAGTATATATATATGTATACACACACACATACATATACGTGTGTGTATAAAATTATAACCAAGAAATAAAAAAGTTACAGACAACATGAAACATTAGATACTCAATTAAATATGTAATCTCTATTGCAGAGATCATTGAGAATGCTATATGTAAAAAGTGGAGAAAAGGAAATGTTTTCTTTATAATTATAAATTTTCACAACTTGTTAGTTTTATTTCGTATTTTAACAATAAGGAAAGGAAAAAATGTAAGCTAGAAAACAATGGGTGGAAAATTTTGCTGATGCTGGTATCCACTAAGATGTTTGGTCTGGGAAAAATGGATGCTCATCAGGTAGAAAAGACAGTTGCTATAAATCAAATCCTGCCAGAATGAAGTCCTAGATGTCAGATTGTGTTTATCAGACATGGCTATAGACCAAAGTTCATGTTGCAGGGTTAATACAATTTTTTTAAATATCTTACACACAGCAGGAACTTAAAAATGAACAGCTAAATACTCATGGATTCTGTTTGACAGAGATATGTAAGTATTTGGTCTACTCTCAGGGCCTCTCCTTGTTTGATGTATTTTCTTGCTTCCTGTAGACAACTCTATTGCTGTTGTTTTCTATTCACTTATTCTTCTCCTACATGATACTTTTTATGTTGTTCATTGTAGGTATAGGTAAAACTGTTAGTAAACCATTTTGTATAATATAAAATAATGAATGTATACATTTCATATACATTACACCATATATTAATGTGCACACATAAATATATCAATGATTGCAACATGATATTATATCTATTAATTACATTTATAATCCATAGGTAATATATGAATTATATACCTAGGACTTATACATGTAATTTATGTATGCATACAATATCATTTTAAAATATAAAAAACAACCAATACCTGGGAATAAATCTACTGTAAAATGAGCAAGAACTCTAAAACTATAAAATAGGACCCAAATGAGTGGGGAAATAATTGTTGAATAAAAATGAAACATAGTAGGACATTACTGATTGGAGTATAAAATTGTGCATAAACTTTGAAAAATGTCTTATATAAAATAATTGTATAATAATATTCATAGCTGCCTGGCTCATGATAGCCAAATATTAAAAAACAACCAGATGTCTATCAATATGTGAGTGGATTTCATACAATGAAATATTGCTCCCCAATACAAAGAAATGAACTATATTTACATATAACTGCATGGGTGAATCTCAAAAACATTTTCTTGAATTAAAGAAGACAGATACAAAATAATATATAACCTATTCTTCCATTTATATGAAGTAAAAAAAGACAAAATTAATCTATGGATTAGGAATCACGGAGTAGTTATATCTGGTTGGAGTGGGGATTATACTAAATAGCAGGAGAAGGAAATTTCTCAGATAATGTATATATTCTGTATCCCATTTGAGGTGGTTTGCACAGCTGTCATAAAATTTCAAAATTAAAAATTATGTAAATCACTTCAATAGTGCTATATTATCTATTAAAAATAGCAGAGTATTATAATTATCCCCCTAATTAAATGTCCCATGTTGTTTTATTGGTTTTACTACTATTTTGCAAATTAGCACATGTCCATCATAAAATAGTTCTGAAAATAAGCAAAATTCATTATATAAAATATAAAAAGCACTTTCAATATGTTTTTACTGATTTGAGAAAGAGAAACATTAATGAGGGAGAAAAACATCTATCTTCTGCCTCCTGCACACCCCCTACTGGGGATCAAGCCCACACCCCAGTCATGTACCCTAAATAGGAATCTAACCAATGATCTCTGGATACAGAGTATAATGCCCAACCAACTGAGCCACACTGGCCAGGGAGATTCTTTTTTTTTTTTTTTTTTTTTTGTCTTTTGAAGTTGAAAATAGTGCATATCTATTGTTATTAGTTTGCTTTTCCTTTATTAATATATTTTAACATAACCCATATGAGTACATACTCTAGTACAGCATGAGTTTTTGAAAATGTATAATATACCATTTTATTGGTATGTCATAAGTTAATTATTTAGAAGTATATTTTTGTGGTCTACAGTCTGTTTAAAGTTTTGTCCTGCCTCTTTTTGGAATTAGTTGCAATGTCTGCTTCTGCTTCGTTGTGGTATAGACAATCCTTTAGTAATTATAATTCACCATTCATTCCATGACTCCAATGAGTCTGAGCTCACTAATATTATCAGTGAATTCTCCTGCTAAATTGCTATCTTACTTAATCCTTTCTGTGGCATTTGGCAGAGTTTAACCTTTTCATCTTCTCAAAAGTTGTCTAATCCATTGACTTTGGTGACACCATTCTTACTCTGCTTTCTTCTGTGGATGTTCTTTCTCCATTTAACAAAATCTTCTTCAACCATCTATGTTTTATATGTTGATCTTCAAGTTATCTCGCAGACCTATGCTGCTTTTACATCTACACATTTCCAGGCTGATATTATCTGAATGACATTATCTACTTCCATTGCAAGCTGGTACAGTGTTGACTCTTAAGTCTCTTTTCAGATAATTTTGCACCTCTTATTTAAGCCCTGATCCATTGGTTAACCTCTATAAGCCTTTAACATTAAGTTTTTATTTTAAATTCCCATAATCTGTTGTTATTCTTATATTCCCTACTTGATAAGGATCTGTTGATACAAACCATTATGGATATCTTTAATTCATTTGCATTAGGTAATATCTCAGCAGTATCACATAAGCATGTCCCTTCCTCTCCAATTTTGTTACCAGCACAAACTTATCAAGCCATTAGCAGTGATGCATGAGGCACTTCTATGGGTAAAGCATCTGATAACAGTCTGGGGTTCATGGTGAGAGGCAGTGCATATCGTGTCTCAGTGCAGCCTCCAAGAAAACAAAGACAATCCAAATGAAAACAAATAGAGGCTATTTACTCAGAACTTCTATGGCAATGGTGTCAGCCATCATCACTGTGTTTTGGAGATATTCAAAGCCAGTCAAGAGACTGGAAAGCTTTGATGTTTGAGGGTTGGGATGGTGAAGCTGGAGGCAGACTAATTAGAAATATAGTATCTTATGTGATTGACTTTGTGAAGTTTCAGGTTATACAAATATCTTCATATTCAGCTCATTCATAGAGGTCATCCATGTATCTCCTCCCCTGATCTTCATGTTAGAGGATTCGAAGCTTATTTCTTCCCAAATTCTGACAACAAATAAGTACAGACATGCAACTCTATCATCCTTCTTTCACAGAAAAATTAAACAACCAGATACACTACTCAAACTTCTGTCCATTGGAAGAATTTGCTTTTATCAATTTCCACCAGAGATAACACTGAGTGGGGTTGTAATGTTATCATCTTTTCACATAAAGATGGCACCAAATGACAAATCATTTACATATCAGTCATGCTGGCTTTCTTCTTCTGGTCCTAAAAATTCTAATGAGGCCAAAAGTAGATGGATGGAAGAGGAAGCAATGAGTCATAGTTAAGTGCCACTTGCTCATGTAACTGACTTGTGTTTAAGAACATAATACTGAAGATCAAGCTCATACATCGTTTCAACTGAGAAAAATACTGGTGCATAGGTCCAACTATGTCTAAGTGGGTTAGATAGCCTTCAAGTTTATAATGAACAATCTGGGCTTGTGGTCATTTGAAACCCCATTGTTATGTATTTGGTCTCTATTAGAAAATAATCCTATATAATAAAAAGGCTAATATGCAAATTGTCCCCTCCACCAGGAGTTCGACCAAGGGGTGGGGCTGGCCCGCCAATCACCCATGCCCCTTCTGCAGCCGGCCTGGCCCAATGGGCCCCATGGGGTGGGTGGGCCGGTTGGGCCTCACCTGTGCACAAATTCATGCACCAGGCCTCTAGTCTATATATATAAAAGCCCAAGCGACTGTTATGACCGAACAACCGGAATGACTGGTTGACCAGTCGCTGTGATGCACACTGACCACCAGGGGGCAGACGCTCAATGGAGGAGCTGCCCCCTGGTGATCAGTGCGCTCCCACAGCAGGAGCGCTGCTCAGCTGACAGACCCGTCCCAGTGGCCCACCAGCCTAGTGGCAGCCACTCACTCCCTCAGTAGTCCTGCAAGTCCAATCTCTGGAGAACGGGCTAGGCACTGATGGACCAGCAGTGCAGGCACGATCCCAACAGTGCCACCGCCAGCCTCCTGGAAGTTGGCCTCGGGCACCGCAGCTGCTTCCCCTCCCGAGATGCTCCGTAAGGAAAAAAGGTCATATAAGCGGCTGTCAGGTGCTCCCAGCAACTGGCGCTAACATCAGTGGGAGTGATCTGGATCCTGGGCAGGCAAGGGCGTCCCACTGCCTGCCTGGAGGGTCGATCGCATCCTGCCCGCCCCCCAACCCCCAGCAGGACCCCACTTGTGCATGAATTTGTACACCAGGCCTCTAGTAGGAAATAAGGAGCTGTTCCTCAAAAGAATCTTCCCTGTTTTTTTTTTTTTTAAAATGAGGTATTTACTAGAGTAGTCATACCAAATTGTGGCAGAAATAGCAGTGTTTTATGCTCTTAGTTTAGTGAAATAGGCACTTAAAATTCAAGATTTAAATTCAGAATTTTAAGTATTCAAAATTCTTCTTTATAAAAATAAAATACTTATTAAATGAAATAAGAAAGAGCCCTAGCTGGTTGCTCAGTGGTTACAGCTTTGGCCTGTGGACTGAAGGGTTCCAGGTTTGATTCATATGTACCTTGGTTGTAGGCTTGATCCCCAGCCCTGGTTGGGGAGCACGTGTGGAAGCAACTAATCAACGTGTCTCTCTCACATCAATGTTTCTCTCTGTCTCTCCCTCTCCCTTCTACTCTCTCTAAGAATCAATGGAAAATATCCTCAGATGAAGATTAACTAAAATAAAGATAAAAGAAGACTCTTCCTTGCAATTCTACTACAGCCTTCTTTTTCAGTCACATAAGCATAATAAAAATCCATAAAAAATTAATACAAATTTGTCTACCTTCCTATTCTTACAATTAGGATATGGAAATTTATGGATATTATACCTTGTTGAAAATCTAATATGAATTTTGTGCACTCATTTGCCTTACTTTCTGATCTGACATTTGATTTTAAAACCAATAAAAACAATGCCTCTGAGATCACAATGAACCACTTTGATACTAAAAATAGTCAATGGACCAGAGCCTTCATTATAAATGGGCATGCACCATTAATCACCCCGTGGCTTTCCCTACAAAATCTTTCACCTTACAAATTCTCCCTTGGTTTTTATCATTTCTCTTAGATTCTTCTTTTATTTCAACCATTCGGATCTCTTTTTTTGAGTTCCAGAATCAAAAAAGCCTTCTGCTTTTTCTACTTTCACATTTCAAAGTATTTAAATGAGCTTGTGCACAATGTACCTTTGTCTGCCATAACTGCTGCTGCCTTTGTTTTAGCTCTGATTCTATTGACTCTTGGTAGAAGCTGGTAGTGATCTTTGAATATTCTCTTTAACTCACCCCCAAATAAAAAAAAAAGTTCATTTTCTATTCTTTAATACTACTTAAATCTGTTTCTCTTTCTCCACTGTTGGTACTGAAGCAGGAATTTTAGGGGGATATAGGCAGCTTAGGGATTTTTTTAGAATTAAGGTCCATGGAAAACAGGGGCTGCAGACTGGGAGAAGGTATATTTCCATAACACAAGGAAGCCAGGTGCAGTTACATTTCCATAAGACAAGGAGGCAGCAACAGATATATTTACATAGACAAGGGAACTGGAAGGAGCCAAGAAAGGTCACATTTACAAAATAAAGAGAAGGAAGCCCTTCATTCAGAAGGAAGGAGGCGGGGAGGAAACTCTCCTGTCCCACCTGAGGTTTGCCCTTTGAGCCCAGGAGTTACTGTAGTAACCAAGTCAAAGGGGAATAGTGATCAATGGGAGGGAATGTCAAGGCACCAGGATTTGCAGCCTTTATAAGCTGTAGGGAAGAGGGACTCAGTGGGACCTTTCTCCCTCTCCCCACGTGGGATTCTGTACTTGTTCAATAAATCACCACCTTTGCTATACCACTTTCTGTCGTGGATTCATTTTTTGATTCCGGGGACAAAGAATCCGGGTTCCAGTCCAAAAATTCGGTATCAGTACCTTGCTTAATCCATCAGATCTTTTGTTAGAGATGATTTTACTAGCTTCTTCTTGAGGATTGCTTTTGGTCCTTAGGCAAGCTATATCTAATCCATTATTCACTATATAATCATAGGGATCTATCTAAGGAATAAATCTGATGAAGTCACTCCACAAGCTATATAAGTTTACCACATTCCCTATTAAACTTATTATGATGTTATAACATTTTAGCATATATTAGAATTATGTCAAAGTTATACTGAAAAGAATGTTTTTATGAGTAAAGAGTAGTATAAAAATCATTTGCAAGATTAATTCATCTACAACAGGTAGAAGTCAGCAGCTTTTCTAGACTATTCAGAAAATTTGATCATTCCAGTAACTATAATTTTTCATGAATACCACCTAGTATGTGGGAGTACAGCAGAGGGAAACTAAGGCCTTAGGTTAACAGCATATCTCTGCATACTGGTCATCTCATGATTCCATTAAAAGTTCTCACTTCTCTACATATAAAATGACATATTCCCTAAGTTTTACTCAATAATTCTGGCTATTGACTGAAGGTAGCAAAAAATCCAGGATACAGAATCAGAAAAAAGAGGACAAGATTAATTAAAGGAATATATCTATATGTTGTCACCTTTTATTGATATATTTCATACACTAATATCTAATATCATAAAATCACATATTATGCAACAGTTTGATTTCAGTAACTTACCAAAATTATTATTTGCCACTCAGACAACAAAAGAAAATACCCAGACACTATTTGAAGTTACTGTTTTGGAATAACCCTGGATTTATTAAAACAAATATAAATCTTTAAATTGTACCCAGAAGCTAAATAAAACCAGCTCACAATGTAAGATTAAAATGAATAATAATACATAAACTCTTTCAAGTCAATAAGAAAAACATGTACTATAATAAAAAGTGTGGGCAGAAGACACCACATACAAATAACAGACAAAGAAGAAAGCAAATATAAAAATACTCACTAGTAATAAAAAAATAAACAGTAAAGTAAACCCTCAATGAAAAGTGTTTCACTTATGATTTTGGTATGATATAGTTATGCTAATGGATGTTTGATACATTATTGTTGGGCTAGAAATTGAAGGAAACTTTTTAGAAATTGACCAAATGATTGAGAAGCCAAAAAATGGAGTTGCTGAAGTTAGATAATATATTTTCTCTTTTAAAAAGCAGTAGTTTTAGTAGTCTCAACAAAAACTCCTATTGTTAGGAATCTCACTTATTTAGCACTAACCATACTACATGTTATTGAAGAAAACATTTTTTAAAGAAGATGGCAAAGGCCAAAGAGTGTTTCCGACCTTAGAAATGAAATGAATTGTTTAGCATTTAGCATGAAAACTGAGATTGTTTTCTTGAAAAGGCCTGAGTTGTGTAGCATTGTCTGTAAACTATAAGAGCAAGATAAATAAATACATAAACTATTTCATGAAATTCAGCCCAGGAGGTCTCAATATTGATAGTTTCTTCTGTGAACATTTAAATGGCTATAAAAGCGATGCATTCAATGCATCTCTTCTCTTAAAGGAACCAAAATATATCTGTCTATAATATCAAATTATTTTGGAACACAATGCATGCAAATCCCTCTAAGAAATTTTTTAATAAACATTAGTAAAATCAAGTAACTAAAAAATCTTGGATAATTTTGGACACCTTTCTAGGTCTACTTAACTCTGCATTTCCATAACATAATTGATACTTGCAAACTTTTTCTTTGTTTCACCTAAGTTAAAGATTCATGAAATATGAGATATCTTGTTCTGATCCATCCATCCATAATAGGTAAGATTTCTTTACCAGAATTTGAAAGGCTAGAGATTATATGATATCACAAATACGTAAAATAGATTCATTATAGTTAAATTAGTGTGAGAGCTGTGATCCATTGATTATACAAAGACCTTTTTCTATGTTTACCTGTACTGATTTTTAGTGCTATTCAAAGTCCTAATTTACCACATATGTTAGTAGCCTGGATTTCAGCATAAATATCGTATAAATGCTATAGCTGCTAAAAATCATTTGGAAAAACTGCATCCTATTGCACAATAGTTGTGAGTTTGCAGATAATAGAATAAATTATAAACATTAAATGTGATATTTTAAAATGCCTTCAACCATTGTAGTTTAGATTCAGTTTGAAGGCAAACAGTTTTTTAACTTAGCTAAGTAGTTACATTCAAATCTTAAAAGTGTGCTATTATTACTTTTGAATCTTTGGAATATGTGAGTATCTAATATGTCATGTTACTTTTTCCCAGTGTTATGTCTTTTCCAAAACATAAAAATGCAAATAGAATTCAGAATATAGCCAGAAGTATATTAACAAAAAATAAAAGTATGGAAACAGAATATATTCTATTCATGCCAAAATAAAAGGAAGATAGTTTCAAAATGCAATCCAGGTAATGCCTCAACTATGAGTCTCTATTTAATGTCACACTTTTACACATATAACTTTATTGCCATGATAATTTACTAAAAATCGATTATGTAGAAACACTGATATTCTCTTTTGGCAAGTAAAAATATCTTTGACATAAAATGAAATAAAATTAGGCTTTCAATATGTATATAAATAAAATTATTATAAAAATGCAATAAGAGGCATATAGTTTTCTACAAAAACACAAACTTACTCAAAATATGCAGCATATGCTAGAAAAGGTTTGGTTGATTCTGCACCAGTATTATGTTTTTTTAGTGCCGAAAGGTAAAGAATTTGGTTACTTTATCTTATCTGGGCAAATCCTGAACTTCTTAACTCCAGAGATTAAAAAGCAACAATAGAAAATGGAGCTTCAGGAAAAAAAGCAAACCCTAACTGAAAGAGTAAAGTTTTTTGTTTTTTTTTACAGCTGTCCATTTTATCTTAAATCTCCAAGGTCTTCCCCCTTCGCCAGTGATGGGAACAAGACCCTTAAACCTGTCCCAGGAAACAGCCCCGAGCTAAGAGCAGACAGAGCAAATAGTGCTCTGACAGATAAGAAAAGCAGGACATGAGATTACTGGATGGGACTGTTGACTGAAAACTTAGGCCCTGTCATTAAACATGTTATTAACGAGCCCTGTTGGAATTTCCTGGCGACTTTGTCCTCTCTTCCCCCCTCACATGTGCAACCCCCCGATGTATGGTTTTTGCCTATATATACTTGTAAGACTTTCTGCTCGGGGTTCGACTCCTCTGCTCCCGTGTGAGTTACGAGTTGAGCCCCAACGCGCTGGAATAAAGCCTCTTGCTGTTTGCATCAAGTGACGCCTCCTGCGGATAATAAATTGATTAAATAATAAATTGATTAAATGATTGGGGTTGCCGTCGATCCGTGGGATAGAGTAAGGGTCTCCCTCTGGGGGTCTTACAGTGCAAATATCAGGCTTCATATAGCTGTGATTCATGCTAGTCAGAGGATGGTTTATGTTCTAGTCCAGGCTTATTAGCAGGTTTAATATTGGCTATTATTTTATGGTGAATTCATTTGAATAGCAAAGAAGAAACCTTTGGGGTCTATTATTTTTCTGTATGAATGGACTGTGCTTATAAATTAACTTTTTTAAAAGTAGTGTAGAGTTATGTTGCTAGCAGTAATATACATTTACTACAACACATAGCTTATTTTATCTTTATAATATTCTCTAGTGTTTAATTGATGTCCTTAGCAATTCCCTTTTTTTGCTAATGCATTGACTTTAAATGGAATTATTTTAAAACATAGTGATGAGGTGGTTTGTTTTCCCTTTTAAAAGACACAGACTTGCAGAAAATATCTCTTGTACATAATTGTGTTTTACTTTCCTGACTTTTCACCCATCCCCTGTCATTCTCAAGAAGGAGAAAGAGAGAGAGAGAGAGAGAGAGAGAGAGAGAGAGAGAGAGAGAGAGAGAGAAGAGAAAGAAAAAGGAAGGAAGGAAGGAAGGAAGGAAGGAAGGAAGGAAGGAAGGGGAAGGAAGGAAGGAAGGGAAAAAGGAAGGAAGGGGAAGGAAGGAAGGAAGGGAGGAAGGAAGGAAGGGGAAGGAAGGAAGGAAGGAAAAGAAAGATTGCCCAGCCAGTGTGGCTCAGTGGTTGAGCATCAACCCATGCACCTAGAGGTCACTGGTTCAATTATTGGTCAGTGCACATGCCTGGGATTCATTTGAGCTTGATCCCTAGTAAGGAGGCATGCAGGAGGCAGCTGATCCATGTTGATGTTTCTCTCCCATCAATGTTTCTATCTCTCTCTCCTTCCCCCTCCTTTCTCTCTCTAAAATAAATATATATATATATTTAAAAAAAATACTGTTTCATTACTTATTTTTAACATGAACAAAGGGAAGGAGTAAAATAAACTCTTCCTAGGAAAGGATATTACCTCCAACATGTTATGTGGCAGGAAACAGTTTGCAATTAATAATAAATTGATTAAAATGATAAACTAGAAAAAGTGAGAAGATGGCGGCATAGGTAAACACCTAAACTGCTGCCTCGCACAACAATTTCAAAACTACAACTAAAAGACAGAACGGACACCATCCAGAACCGCAGGAAAGCTGACTGAGTGAAAATTCTACAACTAGAAGGATAGAGAAAAGCTCACAGAGAATTGGAGGTACGGCAAAGGGTCTTTGTGCGCGCAGAGAGGAAGGGCGGCTGAGAGCCTGGCTGACTTTCTCTGGCGGAAGGGGGAAGGGAGCCCCCGACCGAACTGAACCCCGGTTCTGACTGCACTGAAACCCTGTTCCGGGCGAGCCCCTGGGGACCCACGCTCTTGTGGGGGGAGTCTGGACTCTCGGGCGGAGACTCAGGAGCCGGGGAAGGCGGAGGACTGAAAGTCCGCTCGCGCCAGTGCGCACAAAGGCTGCGGAGGCTGCCACAGGCATTCCCTAGCGGAAGGGAGTGAGAGGCTCCTGACGGCACTGAACCTCAGTTCCGACTGAAGTGAGCCCCAGTTCTGACTGCAGTGAACCCCAGTTCCAGGCGAGCCCCTGGGGACCCACGCTCTTGTGGGGGGAGTCTGGACTCTCGGGCGGAGACTCAGGAGCCGGGGAAGGCGGAGGACTGAAAGTCAGCGCGCGCGCGCCAGTGCGCACAAAGGCTGCGGAGGCTGCCACAGGCTTTCCCTAGCGGAAGGGAGTGAGAGGCTCCTGACGGCACTGAACCTCAGTTCTGACTGAAGTGAGCCCCAGTTCTGACTGCAGTGAACCCCAGTTCCAGGCGAGCCCCTGGGGACCCACGCTCTTGTGGGGGGAGTCTGGACTCTCGGGCGGAGAATCGGGAGCCGGGAAGGCAGAGGACTGAAGGCACACACGTGCGCGCAAGGGCAAGGCTGACGGGAAGCCAAGACTGAGACTCCACCCCATCCAAGCTGAGCACAGAGGCTATTGCAATTTGGCAAGTCTAATCCTATAAGGCTGTCTCCAGCACCGAACTTCTCCCAGCATAGACACAGCTGATCCTTACAGCCAACTGGCCTGGAGGTCAATTCTTCCCAGTTACACCAACAACAATCAAGACTTAATTACAACAAGGCTGTACACACAGTCCACAAAGGGGTGCACCAAGAGTGTCCACCTCAGGTTAACTGGGGAGGCAGACCCACTAGGCCAAATTGGAAACCTAGCACACAAATCTACCAACCCAGGGAAGCAGTGAAAATGCGGCGTCTAAGAATCAGATCACAAACAAAAGAAATGGAGGAAAACAAACGACTGGACATAGAATTCAAAACCACAGTTATAAGGCTTTTTAAGAATATCCTAGAAAAGGCCGATAAATATAACAAGACCCTCGAAGAGATGAAAAAGGACCAACTAGAAATTAAACATACACTGACTGAAATAAAAAATATTATACAGAGACCCAAAAACAGACAAGAGGAACACAAAAATCAAGTCAAAGAATTGAAATACAAAGAAGCAAAAAACACTCAACCGAAAAAGCAAAAAGCAAAAAAAAAATCCAAAAAGTTGAAGATAATCTAAGAAGACTCTGGGACAACTTCAAGCGTACCAACATCAGAATTATGGGGGTGCCAGAAGAAGAGAGAGAGCAAGATACTGAAAACCTATTTGAAGAAATAATGACCGAAAACTTCCCCCACCTGGTGAAAGAAATAGACTTACAAGTCCAGGAAGCCCACAGAACCCCAAACAAAAGGAATCCAAAGAGGACTACACCAAGACACATCATAATTAAAATGCCAAGAGCAAAAGACAAAGAGAGAATATTAAAAGCAGCAAGAGAAAAACAGTTAGTTACCTACAAGGGAGCACCCATACGACTGTCAGCTGACTTTTCAACAGAAACTATGCAGGCCAGACGGGAGTGGCAAGAAATTTTCAATGTGATGAGTAGCAAGAACCTACAACCAAGATTACTCTACCCAGCAAAGCTATCATTCAGAATTGAAGGGCAGATAAAGAGTTTCACAGACAAGAAAAAGCTAAAGGAGTTCATCACCACCAAACCAGTATTATATGAAACGCTGAAAGGTATTCTTAAAGAAGAGGAAGAAGAAAAAAGGAAAGATAAAAATTATGAACAACAAATACATATCTATCAACAAGTGAACCTAAAAATCAAGTAAATTAAAAACCTGAGGAACAGAATAATCTGGTGAATATAATAGAATCAGGGGCATAGAAAGGGAGTGGACTGATAATTCTCAGGGGGAAAGGGGTATGGGGGGGTTCATAAAGAGACTGGACAAAAATCATACACCTATGGATGAGGACAGTGGGGGGTAGGTAAGGGCAGAAGGTGGGGTGGGAAATGGGTGGAGGGAAGCTATGGGGGAAAAAAGGAGAAATAATTGTAATAATCTGAATAAAGATTTATTTAATTAAAAAAATAAAATAAAATAAAAAATAATAAAATGATAAACTAGATAATTATGTCTATAAATTATCCTATCTAATAAAAGAGTAATATGCAAATTGACCATCACTCCAACACACAAAATGGCTGCCCCCATGTGGTCAAACATGGCTGCCCCATGTGGACACAAGATGGCCACCACAAGATGGCCAACAGGGGAGGGCAGTTGGGAGGGACCAGGCCTGCAAGGGAGGGCAGTTGGGGGTGATCAAGCCTACAGGGGAGGGCAGTTAGGGGTGACCAGGCTGGCAGAGGAGGGAAGTTGGGGGGGACCCAGGCCTGCAGGGAAAGGCAGTTGTGGGAGACCCAGGCCTCCAGGGAAGAGCAGTTGGGGGGGACCAGGCCTGCAAGTAGGGCAGTTGGGGGGGACCAAGCCTGCAAGGAAGAGCAGTTGGGGGGGACCAGGCCTGCAGGGGAGGGCAGTTAGAGGAAAACAGGCTGGCAGGGGAGCAGTTAGGCATCAATCGGGCTGGCAAGGGAGTGGTTAGGGGGTGATCAGGCTGGCAGGCAGAAGCGGTTAGGGGCAATCAGGAAGGCAGGCAGGTGAGCAGTTGGGAGCCAGCAGTCCTGGATTGATCCAGTAGGATTGGGCCTAAACGGGCAGTCGGACATCCCTCGATGGGGTCCCAGATTGAAGAGGGTGCGGGCTTGGCTGAGGGACACACACCTCCTCCCCGGTGCATGAATTTCATGCACCAGGCCTCTGGTATAAAAATAATTATGTAAAATTATAAGAACTAAACAATAGATGTTTTCTGGAAGACCTATAATTATTTAACTTACAAATTAATGCACTTAAAATATATATAATAAAACTGTAACACATATAATAAATTTTTTTGTTTGAAAAACAGGCTTTTTAGTTTTCAAAAAAAAAGTGTGCTAATCATGGGCTATTGCTTTTCCTTCTTTATGAATAATTTAAATGTTGAAGCATATTATTTTGTTTGTAAAGAATTTTTGTTTTTGCTTAATGATGAAATATTAATGTAAGACATTTGGACATTTGCAAGGTATCAATCAAATGTAGAACTTTCTTTTACACTGAGGTAACATTAGTGTTGTAAATGGCTTGCAGGTTGCCTACCAAGTTCTTTTATTTTTTTTTTTTAAATCTCTACTGTTGAAAGTGTTACATATGACTCCTTTTTTCCTCCATTGACCTCTTGTAGCTCACATCGGCCCCCCACCTTAGGCCTTTACCAAGCTCTCAATGCTATCATCGGAAATATAGCACCTACATGTTTTCATTTCCTTATTTAGAAAGATCCTGTACATCAATGATGAAAATGAATTTTGATCATTAGCAAATCTGTGGCCTCTTTCTGGCTTGTCCCCTTTGTCATAATCATGAGAACATAATACACATGGAGACTAGCTAAGAATTTAAACCTTGATCTCTTATTTTCTATTAATATCTTCCTACCAGCGACAGTTATAAGAACTACATTCCAAATTAGAATTTTTACAAATATTAGAGTAAAACAATGTTAATAAATAATTAAAATTTCAACATGTTTTTAGATAGGCACCATAAAAATATTACCTGAATAAATGGCTCTATAATGTATGCTTGTAATTTTCAGCAGACTCTTTAATTATGAATTGGCTCAAGAACAGTAGCTTAAGCAAAAATATTGTGATTAAGGAGAAATTTGTATTTCCTTTGGCACTTTTCCCTTGATGTATTTTCTACTATGCCATCACTCTTTGTCTACGAGCAATCACAGCAGGTTTTGCGGGCCCTAAAACTTCTTTCTTTTAGAATATGCCCCTTTACATATTCTCAAATGTGCCGAGGGACAAAACTGAAGTGCATTTGCTTAATATTGCTTTTACCTAATATCTGTTCATGGTAGAGTGCCTTGAATGTTGCAGCTGCTATAATCATCAGGTCTTCTTCCATGAGGTATTGAATCTTCCTCATCAGGGTCTTAAAGTTTATGATTGTTAAAGTAAAAAATCCCAAATCAAGGCATTTTTAAGTCAAAAGCTACTATGCACACAAAGGTAACAATAATTAAGAGGCAGTAATTGGGGAAATTATGGGAAGTAACTCTTCTAGATGGTATTCTAAAAATTGGGTTTTACTTTTTCTCTTTTTATCTTCTTCCTCCTCCCTTTCCAAACAGTTCATTCCAGGCACCATTCAGTAGTACACGATGATAGAGGCATCCACACAGATGGCAGTAAATGGGGAGGAGCTCGACTTGCCTATGAGCGGTTAAACCTTGACAGGGAGAACACGCACTGGCTTATGGCAGAGATACCCTGACTTCCATTGTTATATTATTGGAGAACAAAACTATTTATTCACATTCTTTATTCATATTAACCTGCTTTTCTAAATTCATACATGCTAATCACAAGCAATTGGTAATTATTTTTTTTAAAAAATATGTTTTTATTGATTCTAGAGAGAAAGGAGGGAGAGGGAGAGAGAGAAGTATCCATTGGCTGCCTCCTGCACAGCCTCTCCTGAGGATTGAACCTGAAACCTGGACATGTGCCCTGACCAAGGATTGAACAACTAATGACCTTTTGGTGCACGGGACCCCATTCTGCCAACTGAGCCACATGGGCCAGGGCAAAATGGTAAACATTAAAGGATGAACAAATTTCATAAGCTGAAAATAAGTAATTTAATTAACATGTGAGATAGGGATCACATTACTGGAAAAAAAATTTAGTCTCTAAAAAGTGACTCAAATAAGATTATTAGTTTTGGGGTGTTTTGTTTGTTTGTTTGTTTGAGATTTTTGTCAGCAAATTAAACAATTCTTGATTAAGATTGCTCATTTATGTTAAAATCTGCATGGATTTGAGATCCTGCTAAGAAATATAAAATGTCATGTTATGTATGCTAAACTTTCTCACTGAATCAAGTTTTGATATAATTAAAATTGTGATTTAATTTTAGCAATCACAATTTTAATTATATCAAAAATTTTCAGTGTGCAAAAATACAACGCTTAAATGACCTTTTTCTCCACTGTGTTAAAAAAAAGCACTAGCATATCCATACCATATTCATTGTACTATATAATAGTTTTACTCAAAGCTGTTATTTTTGTAGGTCAATGTATTTTTTAAACTAGGGAGGTAAAAATCATATTGCTTTATGTTATGTTCTCTTCCTTTCTATTTTCCAAAAACCAAAAATTAGTGCATCCCAGTTTTCTGTATGGTTTAGATTTTAAAACAAGTCATAATTACATGTACTTCAGATTTGTAATATTACTGACTTCCTGACTTTCATTATAATAGTAGTTTTTGACAAGTAAAATGAGTAACAGAATAACAATATTATATAATTACAACTATGCCAAAACAATGATGACTAAACTATTACCTATCTAAATTTAAATAAATAACTTTGCAAGTAACCAATTAACAGCTGGTATGGCAATATATAAATAGGCAAGTAGCCCTGGCTGGTTTTGCTCAGTGGATAGAACAGCAGCCTGTGGACTGAAGCGTCCCGGGTTTGATTCCGGTCAGGGGCACTGCCAGCTGGATCCCCAGAGGGAGGCATGCAGGAAACAGCTGATCAATGATTCTCATCGTTGATGTTTCTCTCTCTCTCTCCCCCTCTCTCTGAAATCAATAAAAATATACTTTATTTTTTTTAAAGGTAATGGTTTCTTTTTCTTTATTGTGGTAAAAGAGACATAACATAAATATCATTTTAACCATTACAAAGGAAGCTGCATGGAATAAACACTCATATATGATTCAACCCTGTATCTGCTTAATTGGCTCAAGTAGTGACAGGCAGCATGAACCCATTGATTGTCCAGTTACACATTCAGTAGAAACTGTACTTGGAAATTTAAATACTAGTCTTTTTACAGGCCAGTAATACACAGTACAATACTCCCTCATGATGCTGGGTAGAGGCAGAGAGCCACAGCTCGCAATCAGACCATGTGATCAGACAATGAACAACCCTTACTCTACAACATACTGTGTTGCCAGTGTTTTTTTCAGATATTGTGTTTCATATCCCACCATGTGTACAAAATGTCCATTTGTGTCTCCAACTCTGATGAGAAGAGGAGGAAGGCAATTATTCTTAAGATACAGCTCAATATAATTACCCAACTATAGTCTAATATAAGTGTTCTGGACACATTTAAGGTGGACTAGGCTATGCTATAATGCTTGATAGGTTAGGCATATTAAATGCATTTTCATTTTACAATATTTTTAATATATGATGGGTTTATCAGGACACAACCCCATTTTAAGTTGAGGAGCATATTAAGAATCAAAAACACTGTAACAGAAGTAAAGAATGCCTTTAATGGGCATATTTGTAAACTAGACAGAGCTAAGGACATAAATTCTGAGCAGGAAGATGTATCAATAGAGTCCATGAAAACCAAAAGGAAGAAAACAGACTGAGAAAAACAGAACAGACCATCCAAAGACTATGGGACAACTATAAATGGTAGACTATACTCAGGAAAGGAATACAAGGAAGATAAGAAAGAAAGAAACACAGAAGTAAAGGTGTTCTGAGACCAATTTTCAATGTTTGGGTGGGATTTCCCCCAGCACTAAGTAATTCTTGGACACCAGCTGGATGTGCTACCATTCAGCTCAAATTCTGACACTATCTATCCAGAGGTAGCACCAGATTCCAGAAGTTAAAAGCTCAGTTCCACAAGTTTTCCCTTCACTTCAGATGCCAATCACAAGCAAAGGTTGTCACCTGTGCTTGTGACCAACTGGCTAGAAGAGAGATGTTCCCACAGTCCCCTTATTGGGTTTGATCAATTTGCTGGAACAGCTCACAGCACTCAGGTAAACATTTTACTTTTCTAGATTATCCATTTTATAATGGGATATAACTCCGGACAGACAGGTGGAAGAGATGCATAAGAGTCAACCTATTACAGCATCAATTATAAGTCTAAAATCTTATCTAAATACTAAAGGCCCGGTGCACGAAATTCACGCATGTGGGGGGGGGGGTGGAGGGAGATGTCCCTCAGCCCAGCCTGCACCCTCTCCAATCTGGGACCCCTTGAGGGATGTCCGACTGCCTGTTTAGGCCCCATCCCACCAATATCCCTCTCACAATCCAGGACTGCTGGCTCCTAACTGTTTGCCTGCCTGCCTGCCTGATTGCCCCTAACTGTCCTACCCTGCCAGCCTGGTCACCCCTAACTGCCCTCCCCCAACTGCCTTCCCCTACTGGCCTGGGCCCCCCTAACTGCCCTCCCCTGCAGGCCTGGTCCCTCCCAACTGCCCTCCCCTGCAGGCCTGGTACCCCGTAACTACCCTCCCCTGCCGGCCATCTTTGACCACATGGGGGCGGCTATCTTGTGTGTTGGAGTGATGGTCAATTTGCATATTGCCTCTTTATTATATAGGATCATCAATTCAGTGTTCCTGATTTGAGTAAATCTAAATCATTTACAACACATATGGGTAACACTGGGTATGACATATTCTGGGGCAAATTACATCTCAAGCTGCAGATTTGAGAAAATATAAAACAATTTTTTTTTCTAAAATGTAAGGATAGAAAAAATAAGATAGCATTTTATAGACTTTACCATTTCTATATGGTAAAGGGACAAAATTTTAAAATGTAATGGGTCACCCTGGCCAAGTGGCTCAGTTGATTGGAGCATCATCCAGTGCACCAAAGGTTGCAGGTTTAATTCCTGCTTAAGCACATACCGAGGTTGCTGGTTGAATACCCAGTCAGAGTGCATATGAGAGGCAACCAATCGGTATTTTTCTTTCACATCGGTGTTTCTCTCTCCCTTCCTCTCTAAAATCAATAAAAACAGATATCCTAGGGTAAGGATTAAAAAAAAAAAAAAGGCAAGGGGTCACTCGTCCTAAATAATTCAAATATCCAGCAGGTTAAATGCTATTAGTTCTAAAGGTCTGGAGATAATCTTTTGTGGTCAGAGGCTTTACCCAGGAGGCCTGACATTTTACCATTTGAGGCATTCTTCCTTTTTCTTGAGGACAGTGCATGTTTGTAGATGAATAACTTTCTCGGCCCAATTTCTGCCTTTAGGATTCTGAAAGTCTGACATCCTTCTCCCTTTTTCCCCAACTCTGTCTCTTTCATTCCAAGCTGGCAGTGGTCTCCTATGTATGTCACAGGGATTCATGTCATTAGATAAGAGAGCCATGCACAGATCTTTCTTGTATAACCTTTGTCTCCATTCCTGGCTTCTGCTGAGAGGGTGGAATGGATCACATGCCTAATCTCTTCATTACCAGCAGAAGTTTGTCCCACCACCCCTTGATTTCTCTACATAATAAGTTTTGCTAACAGTTATCTCTTAATTTTAGCATCTTCTGCAATCTGGATACGCTGGAAATGTACAAAATCAACAAGTTCTGGTTGTTTTTGCTAAAGGACTTTTTATCATTTTTCTCTCCTATTTTAACATAACCAATAAGAGAAAACCTGGTCATTATTTCAACACTTTGCTTAGAAATATAGTATTCATTTAAAATCCAGATTCATCAATTTCCAGGTCTGCTGTCCATGCCAATGTAGAATACAATTTAGCTGAGGTTCTTGCTACTCTATCTTATATAATAAAAGCCTAATATGCTGTATTACATTCAGCCAATCAAAGCATAATATGCTAATGATATGTTAAGGCCACTCAACCACTCGCTATGACATGCACTGACCACCAAGGGGCAGATAGTTGACTGGTCGACCAGTTGCTATGACGTGCACTGACTACTGGTGGCAGAGGCTCCGACTGGAAGGTTAGCTTTCTGCTGTGATTGGGTAGATCGGGACTGAGTGAGATGGGCCAGACACACCCTGGAGCACTCCTGTGGTCCCTCCCTGGCTGGCCAACCTCCCACATCCCTCCCCGGCCCTGATTGTGCACTGGTGGGGTCCCTTGGCCTGGCCTGTGCCCTCTCACAATCTGGGACCCCTCAGGGGATGTCGGAGAGCCGGTTTCAGCCTGATCCCACAGGCCAAACTGTGGGACCCCACTGGTGCATGAATTAGTGCACCAGGCCTCTAATATTACATATTCTTCCAGTTCCTAAAATATAATCCTTATTTCTTGTCAATGCCTTTAACTTTCATATTTTACCAGTGCTTCATTTCAGAGGATATATAATATTATCTAACATAATAGGCTTTCTATATGGTAATCCTCATATCTTATGAGTCCTCAACAGCAGTACCTTGAATATTCTTATTTCTAACAATCTGTTATGTTTAAAACAATCTATAGGCCTTAAAATTCTCCCAGCTTCTATCTACTATCCAATTCCAAAGCCACTGTCACATTTTTTTGTCATTTTTTACAGAAGAAGCTCACATTTTGGTAACAAAAATCTGAGTTAGTTTTAAATGTGCAGCAACAAATCACCACAAACTTGGTGGCTTGAAACAATGAAAATTTATTATACCACAGTTCTGGATTTCTGATGTCCACTCTCAGTGGCATTGCATGTCAGCAAGGCCAAGGCCCCTCTGGGGTGATACAGGAGAGTCTGTTTCTTGTGTCTTCCAGCTTTTGGTGGCTACTGGGATCATTTGGTTGGTGGACACATCAATACAGGAGGCCAATCCATAGAATGAACTAAATAAAATAGCTGTTTTTTTAATTGACTAAGATTGTTGTTGTTATATAAAGTAACCCGTGCATTACATAGTACAAATTTTTTCAAAGAGTGGAACTTCTATAGGTTTTTAATTTCCTTTGGATTTCTGATGGCAGACTTCACTCTTACTGCGGGAATGTCAGCATTTCCCCTGGGACCATTTACTACTCATTTTAAAGTACAGAAGGAGCAAGTGTGTGTGATATGCTGTCTGATTTCAATGTTCTACAGTCCCAGCATGTCAAACTCACGGCCCCCGGGGGTGGGGGGGGGGAGGGTGTTGCAGGGGGTTGTGAGTTTGACATGCTTGACCATTGTTCTCAAGAAGACACTATAGCAGGACCCTTGCTTGAAATGATACAAAATAATTCCAAGCCCAAAGCGAAAAAGTTAACTTATTAGGTTTGGGTGGTTTGTTTTACATCAAAAATTAACCAACAAAGCTTTTAAATGGTGGAATTGAATTCTAATTTATTCAATCTAGCTCCAGCAGTCACCTAGTTGAGAATAAAAACTCAACATAATCTTCTGAAGGTGAAAAATCAACATCAAAAAACATATGGAATTTTTTAAGTTTCTAGGTGTTTTTCCAATTGATAGAAATAATAACTTTTTCTAATCTACAAAGATTTGATTTCAACTCAATTTACTCTTCTGGAAACAAGAGGGCCTAATTGCCAACTCTCTTTGCTCCGATATTTTATATGTATTTATAAAAAAAAACATATATTTATTATTTTATTCTAAATCCGTGGGTTTTTAGAGTCATTGGGGTCTAATATTAAAATCTAATCTTGAGCCCCAGTCTCTAACATCTAGTATATTATTGCAGCCTCCATTCTTAATATTTTATTGTTCACAATAAGAACACTGAACAAAAGTATAATGACTTTCTATTTTTCATAGAAATGAACTTGTCCTAAAAAAAGATTTAAGGCGCAGTTTTCATTGTGAATGTCCACTGAATTGCCAAAAAATGGTTTAAGAATTGGTTATTTATTCAATCTGTAGAATAGTCTCGTTTTTGTGCCTCAAGGCTGCTAGAATATATAGTTGTAAAAGGGTATTTTTTCAAACTAAAATGTGGGAGCTTCCAAATGCAGTATGTCTTTAAAAGATAGATGTAGTTTGGTTCCATTTGGAAGCAAGCAACTATTTTCTAAATATTATGTTTAGTCTCCATTTCCATGTTGAAAAGCTCTCAGGTATTTTTGAAAGAGTGTTTCTTGCTGCTTACAATATTATAGCCCATTTCAAACCTTTTTACCAAGAAAAATAGCATACTATAAGGTGATAGGAAAAAATCCTAAAATCTCAATGCATTATTCTATATTTAGCTCACTAGAAAATTTTTCTAAAAGAAATACTTTTTTTCCATGTATTTCTAAATATTTAAGTTACTTGCTTTTTCATTTATCTTTCCTCCTTCTGAGTAGTCTTCAAATAGCTAATGAAAGCCTCTAATTAAGTAAAATATCACTCAAGAGGAAGTGAGTAAATATCTTCACAGAGTAAACTGAGGTAAATTCAGAATTATTGATTATAAGTTGAACTGAGTATTGTTTCTTTCATTTTTGATCCATCTACCCACAGAAAATAGCATTCCGAGCAACTAAAAACTGTCACTTACATTTGTAATTCTTACAAGTAATTCTCTTTTTTTGACATTTTCTATTTTTAAGTTCTCTTGTATAATTCATTCTTATTTTGATAACATATTCATTGAGATAAAAATCTATACACAATAAGTCATTTTTCTGTTTCTACTTTCAAGGTTCTCGCTTTGTTTTTAAACAATTCATCTATGATGTATTTAGCTCTATACTTCTTTACTAAAAAAAGTTGTTGAGATGTGATTGACATAGGAAAAGCTGTACATATTAAGTTTGTAGATAAGTAAACATCTTTAAAAACATCATAGTGATGTATACAATAAATATATACACTCTTTGTTATTATTTTGCAGTTCCTTTGTGCCTTTATGCTTAATGGATCACACATGCAGAAATGTGAAGACAGATGATATTGGTTAAAATAGATAAGTGATTCTTAAGCTTTACCTGAGTTCAAATAAACCATTTTATTGCATTGTAGTTAATAAAAATATGTATTTTTTTGCCATCTCAATGATAAGCAAATTAATATGTGATATGTAATGAGATAAACAGGTAAGGAAGAAGAAAAGGATGAAAAAGGATGAAAAAATAAAGTCAAAGAAGTATAAGAAAATGGAGAAATAAATGTGTTTAGGAGTGAGATCATGAAGTTACTATCTTCAGCATTTAAACCATTTATCATACAAATCACTTGGACAAAATATAGATACACAAGATAGCTGTGGCTGTCTCATGTGTTGCAAAATAGTATGCTTTCTGTACAAATTGCCTTTATTTGTAACTATGTAAAAATGCCCATTTTTGCATATGAATGCTTTGTTCATAGCAAGAAGGCTGTGCCACAGATATACAAAATAAGTAGTTTGCCTCATCCTATATAATAAAAGTCTAGGTGGTGTCACGCCCTCGCGCAACATCCTTGCATGATGTCTGCCACAAGATTTCCGCCACAAGATAGCTGCCACAAGATGGCCGCCACAAGATGGCTGGCAGGGGAGGGCAGTTGTGGGCCACCAGGTCAGCAGGGGAGGGCAATTGGGGGCAAAAAGCCAGTAGGGGAGGGCAGTTGGGGGCAATCAGGCTGGCAGGGGAGGCAGGGGAGGGCAGTCGGGGCAACCAGGCCCACAGGGGAGGGTAGTGGGGGGGGCCAGGCCTGCAGGGGAGAGCAGTTGGGGGTGATCAGGCCAGCAGGGGAGGGCAGTTGGGAGCAATCGGGCCGGCAGGGGAGGGCAGTTGGGGATGATCAGGCTGGCAAGGAGAGGGCAGTTGGGGGAGATCGGGCTGGCAGGTGAGTAGGTTAGTGGGCGATCAGGCTGGCAGGCAGAAGTGGTTAGGGGCAATCAGGGAGGCAGGCAAGTGAACAGTTAGGAGCCAGCAATCCCAGATTGTGAGAGGAATGTCCGACTGCCAGTTTAGGCCCAATCTTCATGGGAATTTCATGCACTGGGCCTCTAGTACTTGAATAAAAATGTATCTATTTACTAAGCTAGAGTTTCTCATTACAAGAGCTCAAAAGAGGAATGGTAAATAACATGTTCAACAGTATATGTTATTGTTTTTGTTTTGTATTGTTTTTTAAATATGTTTTTATTGATTTTTTTTTTTTTTTTTTTTTTTTTTAGAGTGAGAGAGGAAGGGTGAGGAAGAGATGGAAACATCTATGAGAGAAACATCAATCAGCTGCCTCTGGCACACGACCTACTGGCTCAATCCCCAGTTGACCTGGAATCGAACTGGTGACCTCTTGGTGCATGGGTCAATGCTTAACCACTGAGCCACACCAGTTGGGCCAGAATATGTTGTTTTATCTAACTTTTATAAAGATGAAGTGATTTCTTTATAAAGGATTGGAGACATTACCAAAAATAATAGTTGCATTTATTTAGTTCTATAAAATTAAAAAAAAATCAGTCTATAATAATTACAACTAATCCCTTAAAAGAACTAAAGGGTCAGCTATGCAAATGTGCATTGCCCCGGCCCGCGGGGCAGCAACGAGGGCACGCAGGAACCACCTAAGAGAATGAAACAAACAAGGAACGCGAAGAACGGAGGCAAGACAAGGTTCCTGATCAAGCCTCGTTTTTTTATTCGAGTGTTGCGGTATATAAGCACTCAAGAGGGGAGGGGTAGGATAAGGAGTTGCCATGGGATGATTGGTTGGGGACTGGGTATCTGTCCTAGCTGATCGGTTATTCTGATATGGGGGGTTCTTCTGGCCCTTGGGTGCTCGGGCTTTCTTTGTCCTTGCTTTGTCCTTGCTCAATCAGGAAGTAGGGCTGACCAGGAAGTAAGACCAAATTCTTCTTTTATGGCCCCCGGCAGTGCATAACAAAATTTTATTTTTAAACAAGAGTAAAATAATTCCAAAGATCACTTTGTTCTTATTTAAATAATATATGCATAGAAAACTTGTATTTTCTGGTAACATCAAAAGTGCCCAAGTATAGCTGAATCCCCAAATAAACCATTTTATTACTTTGTATAATAAAAAAATACGTATTTTTTGACCATTTCACTTTAGTATTGAGTTAAACCTCCAGGTTAATTCAAAGATAAGCTGAATATATATTTCTCTTGAAGCAACTATTTGTTGAGCATTACACAAGAAAGTAAAAGTAGAACACATGTATTAAGCACCATGATAGGGAAAGCAGGATATCTTCTATAGCCAGTCCTTTAGTTAAGAAAGAACAACAAAGTATAGGTTTTCTTTAATGCACAGTAAGTACTCATTTAATTCAATGCAATATAATTATCCTATATAATAAATGCCTAATGTGCTAAGTGTCCAGTTGTCTAGTCGTCCGTTCAACCAATCAAAGTGTAATATACTAATGATATGCTAAGGCCACTCAACCGCTCACTATGAGATGCACTGACCACCAGTGGGCAGATGATCTGACCAGTAGGTTAGTTTGCTGCTGGGGTCAAGCTGATCAGGACTGGGTGAGATGGGCTAGACACGCCCTGGAGCCCTCCCACGGTCCTTCCTCAGCTAGCCAACATCCTGCATCCCTCCCCAGCCCTGATTGTGCACTGGTGGGATCCCTCGGCCTGGCCTGCACCCTCTTGCAATCCAGGACCCCTCAGCGGGTGTCAGAGAGCCAGTTTTGGCTCGATTCCACAGGCTAGGCTGAAGGACCCCACTGGTGCACAAATTCATACACTGGGCCTCTAGTCCAATTATAATGAGAATATTTCAGGTAATATATTTTTTTCCTCTACTACCTTGCTCAACAAAGAGATTATCTTACAAGTAACATCAATGAAAATGATTGACACAAATGTAGAACTGCAAACAAAACATTATTAGCACTTTTGCTTTGCACAAAATTTTCAAAGTGTGGAATGTTACCTGAGTCTTCACTAAACTTTGTAACAAAAGCTACAGAGAAAAATTAGTTTGACTTTCACATGTGCATGTTCATATTACATGTTGATTTTTTCCAACGGATTAAATACACCATCCAAAATTGAAAACATTCCTTTAAATGTTTGTTAACAATATTTTTAAGCCCTAGCTGGTTTGGCTCAGTGGAAAGAGCAGCGGTCTGGGGACTGAAGAGTCCTGGGTTCAATTCCAGTCAAGGGCACATGCCTAGGTTGCAGGCTCAGTCCACCAGGAGGGGTAATGCTGATCAATGATTCTCTCTCATTATTGATGTTTCTACCTCTCTCTTCCCCTCTGAAATCAATAAAAATATATTTTTTAAAAATATGTATATTTTTTAAGGAGATGTATTGAAAGTTTCCAAGTGTCCCTGAACGTTAAGAATGCCTTGCTTTATACAAGTGAACACAGAACAATGGTGATAGATTCAGGATAAGGGGACGCAAGAGGTTCTTTTTTCTTTTCTTTTCTTTTTTTTTTTTCTTTTCATGAGTAAAGGACATTTATAAGACCATGCTTCTTGCTAGATGTTAAAATATCAACAACATTAATCACATATACACTGAAACAAAATGTTAAGAGCAGACTACACAAGAGGAAATTTTTCATTTAAGAGTACCTTATTTATTCATTCTACAGCCCATACTTATCATAAAGTAGATGGTGAAATGAGAAACTATGTATTTTACTCACAACATAGGGGGAATAGATACAGAAATGTCAAAGCACCTATTTCAAAGATTAACACTGATATTAGATGTTTCCAATTCAAAGAAATGGAAACCATTACTTCATTAAAAAGTATGCATTCTACACTAATAATAAATTCTTAAAAAAGATCATTCCTGAGAAAACATTAATTTATACTAGTATGACTATTTCCATTAGAAAAAAAAATAGTAACATGACCTTGAAGTTAATTAGCTTTCACAAAGAAACCTAGAAGCCTTGGTAAATAATCCACATAAAATAATGGATTAAAATCCCTTGAAATTACTTTGTAGTTAGTAATTTTGCTAGTCAGTTACCATTGTCTTTCAGCTTCTAATCCATCCTTTATACTCTGCTCTGAGATGCTGGTACTCTGACTGTGAAGCTATTCTTCTCAGTCTATACTCCCCTACCAATGCCAATTGGAGACACTGGAGAGAGGAGTGAAGGAGGAGAGACAAAACTGCCTCCTGTTCATTTTCTATTTGTTTCTATTTCATTTTCTCCTCTCCAGTTAGCATTGCTTCAAAAAAGAGTTGGCTCAGCTCCTGCTACCTTTGCCAGTCCCTCTATTAGCCTCATCACCCTTCACTGTAGGCACCAACAACAGCCAAGAGGTATCTCTCTCCCCCTCGGAGCCACACAGGTGCTTCAGAGAGGATTCCCGCCTTCCTCGGTCTTTTCCACCTCTTCCCCCGCCTCTGTGTTCATCAGTTATTGTCTCTGGCTGAGCTCAGTTTTCCCTGTTTGCTCTTTTGGTTTCCAGTTCCTGTAAAACCACTTTGCTCTATAAAATCCTGCTGTGTGATTTCTCGTCTACTGACGGAACCATAGCTGCTAAGTACCTTCAAATCAGGGGTCCTCAGACTTTTTAAACAGGGGGCCAGTTCACTGTCCCTCAGACTGTTGGAGGGCTGGACTATAGTTTTAAAAAAAAACTATGAACAAATTCCTATGCGCACTGCGGGCCCGGGACGAATTGGCTGCTAAGCAGGACAGGCAGCAGCACCCGGCGGGCCGGATAAATGTCCTTGGTGGGCCGCATGTGGCCCGCAGGCCATAGTTTGAGGACGCCTGCTTTAAATCAAAACTGAACTGATTCAACATCACTGTTTTGCAAGACAAACACAGACCAAGTTAAAGCTCGTTAGCTGTTTATCTAGATTTCTCCAATAATCCTGAGGTTTGGTTTATCTCTAGTTGACCCTAGCAATCTGCTTGAATTAAAGGCAAGGTTAAGTACCATGTTACATTGGAAATCAAGGCAAATCTCTTGCTCTAAGACAGATAATTGCCAATGATTTGTTAACCTCACAATCACTCTATCAACTGAATATGTGGCTTTATTTTTTTATTTAAAAATAACACAGAACACTGCAAAAACAACGCAGATTAAAACTTGTATCTAACATTCAGAATTGACAATTTTCAACTCAGAAAGCTGCTCATTATATTTTGTTGGGAAGCAGTTCTCGTGGTGTTTTGACCACCTCAGGTTATCTTTCAGAGAAGGGTTGCATAGCAAATAGCCTTGGGAGTCTGAGATAGTGTATCCCTCCCCACTGAGAGCAGATTTCTTTCCTGACTTCCCGCCTCAGAAACATTTTCGGATAGCACTAAGGTAAAGTCTCCATCCTCTCCCCAAAGGAGACCTGCTTACAGTCCAGAGTAGTGTCTTTCTGGAGAAGAGGATGGGCAGACTTGCTAGCAAACCCTCTATAAACCCGAGGTTTCCTAAGATCAGCATGCCTCAACTGTAACACAAACCTCTGTATGTGCAACACTCATCTGAGCCCCTCGTGTCACTCCCATAGAACTTGGGGGTCAAGGAGAACTAATACAAGTGTGAAGCTCATGTGGTCTGCAATTCACTGAGCTATAAGCTAGATCAGGGGTGGGCAAACTTTTTGTCTCGAGGGCCACAATGGGTTCTTAAACTGGACCGGAGGGCCGGAACAAAAGCATGGATGGAGTGTTTGTGTGAACTAATATAAATTTAAAGTAAACATCATTACATAAAAGGGTACGGTCTTTTTTTTTTATTTCAATAGTTTGATTCATTTCAAACATTTTAACAAGAAGAATGTAAACACTAATTAATATAATTTGAAACTTCAAAAAATGGAGGAATCGTAGCACAATAACATACCTTATATTGAAGATGGCAAAGGCAAAATAAAATTGCCTAACAAAGGAAAGGTACAAAAGCCTTTCAAATTAAACTTAAATATAATAAAATAATTTAAAACTAAAACAAATAGAAAAGAACAAAATGTGTAAACAGTAAATTAAACATTTTCTTTAGTGCAACTTCCAAATTATGCCCGGGACGTAGATGTAGATGGCAATGTAGACTGGGTTGAAAGGTTTTTGGTCTTTAAAACATCAGCACGCATTTTTACAGGCGCAAGGGGGAGAAGCAAACGCAGCGCAAAATGCATTTGTTTTGCCGCTAACACATGCGGTTAGTGGCCACGGTAGCGTTACTGATACCGCATCCGTATCAGCAAAAAAATGCAGCCGCAGCATGGCTAGTGTGACATGTCCTCTGTGTGTCTTTTTCCCTGCTGCGCGCGTCCGCAGTGGGAAAAAAAAACTGCAGTGGATAGAAGCCCTAAAAGCTGAAAGTCTTTGTTGTTTTATTAACAAGTCATTGTGATGTACAGAATGTGGGAACAGGAAAAAATTGTGTTTGAGTAGAGCTTTTAATCTTACCTCAGAAAGGCTCTGATACTGTGCTCTCCAGGGGCGTGTCTCCCTACATCACCACGATAACGTGTCTACGCATTCCCAGGGTGATGTCGGGGGACGCGTCCGCGGGCATTACAAGGAACCTCTGGAAGATTGAGAGGTTGTTCCTTCTACTGAATGGGCGGATATAAATCCACCCACTCAGAAGAAGGAGCTGCGGCCCTGTTTCCCCGACGTTGCCATGTTAACACTGCTGCTGGTGAAGGAGCGGAGGGGAGAGCAAGAGCACCCTCTGCTCTTTCGGCTCCGCGGGCTGGATAGAACAGCCAAACGGGCCAGATCCGGTCCGCGGGCCGTAGTTTGCCCACGGCTGAGCTAGATCCATTTGGGCTCATTGTCTTCTTACTGAATTTATGGCAGTCTAGCCACCCAGGCACACAATTACAGAAATGACAGTTGTTACGTGTAATTATATGTCTATATGTGCAGTATATGTAAACATGTGTTAGTCACTTTTATTCCTTGGGACTCATTTTCATCATCTAAGGAAGTTTAACATTGGCTGACTTGATATATAATGATTCCACATACAGCTATTTTATTTGTATTTTCTTTTCTTTCTAAATTTTTTTCATCTCTTATTTGCTCTAAAAATATTACTTTAAGGTTATGTATTTATCAACTTCTCCTGGTCCAGGTTCCAGATTTTCAAACCATGCTAACGCTATCTGATGTGTGCTGTCACGCAGAGACAGTTGTAATGAGTATTCAACAGAAAATTGACATTTTTTTCCTTAGAGTAATGTATTTTTAGAAAATTTTAGTAATATGACTATATATATAGCAGAAGTCACCCTGGTGCTGTGGCCCAGTGGTTGAGCATTGACTTATGAACCTAGACAACCAGGAGGTCAGGGTTTGATTCCTGGTCAGGGCACCTCCCAGGTTTGTGAACTGGATCCCCAGTACAGGGTGTTCAGGAAGCAACTAATCCATGATTCTCTCTCATCATTGATGTTTCTATCTCTCTCTCCCTCTTCCTTCCTCTCTGAAATAAAAAATATATACATTTTAAGAACAGAAGTTATTTAATTAAAAGTGAGAAATCGAAGCCAAATATCAGCAAATTGAATCAAGAACTAAATGTGTCCCTAACATAAAAATTTCAAAATGAAAAGAAATTAGAAAAAAAAGAAAAGGTAAATATCTATTGATTTAAAAGTCAGACATTAAAACTTGATTTAAAATACTGAAAAATGGTTAGGCATGTAGAAACTAAGCTGCAAATGTATGTCTATGGATTAAAGAGAAATCAGAATAAATTAATAGAAACCTGAAATCATAAAAAATATTTTGAGATATACATGCAAAAGTACCATATTTAAAGGGTTGTAAGAATTGGCAAAAAAAAAATCATTAAAGGATAATAACTTTGATGCATTTTCTTCATATATCCATAAAATAAAAGGAAATCTACATTTTAAAAGGGTATATAAAAGTAGAAAAGCAGTTTACATTATAACCATATCCTTTAGAATATTTAAACAACATGGATTTTAAAGTACACATAGAAGGTTTGGAGTACTAGTAAAATCTTGGACAGAGATCGATTGTGCTGGCTTCTCATATACCAAGAGAGTTTTCCCAAAGTGTTTCATATATCATCATGATGTCTTTAATTAATATGGTATTCTATCTAGACCATTTCCAGTAAAATTTGAGGGTGATGTATTATTAGTTAGGTTGAAACAAATAATAAATAAAAAATGCTTCTTTGATCTTCAAGTTTCCTCAAATAAAGTGTTGGACTGCAGCAATGCCTGTTAATGTTTACAGATTTTGGAAGCACTCCTGACACTGACCTTTTTAAATTATTGAAAAAATAAAGCAAAATAAATCTTCTTCCTGGAAATTCTCAACGTCTCTTATTTTCAAATGACCTTATTTGATGCCTGATTTTCTCACCTTGCGTGGACCAATGTCAGGGCTTCCCACTCAGCAGAAAGCAGATCATTTATTTTCTTAGCAGGAGATCTCCCCCATGTCATTAATGATTCATAGGGCATGTTTACAAGGGGCAAATGTTTCCCGGTTTGCTGTGTCACAAAGCAGCAGCTTCCATTTTACATAAATAAAGCCCTAGAGTTTCATGTTCATGTTCAAGACAATCAAGAGTGATAATTTCAGTTCTATGCTTTCCCGATTTGTCAGATGACAAAGGAGTGAAAGGGGGAAACTTTCACTCCTTTGTCATCTGACAAACCATAAATTAAAGAAGAAATAGAACCCTGGAAACTATGGCTGGGGTCAAGCATCCATAACGCTGGTATAGAAAATCAGGGAAGATTGTTTTTAGCTCTTGATTTATAATTGACAAATAAAATTGTTAGATAGTTAAAGTATGCAAGATTATAAAAATATAAAAGGCCCCTCCTATTGAATTAACACATCCATCACTTCACATACTTACCTTACAAAATACAGTATTATTAACTGTAGTCACCATATTATACTTTAGATCCATAGACCATATTCTTCCAATAACTGGAAGCTAATATCTTTTTACCAGCCTCTCCCTGTTTCCACTCTTCCCCACCAAACCCTTGACAACCATTTTCCTACTCTGTTTCTAGGAGTGTATATACACACACATACATATATATTTTTTGTTGTTTATTTGTTTGTTTGTTTTCACATTTCAGTGATACCATGTAGTATCAGTCTTTGTCTGGCTTATTTCACTTGGGATAACTTTTCTAACTTTTCTAATGTTTTCTTCTTAATTCATCAAAGTCCATAGACAAGAATCAATGTCAGCAGCTTCTGTACAGCTCATAGAATTCTACACACACAAAAAATAAATTTAAATTTATTCTGTTTGTTCCAAATTACTGGTAATTCCAAGCAAGGCTGCAGCATCCATGTTTGAATCTATAGATTTTATACTACATGTACTTTGAGGGTGTTGATTTTTAAAACTGTGTTTGTTAAGCAAATCATATCTGTATCTACAATTTTAACATATAGTGCTAAGTTACTTTGGTACAGCCTACAGTAACTGCACTTGCCATATATTTAGCTGACCAGCCTAAATCAGACCATTGCTTTTGGTGTGTTCTGGGGGAGCAGCTTCCCTGAGGCTTGCATATAAGCTCTGGTCTTCATTGTTAACTCATATTTGGCCTTACTAGCAGTCACTGTGGTGCCCTTGAATGGACATCTGACAACTACCATAGAGGCTCTGTTTTCCTGGTTTTGGATTTGTTGTTTCTGTCGCTCAGACCTCTACCACAAGCCATATATGAGTGTCTTATATCAACCTTTTTTACTATAACCAATGATAGTATTCGAAACATTTTTCTGTTCACAGAATATCTTTTAGAGGGAAATGACTAATTCAATGGGAAAATGCTCATGGGGTCCATTGAACTTATTGTGTACTACATCATAGAGAAGCAGTAGCTTTTAAGGCATAGAAAATTGCCTCTAAAAAACTGGAGTTAATATTTTGTAAGTTTGGGTGCCATCCAAAAAGATGCAATATATGCTCCCAAACAGTAACAAATATTATGCACTTCTCTAATAGCCATAATTCGTACATTTGAGAACTAATAAGGAAGAAATTAACATTGAAAGATTTTTCTTAAAAAATCCTGAACAAAGGGCAGTATTAAATTATATTTTAAGAAAATATCTAAAATAGTTAAATTGCATCAGTAAGCTTACACATATTTTTAGTGGTTTAAAATGTATATAGAAACTGTTTGAGCACTTAAAGTTATTAAATTTTAAAAAAATATTTCAAAGTAATATTTTCTACCTTTGATTTTAAAAGTAACATGTTAATTGGTAAAGCTGAGAGAAAGAGAATTATATAGAAGAATATAAAACACTTAATATAAAGATAACTCCTGGTATTTTTTTCTTTTGGTATTTGTCTCACACTATGCTTTATCTGAAAGGCCCTTTATAAGTTAAAAATACATTGTTAATATAGTCTCTTCATAATAATTTTTAAAGTGTTTCATATTCTTATATTTCAATAAATAAATTAAACCATTTTATCATTTTTACATTTATATTAGTGATGTGTTTACACTACTGTAAATATCATTTTGTTGACTATCTATAACTGTGTAATTGACAGTTTACAAATTGTTTTCTAGAGATAAATTGGTTTATTCAAACAATAGAGATATTCCATGTGAAAGGACCCAGATATGTTTGCAACTGTTGAGCGAATTTTGTGCTGTGTTGTTCTCATACAAACATTTCAGACATTCTGCCTAAGAAGGTATAATTTATGATCCTACATGAAATGTGTATTTCAAATGAGAAGACAGTAAGCTGCAACCTTTCATATCACAGAACAGTTGATGGCATGACAGCACAATAATTAATCTATTTTATCACCTAATTATTTTGTAAACAATATTACTCCTGTCATAATCCATTAACTCAAATTGTTCCTCTTAAGAAGGTGGTAGATGTTATTATTTTTTAATAACCACACTGTCACAGCAATAGACCTTTTGTCTCAGGCTATTAATTAAGGAGCTAATTTATGGTTTGTTAAAAATATTTTTATAGACATAAAAATCAAAAGGCTCAATGACATATCCTCAGGATAGCACTATTTTGCAAGTATATATATTCTAGCCAGTAAACATGTGTGAAGAACCATCTGACTTGTTAACTGTTGCTGTCTGCAGATCGTTAGGGAATTTAATCAGAGGCAGAACTTGTAAGGATGTGCGGTGATGTTCAAGTGTTATATAAGCCCAATTATTGACTGTAATTGAGCAGCTGCCAAAGGCCTGATGATTTTATCTAATATCTGAGAATGACTGTCTAAAGGACAGATCAGCTCTCCATTCTCTTAGCATCCCCAGGTAGAAAATCTCTGTTTTAGATCATCTGAAGGAAAAGCACCTGCACAAATAATCTCATTCTCCAGAAGAAAGGTCTTCACTGGGTTTCAGCTTAACTTTGTTTCCTCAGCCATTATTGAATCCATACAAGAGTCATTCATTTTTTAACAGTATATTTGTGTCAATTTAAGAACTAAATTTAAGGATAATATTGAGAATGTTATCCAAGTCCATTATATGGGACTCACAATCTTGTTAATGTTGCTTTGAGTTAAGTTTCAGGGCAAAATTTGTGTTTTCTGATTCATTGTGTGCTTTTATTTTGTCAGGTCATAAAAACTGTTTATGGTTATATGGTTTTTTTTCATGGTTACCAAATGTATTCAAGACATATTCTCATTTATCCTCACTAAAACCCAATGAAGGAGAGAGGTCAGACATCACTGTCTCAATTTACATAATAACAAAATAAAAAAAAAATGTTTGAAGCGTGACACAATGAGTTAATGTGACTCCCCCAGTCATGGGTATCTGAAATGAAACTAAACTTGTAAAATTTTATTATGCTACATTTATACTTTCAGAAAAACTTTGTATCTTTTTGTAACTATGAGGAGAAGCAAAAAGAAATACTATTCAAAATTCAAGTTAACATTTCAAATAGCTATGTTTCTTCTATATATTGTGTATATGCTTCATTTTAAAAATCACCCATTAAATTCTAAATTAAAGTTATTATTTATTTGATTATTTTATAAAAATATTTAATTAGATATTTGTATTTCTGATGAAAGAGAGGGAGAGAGGAAAGAATGCAAATATGGTGTGATAAATTAATTTTTCCCCAAATTTTCTTAAATGCACACTAATAATAATCACTTCTTATGAAAACCCATTGCTTTCTTACCAATTACAAATGGAAGTATCTATACCAAGAATTATTTTATAACTGAGGTAGAAAGCGTAGACAAAAACATGTCTTTGTGTTTTTGTGTTACATAAGATTTTGTACATTTCCTTGAAGAAAAATATGTTGAATCTTGGTGGCTCATTAAATATATCAACTCTGAGATTCCATCTGGAGGATCACCTAAGTGTGTGTGGAAAGTCCTAATTAACAAGTTCTTCGGTGACAGGAAGGTCCTAGTTAAGTTTCTCAGATTGTTATTATTTAGAAAGTTTGCAAATGATGCCCCTGGGTGATGGTAAGCACAGGGAGGATCAGCTACACATCACAAGTGTGAGCAGACACATTTTGTTTACCTCATTTCAAGGGTTTCTTTCCAAGCTCAAGACAAACAATCGGACAATAACAAACAAAAATAACAAACAAACAAACAAAACCCAGCACTTACATATAGTCACATGAATTATTAGGAACATGGAATCTCACTGGAGCCAGCAAGAGATGCAAAAGGACATTTCTCTTTTCCCTCAATGTGGGGAAACATGGGACTTGGTTGGAAAGTTTGTAAGGAGGAATCTCTGAAAGGTCAGGGGCCTCTAGGGGGAGCTGGCTGAAGGCAGCAACCCCTGCCTTGACTTTTCTAAATAAGTCTGAGCCCCGGGGTGTTTTACTGGAATCTTTATGTTTAGTCTTTAGACGTCCTGGCTTAAAGGACACTGCAGATGCATGTGTCTTCTCAAGGATACTTACTCTGCTGATAATATCTAGAAGTTAATTTTAGTTCAAGCTGTTGCTACAATAAAAGCCTAAGAAGGCATGAGAATGGGGCTGTTTGGATTGTCTAGCCAAGCAGTCCCTTAGCCCTCTCTTTCACAGAAACATGTGTCAGAGTACTCATTCATCTGCTGCTCAAGGTCTGCTGGTCAGCCCTGGCATCTCTAGAAAATAGACTTAATTTAACATCTATAATAATAAAAGCATAATATGCTAATTACTAGAAGACTGGACATCCTTCTGGACGAAGCCAGGGCTGTGAGGGAAGCCCGGGTCCTGGGTGCCAGAGGGAAGGCAGTGCCAGCAGCTGGGAGAAGGGAGACCTACTCTTCCATGCATTTTATGCATTGGGCCTCTAGTTGGTATATAATAGCATGACAAATAGTTATATACTAGTAGATACATGTATGGAAAATCCTTTTTTCTCTATAATTTTCTCAGGGACAAAATCCTTCTAAATGTCTCTCCCTCTTATCACTGATGTAGAGCTAAAAATACCACTTTTGATCCTCCCACCTCCAGCCCTGTGAACATTTACTTTTTTCGCATATGCTTTTTCTTAAAATGCTTTTACCATGAGGAAAACATCCCATTGCCATAGCAACAGGAAGTAGAATATTTGCAGTACAGTTTTGACCTGATACTTAGTTCTACTTTATCTGATTCTCACCAGTCTTGATAACATTTATTATTGTTATTAGTTTTAGAGAGAGGGAAGAGAGGTAGAGAGATTATTCTTTTCTCCTCGAAAACCTCCCCTCCCCTTTCCTTATGGATTTTTTTTTCCCTTTTTTGGAGAGTTTCACTTGAATTTACAGGTTTAATTTTATTTGTAACTCTCAAACATTGTTTTCCCCCCTGCTGTACCATATATTTATCATCTAAGCAATGTTCTGCACTTCACAAATGGAAAGGCAAGGGTTGGGAAACACAACAGAAAATAAGTAGAGTACTATGGACAAGCCAGAAAAATAAAAAATAAAAAAATTGTGTGTGCCTAGGCCTTACTCACAAACCTTTGATTTGCTTTACTAGCCTTGTAAAATTATTAAATCACTCTAGAGTAAGGTCTAAAACATGAGTGTAGATTAGTTCTGCTCATTATCATTGCCTAGTATTTCTAACTGCTCTTTGTCCAAAAGTAAAGCTGTGAAATTAAGGTATAGTCTAATTGAAGCATGAGGACTTATTTGCTACATGTTTAATTACAGATTTTATATTATTCTGGTTCAAAAGTGCCTGTAATAAATCATGTAAAATTCTAGCAGGCCTGGTCATTCACCATGAATTCCTGTGCACTATAAATGTAGGAAAAGGTTTCTTTAACAGTGATGTGATAGAACCTGATGGGATTCACAGAAATCAAACCAACCAGTAGCTACCCAGAGCATTCAAACAGCTCTGGAGCCAGAGAACCATAAAGGAGGGCAAAAAACAGGCTGTGCTTGATTAATCCCTAACATGATCTTCTGGTCACAGGCCTGCAACAATAAGAACATGTTTAACTAAAAGTAAATGATGTTAAAAGCAGGCATCACTTAGAAGAACTCTATAAAATGTTTCTACAGAAAAGAATAAAAGGAGGTCAAATTTCCAACTGAAATCATGGTTTGGAACCTAAAACCAGAACCTGATTGCCCTTCTAAGGAATCTGATTGCCCTTCTAAGGAAAGACACAATGTACCTTATCTTCTGTATTTGTGTTATTTTATGTTATGTAATCATTTTGTTTTTCTACTTATTAAATTTAAAAATTTTATTATCCACTTTTTTATTTCTCCATTACATATCGTATATACCTTGGGGGAGTTTAATTTTCATTTAGGGCTTTTCAGGTGCAATACCAATGACAGCAGCATCCTTGATAATGGAGGGAAGAAACTAGCCTGTACTTAGAGCTGAGTGTCATGAATGCACATGATTGTTCTTTTCTTCCTTCAGGGAGTTTATGAGAAAGAGTTGCTTTAGGTGCAACAATCGTGGATTTTGTACTAGTTTCCTAGGGCTGCCATAACAAACTACCACAACCTAACTTAATATAAGAAAAAGACATTATCTCGTAATACTAGAGGCTAGAAATAGGGAATAGAGGTTGGCAGAATCATCTCTCTCTTCAAAGGCTTTAGAGGAGGATCATTTCTTGCCTCTTGCTAGCTTCTGGCAGTTGCCAGCAATCCTTGGCATTCTTTGGCTTGTAGGTACGTTACCTCAATCTCTATTACATTCTTCACATGTTTCCTCTCTCTGTTAATGTGTCTCTGTGGCTTTAATACCTATTGTCCCCTTTAAGGACACCAGTCATTGGATGAGGGCTCACCCCAAATTAATCCTCTTAACTTGATTATCTCTTCAATGATAGCATTTCCAGATAGAGTGGTAGTCACAGGTACATGGTATGAAGGGATTAACAAGTACAAATTGTTAGATAGTCAATAATATTGAATGACTGAATAATGCCAGGTGGGTAAAGGACTTATTGGAGGGATTACCTCAAAAATTATATAAATGTCTAACCACTATGCTGTACATATGAACCTAATATAAAATAATATTGACTGTCAGCTGTTATTTAAAACGTTTAAGAATAAACAAAAATTAAAAGAATATTCTTTTAGGGGTATAATTAAACTTACAACAGTTTTTTATATAGATTGAAAAACCTATGTATGTGATTTGACAAGAAATACAATATAATGGAAATCTTTTATTTTATTCTATTTCACTTTTCATTTTCTTTTCAATACAGAATCCAGTCACCAGAATCTGGTATGGCTTGCCCGTCTCTGAATTACCTGATTCAGAAATTCATACATTCCATTCACATCAATCAAATTTTGTGGTTTTCCAGTAATAGCTGTGGTTCAATGGTAAAAATACAAACGAACATGCAAGCCAATTTAGAGTATTATCTATCTTTTTCAATTTTCAGGCAAAAAATGAGAAAAATTCAACTCAGTCTTGGAAGAGGAATATTTAAGTTGGATGGCTTGAAGTAATGTTCCCAAAGTGAGCAAAATCCCCTGACAATGTTAGGGAAAAATAAGACCAAAGGCAATTCTGTAATGGCAGTGTACAGACTTCTGAAAATACATTCATCCCTAAAAGCAAGGATATCATTGGCAAAATTTGGCAAAATCAAGTTTTTCAGAATTATAAAACTTAAGCAAAATCTTATAAAAAAAACAAACAAACAAAACAATGAGCATGTATTTTAAAAGTGAGAATTTAGGAGTGAGATTTGTAGTGTTTTAACTTATCCTATTCCATATCTCTCTCCCCAGCTCCACAGTACCCTTGAAAACAGCAGCCTCAAAATCAGGGTAGCTGTGTAAGCCAGTAGCCTAGTAACCACTGGAGGCAGTAGAGCAGGAAGCTAAAGCTCCCTAAAATTCTCATTCTCGAGGACTATTAATATTTGACCTGTGATGGTTCCCCGGAAAAGCACCATTTACAGGGCTTGTCTTCATTTCATTACATTTAGAGCATATTCTGTGGAAAAGCCCTGTTCCAAAGGCAGTGGTTGAAAACAATGGCAGGAAATTATGTAACATTAAACTGTTACAGGTGGTGATACAAAGTAAAACAGGATGGACATAATTTTTTTAAAAGATAATGTAGGGAATGAGATAGCTATGGGTGAGCATGCAAAATGCCGACACATTGATGGGAATTGGGAAGGCCAGGCACATGCATGAGTGCAATCAATTGATCAGGAAAGACTTCAGAAGACTGTATGTGGCTTTGAGGCTGTTTGTGAACAAGAAGGTTAAGAGAAAATTGCAAACTCCAGAGCATTAAGGCCTGACTCAATAAATACGTAGAGTACCTCTGAAAAGGCTGAGTTCAAAGCATTTAAGGAAATCTCTGTTCAATCCACTATAGAACTATAAGTTGAACATAGACAGTGTCCATAAATGTCAAAATCACAGTTTTAGAGAACTCACTAAATAAAAAATATCAAAACAACCAACGTTAGGGAGGAATTTTTTCCCTAGTTCCCATAGTTTATTATTTATAAGACTTGTTTTTTCATTAGAGAGAGAGAGAAACATGAAGAGACAGAAAAGTATGATCCATACTCAGGGAAAAAACAGCAATCAGTAGAAATTATCCGTGAGGAAGCCCAGATTATGAACTAATTCTGTGAGGACATTAAAGCAGCAATTATAAATATGTTCAAATACTAGTAAGTAAACAAAATCAGATTCAAAGGATGAGAAAAATGTTTCACCAAATGAATATCAGTAAAGATCTAAAAATATAAAAATAACAAAATAGGTATTTTGGAGTTCAAAAACACAATAACAAATGAAAAATTCAATATATAGTCTCAACTACTGATTCGAACTAACAAAAAAAATAATTCACAAACTTGAAGATTTAAAAAAATATATTTTTATTAATTTCAGAGAGGATGGAAGAGGGAGAGAGAGATAGAAACATCAATGATGAGAGATAATCATTGATTGGCTGCCTCCTGCACACCCTCTACTAGGGATCGAGCCCATAACCTGGGCTTTGAAGTGTATTGAACCCAGGACTCTTCAGTCCGCAGGCCGATGTTCTATCTACTGAGCAAAACTGACTAGGGCCAAACTTGAAGACATTTTGATTGAAATCACCTAGTCTGAGGAACTCAAAGAAAAGAAAAGAAAGAAAAGTAAAGGAAGCCTTTGATACTCATGGAACATTACCAAGTAGATCAATGTATACATAAAGGGAATCTCTATAGTAAAGAAGAGGAAAAGGAATTTTTAAAATAATGGCTAAAATGTTCCATATTTAATGAAAAACAATAACCTATCCTATCTAATAAAAGAGTAATATGCAAATTAACCATCACTCTGCTACACCCACAAGCCACGCACACCAGCCATGCCCACCAGCCAATCAGGAGCATGTATGCAAATTAACCCAACCAAGATGGTGGTTAATTTGCATATCTAGGAGTAGAGCGAAGACTGAAGACAGCGTAGAAGGAAGCCAAGCATTGCAGAAGGGAGTGAAGCTGCGGAGAAGCAAGCAAGTGGGGCTTCGGAGAAGGGAGGGAAGCAGGTGGGGTGGGGGAGAAGGGAGGGAAGCAGGTGGGGCGGGGGAGAATGGAGGGAAGCAGACGGGGAGGGGGAGAAGGGAGGGAAGCAGACTGCCACAGGAAGCCCTATTGCAGGAATCTTCCTGCAATGGGCCTCTAGTATACATATAAGAAGCTTAATTACCTAAAAATAGAAAAAGCTCAAAGAGCTTCACACCGAGGCTTGTTATATAGTCAAACTGCCAAAATAAAGACAATGAGAAAATCGTAAAAGCAATAGGAGAAGGAGACTCATCCATCATGTACAGGGATCCTCAGTATGATTAGTAGTTGGTATCTTATCAGAAACCATAATGGCCAGAAAGCATAGGATGTCATATTTAGAGGACTAAATTAAATTTATTTTAAAAACCTGTCAACAAAGAATTTCTTATCAATTAAAATACTTTTCAAAACAAAGTATAAAATAAGCAATCCAAGAAAAACAAAAACTGAGACCACTTGTTGTTTTCAGATCTTCCCTATGAGAAATACTAAAGGAAATTGTTCATAATGAAATGAAAGAACATTCAATATTACTTTATTCCCAAATAAAGAAATAAGGAATATCATAAATGGTCAATATAAAGTACAGTATAACTGGATTTTTATTTGTAAATCTTTTCCTATCTGACTTAAAAACAATTGCATAAAGTATACTAATAAATCTTGTTGATGGACTTATTACCTATGAAATATAATTTAAATAAAATTTTATTACAATGGAGGGAGGAGTGAAAAGGTCCCATTCCACTGGAGCAAAATCTTTGCATTCTGTAGAAATTAAGTAGTCATAAATTCAAACTAAATTACTTTTTGTTAATTGAAACCACAAGGGCAACCATTAATAAAATTAATAAAAAATATATTACAAGAGACAAAAAATGAATTAATTTTCCTTAAAAATTATCTATTTAGCACAGAAGATACCAATGGATGAACAGAGGAGCACAATCATCTCCTTTTTTCACAGACCCTCTTCACCAACCCACTGTGGCTGGACAATCTTCACGAATATTCCAACCACCTAATTCAGGTCTTTCCCACACCACTGAGAGTAGAAAACAGCAGATGCTGCTGGGGGTGGGGGTGATACAGGACAAGGATGGGGTGGATAAGCAGGGTCAGTTCACCAAGGAGAGGGATTAGATGGACAGCCTGTCCAAGTAGATGAAGAGCTAACAGGGAGGCATGACAATGGTTTTGTTAAAGCTCTAAGCCACTGGAACATACACCATTGTCTGGGGTAACACTGTTTAGAAAGTACAAATTCAATTTTTTTTTTTGAAAAAAAGAGGAAAAGTACCAATTCAAATATGTAATTAATAAGAATTTAATGAAAATGACTACGGAGACTTAAACCCAAGCACGTTGCCCTTCTGAGCCTTGTGTGACTATACTATTCTCACATCTAAGAAACCAGATATGACCCTGACATTGTAAAATTAGGAGCATGTTAGGAGAAACCATCTATCCATTGCAGTTTGTTAAGGAAATAGATGTTGATTGAAAGAGATACCATTCATGCCTAGAAGTAGGTTTTGAGATGGTCACGATCTTTAAATCAGTACAATTGTACAATCTGACATTACATTGGTCCCAATGATGGATTCAGTGAATGTAGTTAGTATGTGGTGCATAAGTGTCTGGTTGTTGGATTATATGAAGGCTAGGACAAATGAAAGAGCACTCAAAATACCCTATGCAAAATTCCCCAAGGGAAAACATTAAATGTCGGATTAAATAAAATTGCTGGACACCTAAAAACCCAGATAGTTTTCATGAAAAAAATTTGAAAACAAACATTTTAATTGATTTGCTGATTAGAAGTTTGCTATCCTTATTAGTCCAAATAATATTATAAATTCATTTTCATTGTTTTAAATATTATGCAATGTATATTTAACATAATACATGTGCACACACATATTTACACATAATTTAAATTATTTACATGATATTAAAGCAAGCTCAAATATGCAATGTAAAATCTAGACAGGTAAAATAAATGTATAAACCTTAGAACACACACACACACACACACATGCAGGTACTTCAAAAGTCATACACATATCTCATACCTTCCTGTAAACAATTATCAATGAATGTGAATAAAAATTTCATCCCATACTACTTTTAATAAATTATTTGACCCTTTCATTAAAGAGAGTTTACTTTCATAACTCAGTTTTCCTTAAGATGAGATTCAGTCCTAAGAGCTTAAATTGAAGAGCCAGAATTAAATCTTAGAAAATCTGACTTTAAGTCCAAGGATATTTATCTTATGCCAATAACTATGTATTTTAAAAAGTGAAATACAAACTTTCAAAATACTGGTGTTTTCATAAAAGTCTACCATATAGAAAGAAATCTTTTTAGGAGGAAGTAGATAATATTCAACATTCACCTACCTTAAAAGTGAGTCTTACTTGGTGACATGTAATATTCTTTTTTTAAAATATATTTTTATTGATTTCAGAGAGAAAGGAGAGGAAAGAGAGATAAAAACATCAATGATGAGAATCATTGATCAGTTACCTCCTGCAAGCCCCACACTAGGGATTGAGCCTACAACCCAGGCATGTGCCCTGACCGAGGATCAAAAGTGACCTCCTGGTTCACAGGTCGATGCGCAACCACTGAGCCATGCCGTCTGGGCTCCATGTAATATTCTTTAGGTTCTGAAGTTATTTTATGAAGATATTCTGATTCTGTGACTATTTGAGCTTCTTCATAATGTAGATATTTCTGAAGTGAAACAAACATATTAGAGGACTAAAACATTTACATGTCATGTAATGTCTTTAAGTATCAATGAAAGCAGAAGGTAAGGGACTTAATAAACTCAAGGATAGGTTTTCATATGTGTAAATTATAAAATCATGCCTACTTTTTGAAAGATATCAAATATATACAGTATGGTATTACCATCTGTCCAGAATGACCTCCAGCTGCCTGGTTGAATTGTTAAAAATTCTATAACTGCCAAGTGTTAGTATTTCCCAACACATGGCTGACAAATTGGAGAAAGTTTTAACCTCACAGGGCACGGCTTTAAAATATGGGTTTGTTGATAAAACAAAACAAAACAAAACAAAAAGGTACTTTCATTTATTATCAAAATCACATTAATTTAGCTACATGGCAAGTTCATACCCAGGAGTAGCTTTATAAATTATTAACGTTGTATATAAATGGCTGAAGTATTGGTATTGGCTAGCATTATTTATAAAATATTGAGAATGTTATAATTCCTTCTTTTTGCCTACTTCAAAAGTAATAGAATTTTAACGCAGATGAGTTAAAAGACATAAAAACATAATAAAAAACTATAAGGACAAAAAAAATGTAAGGGCACACAATACGATAATATATTGTGACAAATATAACTATTGCTAATAAGATAGTGTATTCCCTTGCAGAGTGCTTTTCTATGTATATTTAAAAATATTTTCACATAATTAGGATTATATTAAACTAGAGGCCCAGTGCATGAAATCTGTGCACTCAGGGAGTCCCTCAGCCAGGCCTGTGCCCTCGCACAGTCCGGGGGCCCTCGGGGGATGTCCGATATTTGGACATCCTGAGCGCTGATGTGGAGGTGGGAGAAGCTCCTGCCACCATGGCTGCGCTCGCCAGCCACGAGCTGGGCTTCTGGCTGAGTGGCGCTCCCCCTGTGGGAGCACACTGACCACCAGGGGGAAGCTCATGCATTGAGTGTCTGCCCCTTGGTGGTCAGTGCGTGTCATAGTGACCGGTCAATCTGCCGTTTGGTTGATTTGCATATTAGCTTCTTATTATATAGGATGGTCTTTGGTTGATTACCTCCCACCCACCCACGATCGGGGCCAGGGAGGGATGCAGGAGGTTGGCCAGCTGGGAGGGATAGCGGGAGGGCTCCAAGGCATGTCTGGCCCATCTTGCTCAGTCCCAATTGGCCAGACCCCAGCAGCAAGCTAACTTACCAGTCGGAGCATCTGCCCCCTGTTGGTCAGTGCATGTCATAGCAAGCAGTTGAGCGAACTTAGCATATCATTAGCATATCATGCTTTGATTGGTTGAATGGATGACTAGATGACCGGACACTTAGCATATTAGGCTTTTAGTATATAGGATTAGAGGATTTTTAAAAACATCATCAAAATGACTTTTAACATAGATAGGATGTTAAAAAAAACTATGGGAAATAACACATACCTGTTATTAAATAATTAAATTTGCCATTATTCAGGATAAATTTAAGGATAGTTCTGTTACTTTGTGTTATTCTAAATCAATGGTTTTTCAACCCATGTGGTACAACCCACTGGTGTGCAGCAAGAATTTTTAAAACATGCAATACCTGACTATTTAGTCAGGGGCACTGACATCTTTTCCCTTAGATTATCAAATTAAAAAATGGCAACAGCCACCACAACAATAGCTACACAGTGTGAAAGCCCTGTCTTGAACCATAAATATATAGGTCATATAATGGAGTTGCCTCTAATTGGTCAAGTTGCAAAATAAGGTTGCCTCTGATGGTTAATTCTTGACACCAGAAATACTTTTATGCAAATATAGGCACCTGATTTTTTTTAAAAAAGTTACTTTGGAGCAAAAGGGATAGGGAATTACTATTATTATTATTATTTTGTAAATCAAAACTATACCTATTTTGTGTCCAATTAGCAAAATATGTTTTGGGGCATGCTACAGAATTTTAGTAATTAGTTTATGTGTGCCATGAGAAGAAAAAAGTTGAAAATCGCTGTTCTAAACTGTACAGAGATAATACAGGAGGGTAAGGATGTATGAGTATTATCCAGAATTTTTTATGATTAACCAGGTAGATAATTCCATTTTATGGTACAGTTTATATCTCATTTTCAGATCTTGTTGAAAATACTATATAATTTACATACTATGCAACTATAATTATACACTTGTGTGCTCCTGGTATCCAGAAAACATGCTAGATTATCACACACATTTATTAACCCATAATTCATGGGAATTGTGACTCACAGTTGTTTTCATTTATACATACCTGCATTTCTACACTCATGCTTAGGACTGAGGAATTCTCAATGGTCTCATATGCTTCTCCTTGTGCTGTTTCCTCAGTACATGATTTGGGCTTCCAGTTTGGTTGCAACTCTTTTAATCCCATTCCTAATCCTTTTTGAAGCAAAAATCTAAAAATTTAGTGGATTCTATCCACAACTGCATTTTTAAAAAATAAACTATGCAGTCAAATGAGAATTTAAATGAAGATATGCAACAATGTGACTTAGGAAAAAATATGCACTTGCTACTTTTTCCTAAGTCATAAAGAAAAGCAAGTACTGTGTGCTTGTTTATGAACTTTGGTGTTAAAGAATAGTTAAATGGAAAGAACTTCTATTTATATGTATGGCAGGCAGTAACAGTGCATATTGCTCAACATTACTCAGGTAGACAAACTATTATATTTTGACATTCAATGAAAACAATAGCTGAGCTATACTTTCTAATGTAAGCTGCTTTTAGGTGGGGAGAAAGTACAATGACAATACATATGCAACTAACAATACAACAAGGAATCTACACTAATAAAAGAGTAAGATGCAAATTGACTGTACCTTTGTGACACCCACCAGCCAATCAAGAGTGAGTATGCAAATTAACCCAACAAAGATGGCGGGTTAATTTGCATATGCAGGCACCCAGTGGCCGGGGGCAGGGTGGGATGCTTGCGTTGTCGCCATGGCAATGATGCAGGCGTTCTGTACCACCCCAGCCACTCCAGGCCTCTGGGCAGCGTGGGAAGGTGAAAAGGCAGCTCCAGCCAGAACGAAAAGGTGGCTCTGGCCGGAGCGAAGGTGGTGCTGGGAGCCAGAGGAAGGAAGGCCCATTCTTGCATGAATCTTCGTGCATCGGGCCTCTAGTTCATGAATAATAAGCCATATATGAATAATAGTAGGGAACATTTGTGGAAAAGTAGCAATGAACGCATGGACTCTGATATCCACAGATCTAGAACACTGGACCTCTGTCCCATGTCAGTTCGATGTTTAAAGTTCAAATTTTCTCTAATACGTAATAAACATCAAAACTCCCTTTTGGGTAAGTGCTATTGTTTTGTTCTTTTAGAAAAAGTGATGATCTGGATCCAAACTCTTTGAGGATGTCAGTTAATGAATAAAGTGAACCAACCATTAGGACTTTGAGGCACAGGAGGGCCTGACTGGTCCTGGAGGGGGTAGTGGAAGCCTAAAATACTGCATAGAGTCTTAATTGGAATCTCCTAAAGCTTAAATGTTGACTACTTACTAAACACTGCACATATGTAACAGCAGCTGCCTGTTAACTACAAATGGATGACTTCCATTAAAATTGTACACAATTAATTTATCCAATTACCAGAGTCACAGCAACAACTAATTTTAGATATAGGAATTCCTGTCACTTTTCCATAATTTGATGACATTGCTACTTCTTGCTTCATTACTTAAGAAGCTTCCCATATTGTTTAATGACTCCTGTCTCCACTGCAGCATTCCAACTTCCATATTCCTGCCATTTCCAGGTAACAGAGAAGCCATCCGATTCTAGAAACTGGCTTTAATTCCTGGTGGTGTGATCCCATTCCACTCCAGCACTGGACTTATTCGCTGACTCTTTTGGAAACCCTGTAAGCTTTGCCATTGGACTTTAACAATTTTTCTTTTTATTTGTGCTTCATATAACGGCTTCTTAGGTATTGCTATTCCATTGAATGAGTGTATCACAGTTTATCCACTTATGAGTAGAAATAAATCTTTTGAGTTTTCAGGTTTTTGTGATGATTAGACAGCTATGAACATATGTAAGATTTTGTGTGAACATAAGTTTTCCATTGATTTTAACATTTAGAAATAAAGTTGCTAAGTCAAAGGCAAGTAGTTGCACAGTTATCTTCAAAATAATTTGTCAAATTAAGTACATTCTTAATTAAGAGAGGTTTGTTGAACAATTTATTATAATTGAACTTACATTTTTTGGCAAAAATGTTTTTGCATAATTTCTTCTCACAATTATTTAGAAGACAGTGGAATGTTTGGGGTTAAAGTTCCAAGATTCCCAGTTATTAACAAAACAAAACAAAACAAACAAACAAAAAAAACAACACAAGTGTGAAATGATTTTGGTGTGCCAAGGATCCTTTGACAATTAGTTTAGGTGGCTATGGAGAGCATAGTTATCAGAAAGAGAGGCATTTTAACTGTTGAGGAGGCTTTAGAAACATTAAAGTACATTTCCCATCATCAAAGACTTGTGTGTAAGAGATTTGTATTCGTTTGGTCTTAATTAGAGCAAACAACTTGCCAGTGGGTATCTAAGTTTAGAATGAGCTACACATCACAACACAGTTTATAGCCTCTACCACACAGATTAAAGGAAACCAAAGGATTTTATTTTTGAGACTTTAAATCACAAAACAAAACAGTCCAATTCATTTTGGGTTCACAGTGGCATATTGATGTCTTCCGGGTCTATCATCATACCATATCGTTTCCGCATTCTAAGAAAAAAAGGATGATGGTTCAAAAGTTCACATTTTTACCATCTTTGCAGTTTTCCTTTAGATGTGTAGGCCTAAAACTCTTCTAAAATAAATGTTTTCTAGGGAATGCATTAAGACGGGGAACATAATTGTACAAAGTAAATACTCGTCAAACACATCAGATCTTTGCTAAATTTACTTGTTAAGTGGCCATCATGGAAGAATCATTTTTTGTTTTAAATTCTCTAAAAAGCAAAATAGCTTTTGGATACAGGAATAGTTGCTTCTTCCTATATAAACCAAATGAAATATTATGAATAATATATGTATAATATGTTGTGCATGTATATTTTAAATGAACCTGTCAGTATTGCTCATATAATTATGTTGAATTGTTTTAGAATAAATAAATCTTTTTAAAAAATTTTAAACTAAAAGAAAAAAAGAATATGAATGAATAAATGGATGTTGTTTTAAACTGCTAAAATTGTAGAAAAATATTTAGGGCAGCAAAAGTTAACACAGGACATTGCAAGGATATTGAACACTTCACTTACCTTCAACATGCCTGATTTTTCTCAACACTATAATGGAGACAATACTGCAATATGGGTATAAAAGAGATTTAATTGTCACCTGAGTAAAAAGAAATGCAGGATGGGCAAAAGTAGGATGACAGTTGTATTTGTATTTATTAATTATTGAATTATTTTCCACATAAACAACTGTAAACCTATTTTTGTCCCACCATGTATATAAAGTTCATAACAGGTTCTTGGCATTTTTGGCAGTGTTTATTAAAACATATTTTAAAAATATGATTTTACTATATATATTAAGATATGGCATCCCCTTTTTATTTGTAGAATAGAAGCAAGAGCCAAAAACCCAGGTGCGTTTGGGCATTTGTCATCCAAATAGCTCATTCTTTTTGTAGGAGGTAAGTGTGAGCATTGAACAATTAATAGAAGGGAGAGGATTGTTTTGTAGCAATGATTACAAATTGGGAAATTGATATTTCATAACTAGCATCTGGCTGATTGAAGGGTGTGTGTGTGTTGGTTTACTCAATTAAAAAAATAATGTTCTGCATGGCTACTTTTGATTAATAATGAAGAGTGACTGCACCTTTTAAATGAGTATGGTACTTCCTATCCATCTCGCATATATCCCTGCCCTCTTCTGCACTCACAAACTTTATTTTAAGTGCAATATAATTTATACTTATTGATTGTCCTTACAAGTTATTACTTATCCTGATGGCCCACAAATAAATTACTAGTTATTGTAACAAAAAAACCCTGATAAAATTTGGTTTGTTATGTATTTGGTACATTATTAAAAGCATGTGTAAAGTTAAAAGCCAGAGTTAGAATGTTTGTACATTGGTCTATACTACTTATCTCAGGTCATCAAATAATAGAAAATACATAACTTGACTAAGAGCTTTTATGATTAAATAATATTAACAGGCACTTTATAGACCAACGTTAGGCTTAGGCAATTCAAGTAGAGATTTGTCTGTTTATATTTCCAGTGTAGTTTATCAGTTGTGTAAGCTAGTCTTCATCAAACAAGCTAGGGCTCAGGGCACTCTCCACACAAGCCATGGTTGGTCTCAATATTTGCACTCAGCCAAGATTTTAGTTTAAGACAGTTTTTTGAGAAGCACTGTGTATAGTTCCATTAAATTAAATCACATCAGGAAAATCTGGAACAAGTTAGATTTTACTTGTCTGCCTAGCACTTAAAACCGATCCAAGGGGAATGCAAAACCCCTGTATATGGCTCTCCAATACAGTTAGGAACGAAGGTGGCATGTAAATGAGAATGCAGAGGCAGCTCCGCCATCTGTCTGCAGAGTCCTTCCTGATTTGCTCGTTGAAAATGACACAGGCTGAGTTAAAACAGGCAGCACCGGGTGAAACTGAAGAAGACAGCTTCCTGCTCTCTGTAACAGAACAAGGCAGCGCTCGCTAACAAGAGTTGGGACCTGTCTAGCTAATCACAGAAATCTCAAATGGTTTCTCAGTGGTCTATCCATCTATCACAGGCACAGCTGAATCCTTAAAAATTGTTCTATGCATGAGTAATAAGTAATCCTTTTACTCTATTCAAATGAGATTTCTTGCCTTTTATAGATCACAGGCAACTTCGAGAAAAAAAGGAAAGTTGTTTCAAGTGCATTTCACTTCAGATTGCAACACTAAAATAGTATACAGCATGCAGTGGTATAACTTTTAGATAAAATAGGTAAGACATGCCCTGTTTTTATGATAGATACTGACATTTCTTCAAAGGTAGTATAAACAATGTCTCATCAGGATAACTTAAAATGGTTTAAATTCTGTGATGGTTGAAGAAGTGAAGTCATGGCTTCAGTCATAGTTATAGGCTTCATATATTATCAGTCATATTAAAAGACTTGTCATGTTAATATAAAAAGTTATGACACTTTTTCTTACTCAAGCTATGGAATATACCGCCATTGTGTGGACTAATTGAGAAACATATCTCACTCGTCGAGCAAAACTCTGTTTAACGGCAAATAACCATTCTTTCAAGCATTTTTTCCAATAATCACTTCACTGACAATGTCACTGATAAAAACGTAAGTACCTAGCTTGTTTCCTTAAATGCCAGTTGTCAACCCAAATAGAAGCATTCCAGAAAAAAAAAGGGGGGCTGTCAGCTACTATTTGTCTTCAGGGAAAATGACTTAATATATGTCTATCTCATGTGTAAAATGGGGAAAATAATTCCAATCCTGCAATGTTGAAGTATTAAATGATAATTTAGTTTCCAGCATATAGGAAGTTGTCAGTAAATGATATTGTCCATTCATACATTCCTGAAATAATTTTTCAGTTCTTGGTATGGAATAGTCACTGTCATACTCTGAGTAGTTAATACTATTAACAAATAAACAAATCCACATTGGAGCCATTTTTCTAGTAGTATCAAACAATTGGTTTACTGAAAAAAAAAGTCCATAATATATAAAAATTAGAACAAAACACTTTCATAAATTATCAAAAATACAGTAAGTCTAGCATATAGGATGTAGATAACCCATGCAACCTATATTAATCCATGTCAATATTTTCTCTTTTCAAGCACAATAAATTGTTTAAAAGGACCATTAAAAATGCGAACTTTATTTATTTAAATAAAATTGTCTACTGTGTTTGCATTTAATAAAGTAGCAATTCATATTTAACATAAAAAGAAATACTTTACTGAAAGATATGATTTCCTTCAACATGTTAATGTAAATTATTCTATAAAATATATCCAAAATTGACTCCTCTGTCTATCTCTAATTAATAGAAAAATTCAGATCTTTATTAGTTTATACAACTATTTTGCTGTCCTTTAAAAAGAAACACAAGCTTTTTATTCTGTTATATATCTGCCTCATGGCTGCCAGCTCAATAGCAATGACTGTCTTATTCTTTCCAATACATGCCGATTTTGTTCTGTTGTGTACCCTGCACCACGGAAGGTTCTAGGGACTTATCCTGACTGGTCTAAGACCAACATGAAACTCTCATTTTTATTATCATTTGTTGAATGTGAAAGCATGTGTGACTGATTATGACTAATGAGATATATTGAAAAGCCTTCCGTGTGTGTGTGTGTGTGTGTGTGTGTGTGTGTTTTCCTAGGAAGTATGTCCTTGATCCTGTCCTGTAAAACAAATCCAAGAATTAAAAAAAAAACCCTTCCTTCTTTGTATATTATTTGGTCTGGATGCAAAATCTGTAAAGAATTGGAAAAAAAAAGTTATTTGTTCTGTTTTAAAGCTACAATTTGGAAGACTGCAGGAAGAAACAATAAATAAGAGATTGAACCCGAAGATGTTTGGAGTCTGCCTCATATCCGGGCATCCTAATTCATCACGTAGTACTCATCTTTGTATTACAAGCAAGTTTGAGTCCAGTTTTATTTGCTGTCATGGTCATCACAAATGTTAATTGTTACCCCAGTGCAAATTAGTTTTATCATTTATTTTTCAAGAATAGGACAGTATTGGCACTAAGGCTGTTGGGAAACTGGAAAATGGTAGATATAAACGAATTGAGAGATTAAAAATCACATAATCATCAATCATCATTAATGCAGAAAAAGCATTTGATAAAATCCAACACCTTTTATTGATAAAAACTCTCAGCAAAGTGGGAATAGAGGGATCATACCTCAACATAATAAAAGCCTTATATGTTCATAGCAGCATAATTTACCATAGCTAAGATCTGGAAACAGCCTAAGTGCCCATCAGCAGATGGGTGGATTAAAAAACGGTGGTACATCTACACAATGGAATACTATGCTACTGTAAAAAAGAAAGAACTCTTACCATTCGCAACAGCATGGATGGACTTGGAGAGCATTATGCTAAGTGAAATAAGCCAGTCGGAGAAAGATAAGTATCACATGATCCCACGCATTTGTGGAATATAATGAACAACATAAACTGATGATCCAAAATAGATCCAGAGACAGAGAAACATCAAACAGACTGTCAAACTTCAGAGGGAAGGCAGGGGAGGGTGTGGGTACGGGTAAGAGATCAACTGAAGTACTTGTATGCATGCATATATGTAAGCATAACCAATGGACACAGACACTAGGGGGGTGAAGGCATGTGCTGGGGGGTGGGGGTGGCCAGAGAGAGGTCAATGGGGAAAAAAAGGAAACATATGTAATACTATATGTTATACTTTAAACAATAAAGAATAAAAAAAATATCAAAAAAAAGAAAAGAAAAAAGCAATATATGATAGCAATAAGGAGTATCAAATCACCTCCTTCACAAGTTCCTGTAACACATGCCCACAAGCCAACCTTGTATTTTAAGCATGTTCTCAGAGCTAATAACAAATAACAGGTATTGCTCCAAACCTTTATCTTAATAGGATTTATAGTGTTAATTAGAAATTTTATAATTTTTAACACTAATAATCTCATTTGCAAAGGTCTAAATTTGCATGTGTTAGAATTTAAATCTAGATTTTAAACTTTTACACCTCAGAGAATTCCACAATGTTTTACACATTGCAGAATATTACTTATATGAATTCCCTAAAATCAGGTTCTTTCCCCTGTTAATGACCTGATTTCTACCCTAGGTGTTGGAAGCAGTCAGCCTGTTTTTACATTTATATGTGTGGTGTGTTTTTTGTTTTGTTTTCTCATTCTCACAATACCAGGTTTCATATCTGAAATTTTCAGGAAAAAGAAAATACTATTAAAACTAGGTTAGAGAAAGCAAAACTTTCTTTTCAATCACTACTCTAAATTTTCAGAGGGCCTACATGAATTTACTTGTTCACTAAATTTCCCTAAGAACTTTGTGACAGGCACTTTAGATTGATTTCCCCAAATTCACTCATAACCATTTCTCTACTGTAAAATGAGAACCTCAGAGCTCACCTGCATAGGTGCCAGAGAGTTTCTTGTGTGACAGCCATAATGTCTAAAAATACAGTGCATAAAGGAGATTATGTGGGAGTCTTAGAGTATTAAAACCTAGGGTTTTTCCCTTTTATTTTTTCTTTCCCTTCTACCTGCTTGGGAAACAGACTGTAAATTATCCCTAAGGACAAAATATTTTGAGATGGATTTTGTTCCCCAGCTACTATTATGTGAACTTTAGAGTTCATATTTAATGTTTGTGCAGAATGTTTCCTACCTAATTATTCCCACCCCATCCCAAACGCACATAATGATGCAAGGTGAAATATCTGTGTTATTATGATGGAGTGGAGGTTGGAGGACATAACCTGTATGATGTGCAAATGGAATTTCTGTCTGAATCCCAGATTAAGATTTACCAATTCAGTCACATTTCTGGGAGTCACAGATGAGCTTCCCCATATAAAAGACAGGTCTAACCAGGTGAGACAGCAGCCATGATGGAGACAATGAAACTGATTCCCTTGTGAATAGATTTGTTCCCAAAAGGAAGCAGGCAGGGGTAGGCTTCCGTGTCTGGTTAGTCTTTGTAAATATTATGCCAAGAAGATGAAGCACTCTAAAACTTTACCCTCCATTCTGGCAGTTCAAATAGTAAGCAGCTGAGAATCAGAGGGTACTTGGAGAGAATCCTTTATCTTAGAAACCAATAAGGTGTTTTATCTTAATCCATAAAAATGCTATTGGTATTATGCATGTATCGGACACTTTATTACTTTTAAACCATATTCAACTACGTGAAAAGAGATTTGCTTTATTCCATGCCTATATTCATAAAGTTATATTTTCTCCTTCATTACAAAATTTGTGTTGATGAATAGCAGCTGTAATTATTGACATCCACTGGCTAAATTCAAATTGTAAGAATAATTAAAATATATGACTGCAAGTAAAAAGAAATGTGTATGACCAATACTGAGAAAAATGTGCCACTTGACTACAGAACATAGCAAAAGATAAGATAATATACTTTTAGAGAAATAGAATGAATCCTTAAATTCAACATAATTATAACTGAAACCATAGTAGATTTTTCATGAAACGTGGAATATATTTTCTGAATAGCTTATTGTTAAGGACATATGAAAAAATAACTGAAGTAATATTTATAATGATAACCAAAGGGGATTTTGCCTTCCAGTTATCTTAATATTTCATAGCAAGAGCCCTTACAAGTCTTAGAGAGGTACTAAATTAGGGCTATATTCCAATTCCTTAGACAAGCTTCTGTATATGCTATCATTGGCTAAAAACAGCCAGTGGAAAGTCTGGTCTCCATGAAAACATGGTAATGGAATTCAGAGCACAGACCTGGATTCTATGAGGCACATTTTCTTCTCCTCCACATGCATTAATAAAGGTATATAACAAATATATAATTGAAAAAGGTAATAAAAGAGAATTTAAGAGATATGCTTTTAAAATCGGGATAGGAATTATAATTTTAAACTAGACATGAAAAACAAAGACAAGAAATTAATTGCTATTTGGATTAAATTAAAATGTTAACTTTTATAAGATAAAAAGCAAAATTAACAAAATATAAGAAAAAGTTGCATATAAGGATAAAATAGTCATAATGTATATAATATAAAATATTAATATTTATTCACCTTCATCTCTGAGGACTGAGTAAACTATTTTGAAACCTTTATCCCTATTCCTATTAAGTCATGGAGTAAATAGGTTTCTTTTATCCTGCACCTCTGTTCCAGGAATACCTAACAGTACACCTAACTTAACGTCAAAGACAAATATTAAACAAAATAAGTGCAAGTACAAGGCACACATACACAAACACACACAGAATCATGGAGGTGTGTTTTTACCTAGGAACATAAAAGTTTAGAGCCAGGAGTCAGTATGAATATCCAGCTTACTGACAAATCTGCCAACTCCCAAGAAATCTGTCAATCCATGATTAATGACAACTGATATTTTGGATTCACTAACTTGTATCTGATATGTCCTGAGGCATTCTAGTTGAAAGATCCATGATGTAAAATTTCCCACTGTCATGCCTACATTGCTTAAATGAATTTGTATCAAACTTTAATATCAAATTCATGCAATTAATATAAAGATACCTTGACTTTACAGCAAATTAAAAATTTTACATATAGTTTTAAAATTTATGCTAATTAGAATAAATGACAATTTTATCTTCCATTTTTACATTGTTACTATTTAGCTGTTATTTCCAATCCACACAAGATCCTATCTAAAAAAATAGGAGAATATTAATTAATACTTTCATTCCCATTTAAAGATGGTTAGCTGAGAAAATAGTTCAGTCTGATTTACTGAATAAAATGATGGTGAGGATGATAATGATGATACAAGCAATTAACACATTAAAAACATGTTCTGTAACTTCATGCGATTTCCCTATATTACTTACATAAATTATCTCATAACCTTCATTTTACCAATTAGGACATGAATCAAGTAAAATAATTTAAATAACATAATCAATATTATATGCAATGACATTTGAACCAAGGCAGTCCTGCTGGAAAGGCTATACATTTTGCTGATCTAGTTGTGCTTCAATTTATTTTATTTTAAAATATATTTTTATTGATTTCAGAGAGGAAGGGAGAGGGAGATAGGAACATCAGGATGAGAGAGAATCATTGATCAGCTGCCTCCTGCATGCCCCCTACTGGGGATCAAGTCCACAATGCAGGCATGGGCCCTGACCAGAAATCAAACTGACCTCCTGGATCATAGATCAATGCTCAACCACTAAGCCATGCCGGCTGCGCTGCTTCCTCAACTTAAGCTAATCAACTTATAAAACAAATTGAAGTATGTAAATATATATGAATGTTACTATAAAACATTATAAAAATACTCGATTAGAAAAATGAATTTTTCACCCTTTTTGAATGTATTAATATGCACTATTTTAACTGACATTTGTAATGGGATTAAGTTATACAAAAAACACTGAGATCTATATATATAAAAGCCTAAGTAACCAGATGACCGGATGACTGGCCGGTAGCTATGATGCACACTGACCACCAGAGGGCAGATGCTCAATGCAGGAGCTACCCCCTGGTAGTCAGTGTGCTCCCACAGCAGGAGTGCCACTCAGCTGACAGACAGGTGCCCGATTGGTGAGTGCAGCTGCGATGGTGTAAGACTCTCCTGTGGACATTCCCCCTGCACACCTGAGCAGTGGTGGCAGGCACAGCGTGGCGCCCAGCCAGGGTTTGGGCTCCTCCCTGGCCGCCTGCTGCTTTCGTAATACTTCATGCTGTGTGGGATCGACACAGACAGCAGGCTGGAGCCCCAGGAGCTGGCAGGTAAGGCCGGGATGTGGCGGCACAGAGGTCCACTGATCCCTGCAGGCCAGGCTGAGGAACTCCACCAGTGTACAAATCTGTGCACAGGGTCTCTAGTACTTTTATAATTTTGGAAGCAAACAAGCAACATTTTGGCAAACAATTGATTTATACAAGTTCATTTAATATTGTTTTTTAATTAAGTTCTACTTGCTTTTTTATCTATGCTTATTTATTTCCAAGTCTAAAAGAAAATTAATAGCTTAATACCTATTTGATTACCACTTACTGATCTGGTGTCAGTATCTCTACTTGCCTTTATTATTTTCCATATGAGATCCAACTCCCTGGTAGACTAATTGAAACAAATCCATGCACAGTATTAATTAGATGCATAATGAATGTAAAAGCCAAAGTTTCCAAAATTTGCCAAAGTTTCCCTGTAGCAAAAGATCAATTGTTCTGCCTTTGATAAGTGTATGCTTTCTTCTATTGTGGTTTCTTCATACATAGTTTTCCTAATCCCCAAATATAAGTCAATCATTCTTAGGCTGCCTCACACATTTCCTCTTTATCTGACCAAGACTAGTTATTGCCTAGACAATGATCTGTTCACAGAAAATTATTCTTTGAAGAACTGAAAATTGAAGATAGGAAGCTTTATAAAGAATAGCGTCAGCCCTGACCGGTTTGGCTTAGTGGATAGAGCGTCAGCCTGCGGACTGAAGGGTCCCAGGTGCAATTCCAGTGAAGGGCATGTACCTTGGTTGCGGGCACATCCCCAGTAGAGGGTGTGCAGGAGGCAGCTGATCCATGTTTCTAATTCTCTATCCCTTTCCCTTCCTCTCTGTAAAAAATCAATACAATATATTTTTTTAAAAAAGAATAGCATCATATAAATTATTACATTTAAATAAATATGAAATAGTAAAGATATTATACACACTTACAACAAGCAAACACAAATACATATTGTTTGTATGTACCGTGTTTCCCCGAAAATAAGACATCCTCCGAAAATAAGACCCACTTACAGGGTTTTTTTCTGAGGGAAATATAAGGCATCCCCCGAAAATAAGGCCCCCAGGCTCTGTCTCAGAATGAAAATTAATTTACCGTAAACTGGTCGCTAGGGCCGCCCCGACTGGCGTCTAGCAACCATTAATATTACACGGAGTCCTGAAGTCACTGCTGTGTGGAGGCAGAGCGGAGGTCGGAGTGAGTGGTGAGCGCGGGGTGGGAGAGAGGAGGAGACTTTCGCAGATGCATGTAGAAGAACAGGAGGATTAGAGCGGACGGGACGCGGCGAAGGTGGTGAGTGCTGGTCTGTCTCTGGTGACACTACCTGATGCTTGCGGCCGCCTTCATGATGACTGAAGGTTCTCAGTCAGTGGCAGACCCTGCTCCAGCCCAGATCCAGGCCTCAGCAAGCCCAGTGACAGTCCCCAGGCAGGCCCCAGGGGGTAAATGTCTGATAAAGGGGTAGGAGGGATGTCTGCTGAAGGTGTTCAGTGGCACAGGAGTGGGGGGAGGGGGATCACTTAAAATGACACAGGAGGATCAGAGGGGGCAATCAAAATGACACAGGAGGATCAAAAGGGGTTACTAAAATGATAATCCCCCCACTGATTCTCCTGTGCCATTTTGATTCTCCCCTCTGATCCCCCCTGTGTCATTTTGAGTGATCCCCCTCCCCCCACCTTGATACCCCAATTCCTTTTTTTTTTACCCCTACGGTAGAAATGAGCACAAAAAGAAAAAGCTACTCCGTGGAGTACAAGAAAGGAATCGTGGAAGACTCTTGGGGCCAAAATCTTACTGCTTTCTGCAAAGAGAAGATGTTGAGTATCCGATTGGTCCGAAAATGGCGAGCAGAGTATGGTAACCTCATTGAACAAGTGGACAAGGCAAATGCTAAAAAGCACAAGTGTGGATCAGGTCGGCAACCATTATTTTCCGAGCTGGAAGACCTGATCTGTGAATGGGTTGTTGACAGGAGAGCAAAGGCTTTGGTTGTGAATAGGGCTCAGATTCAAGAATTTGCCCTTGCAATGGCACCACAGTTTGACATAGCCCCCGAAGACTTCAAAGCATCACAACACTGGCTGGATAATTTCCTTCAGCGAAGTGAACTGTCTTTAAGAAGATCTACAACATTGTTTAGGTTGGAAGATACTCAAGTTATTAAGCGAGCACTTGCATTCAAGTCCTTTATTGATGATGCTGACTTCTCTAAATACAATCTTTCCAACATGATTGCTATGGATGAAACTGCAGTGTTTATGGGCCAATCATCTCAAACAACAATTGAACAGTGGGGTGCCTCCTTAGCGTACATTCCCTCCACTGCTTACGAAAGTGCACGTGTTTCCTGTATTTTGGCAATTCGTCTGGATGGCACTAAAATCCCACCTTTAATCATTTCTAAGGGCAAGAAGGAAAAGATTGAACGTGTTTTGGGCGTTTTTATTCCTGAAACTGAAAAAGTCTGGGCCACACAAGCAGTTATAAGGAAGTGGGTCGATTTAATGCTGCCGCTTGTTATGCGAGGGAGCCAAAGAGGGCTGCTAGTCTGGGATGCAGCCAGCACTCACCGCGCTAAAGACATGAAGACATTTCTTCACGAAAGAAAAATAGATCAGATAATGATTCCCACAGGAATGACGGCCTATCTCCAGACTCTTGATATTGCAATAAACAAGCCATTCAAAGACAATTTGTGCATGGAAATTAATGACTACATTGAAAATAGAATGGAGAGAAATCAGTGTGGAAACTTTGTGAAACCTAAACTGCAAGAAGTTGTGACTTGGGTGAAGAATTCATGGGAGAAAATCACTGACAGTTGCATTGCAAATGCACTGCAAGCAGGCTACCTTGACAAGAAGTACTCATTTAAAGACAGAAACATGAGAGATTTGGTCCACTGATTCTGAAAGAAATGGAGTCACAAGAAATTCACCAGGAAATTCAGGAATTGGATTGTTATGATGATGTTCCAGAATATGATGACATGATTGTCATTGAATAAATGAGTAAATTTTTGATACTGTAGGATTCACAGTTTGCCTGGTTTGTGTTGACAACTACCGTACTACCATACCGTATACAGGTAATAAATTTCCTTTATTTTCATTTAACAATAAATGTGTACCGTATTCTTCTTCATGGAAAAATAAGACGTCCCCTGAAAATAAGACCTAGCGTGTCTTTGGGGGCAAAAATTAATATAAGACACTGTCTTATTTTTGGGGAAACACGGTAGTAATCTTTGTCTTAGTCAACTTATAATATGGAAGCAATCATTACTTACTTGAATTGTAATATAACAATGAATTATAACAGTTGCAGTGGGAGCCCTAGTTGGTTTGGCTCAGTGGATAGAGCATCGGACCTAGGGCTATTAGAATTTTGCCTGTGACATAAGTTTATCATTTGTCTTTTGAATTTATTTTCCTGGATAAATCTTGTTTTTGAAGTTCCCTGTTTAGTTATTTCTGCTTATTTTTAAATATTTTTAAATCAGCTGTAAAAAATATTGAACTGCATCTTTAATTATCCTATCTAATAAAAGAGTAATATGCAAATTAACAATCACTCCACTACACCCACAAGCCACGCTCACAAGCCACACCCACAAGCCAATCAGGAGCGAATATGCAAATAAACCCAACCAAGATGGCTACGGCCACAGAGAGCAGGAGGGAGGCTTGGGTTTCTCCGGCAATGGAGGAAGCCAAGCTTTCCGCCTGCCCTAGCAGGCCTAGGCCTCCACTCAAGGCTACAAAGTTTCAATGATAGAAGATACATGAACCCAAACAGAAATGGCGGCAGCCACAGAGCTGGAAAGAGCAGGAGGCTAGGGTTGCCCGCGGCGATGGAGGAAGCCAAGCTTTCCGCACACCCTGGCTGGCCCAGGCCTCACTTAAGGCTACAAAGTTTCAATTATAGAAGATACATAAATCCCCCCAAAAATGGCTGCCACCACGGAGCAAGCAGAAGGCTTGGCTCTGCTCCAGGCTACAAAATTTCAATTGTAGAAGATCAATAAACCCCAGATACCAGGGCCTCCGCTTGGGTCACCAGGGGGCGTGACCGGCTTGCAAACCACCACAGGCCCCTCGCCCAGGCCACCTCACGCCCCAAGGGAACCCCCACCCTGATCCGGGACACCCTTCAGGGCAAACCAGCTGGCCCCACCCGTGTACCAGGCCTCTATCCTATCTAATAAAAGAGTAATCTGCAGATTGACCATCACTCCTACACACAAGATGGCTGCCCCCATGTGGTCAAAGATCCTGCCCCCATGTGGACACAAGATGGCCACCACAAGATGGCCAGCAGGGGAGGGCAGTTGGGAGGGACCAGGCCTGCAAGGGAGGGCAGTTGGGGGTGATCAAGCCTGCAGGGGAGGGCAGTTAGGGGTGACCAAGCCGGCAGAGGAGGGAAGTTGGGGGCAACCAGGCCTGCAGGGAAAGGCAGTTGGGAGGGACCCAGGCCTGCAGGGGAGGGCAGTTAGGTGTGACCAGGCCTGCAGGGGAGGGCAGTTAGGGGTGACCAGGCCTGCAGGGGAGGGCAGTTAGGGGAAAACAGGCTGGCAGGAGAGGGCAGTTAGGGGCAATCAGGCTGGCAGGGGAGCAGTTAGACATCAATCAGGCTGGCAGGGGAGTGGTGAGGGGGTGATCAGGCTGGCAGGCAGAAGCGGTTAAGGGCAATCAGGAAGGCAGGCAGGCGAGCAGTTTGGAGCCAGCAGTCCTGGATTGTCAGAGGGATGTCTGACTGCCCGTTTAGGTCCGATCCTACTGGGATCGGGCCTAAACGGGCAGTTGGACATCCCTCGAGGGGTCCCAGATTGGAGAGGGTGCAGGCTGGGCTGAGGGACACACACCCCCGTGCACGAATTTTGTGCACTGGGCCTCTAGTAATATATAGAGTTGTCTTGGAAAAATCTCATAGAGAGAAGCTTCATCTAAATTCAGGTATAAAAAGAGAATAAATTTCCTTTATCTTGTTTTTGCTTGTTTGTTTTACCTAACATATGATTAAGGGGTAGTAAGAGGTAGTGGTGAATTCTTGATAAAGTATAGAAAAAGAAGGATCCTTCTTAAAGACAGCTTTGATGAAACAATGTATGGCAATAATGACAATGTAATCAACATCCAGAGAAAAGATTGCTTCAGGGAGGTGGGACAAGATCTCAAAAACAGGCCAGAAAGTTAATCAACACATTCAACCAAATCAGAAGGCAGGAGAGTAAAGAGATTCTTGTTGGTGAAATATTTTGTGTCCACAGACGGGAAGGGTGAAAAAGTGTGACCATGAAAACCTGTAAATGCAATTGAAGGCACTCCATGTAGTCAGGTCTCATAACTGCAAACCAGTAAACCTGTACTGACGAAAGGCACAAAGCAAAGGGCACTTCTTTTTCAGGAACCTAGCCTCCTTGGTCATGGAAATAAACATGAAAATGATAAAGCTCAATCTTATAGCTATAATTTAGAAGTCTGAAGGATATTTCTTTAATGCCTTTACAACACCTTCAAAATTGACAAATGGCTAGTTTTGTATGAAAAAAGAAAATACCCACATATATTAAACATTTTCTTATGGTCTATCTACCTATCTATCATCTACCTACCTATCTATCTATCTATCTATCTATCTATCTATCTATCTATCTATCATCATCATCTATCTATCTAAATATAAAAGTTAATTGACTTTACCTTGAGGAGTTTATCACCATGTATCAACATCAACAGCATTCGTGAGAAGATTAGAATTAACATGGGAATGAAGCTGTGAGATTATGGGAGAAGGACTCCTGATAATAGAGGAAAACTGAGATGCCAGAGGAGACAGCAATTAAGTCCCCATTGGGCTAAATACCAATTTCAGGGTAGGAGAGTCTGTGGGTCTTTGGTAGTTTGTTATAATTAAATAGGTATTGTTCAGGGATCCAGTTTCTTGGTTCATTTATCATCATCATCTGAAGTAGATTATGGCTAATGATAGGTAAATATGCAACAGTGATTTGATTTTTGAGGATGTTTATTTGTCTATTTAACATGAAGTTTTGTTAATACAGTCATTGTTCAACCTCCCCCAAGTTGCAGTGATTTATATCCATGTAGATTAAAAAAAAAAAGGTGGAAATTAATTTCATGCCATCAATTTACTTTTCCACTGAGTAATTTAGGATACAAGATGTTATCTTCAAGTGTAAGGGGAAGAAAATTAACTTCCAACAAAGTAACAGCCATTAATTTGGACTTCATTGTTTCATTAAAGAGAAAACTTTAAGTGTACATAAATCTTTAATTTCCCCTTAAATATAAAACTATTACCTTTACATTTCACCATATATGTATCTGTAATAATGAGATGTATATCATTTTTCTTATTACTTATATCCCTTCCATAGCCCCTTGAAGGCAAGCACACACCTCTGGAGAGTAAAAACATCTCTAAGTTCTTTTACTCTCTGATTGGTCATAAGTTAGCTTCTAAGGATTGTTCTTTATAAATATTTTCTTTTCAGTCACACATCACCTTCCTTTGGAAGTTAACGTACAGAGAATGACATGAATGGGCAGCCCTACTTCTGATGTCTGCTTGGCTGATAAATGCAAAACTCTGACAAGGAGTCCAGAGGGGAGCAGATTGAGCTGAGGCTTATTGACCTTGCTCCCTCTGTGAGGTCAATGTGGCCTGGTAATATTCCTTGGCAGAAAGTTACTGTTTCTTTCAATGCAGCCCTTTCTACATAAACTGTTTCTTCCAGGTTCCAGTTACCTCTCCCACCCCTTATCCTTTTGCAGTAGACATGACAAATTTCTGTTGTGTTAACTCCACCTTACTGCTTTCTCTATGCCTATGATTTGTGATTTCCTTATGCACATGAATACACTTAACAAATATGTATATACTAGAGGACTAGTGCATGAAATTCGTGCACGGGGGTGTGTGTCACTCAGCCTAGCCTGCACCCTCTCCAATCTGGGATCCCTCTCACAATCCAGGACTACTGGTTCCCAACTGCTCACCTGCTTGCCTTCCTGATTGCCCCTAACCGCTTCTTCCTGCCAGCCTGATCACCCCCTAACCACTCCCCTGCCAGCTTGATTGATGCCTAACTGCTCCCCTGCCAGCCTGATTGCCCCTAACTGCCCTCCCCTGCAGGCCTGGTCACCCCTAACTGCCCTCCCCTGAAGGCTTGGTCCCCCCCAACTGCCCTCCCCTGCAGGCCTGTCTCCCCCAACTGCTCTCCCCTGCAGGCCCGTTCGCCCCCAACTTCCCTCCTCTGCCGGCCTGATCACCCCTAACTGCCCTCCCCTGCAGGCCTGGTCCCTCCCAACTGCCTTCCCCTGCTGGCCTGATCGCCTACAACTGCCCTCCCTTGCAGACCTGGTCCCTCCCAACTGCCCTCCCCTGCTGGCCATCTTTTTGCGGCCATCTTGTGTCCACATGGAGGCAGCCATGTTTGGCCACATGGGGGCAGCCATCTTGTGTGTTGGAGTGATGTTCAGTTTGCATATTACTCTTTTATTAGATAGGATAGAGACCTGGTGCATGCGTGGGGTCAGGCTGGTTTGTCCTGAAGGATGTCCCGGATCAGGGTGGGAGTTCCCTTGGGGTGGGGGGCAGCCTGGGTGAGAGGCCTGTGGTGGTTTGCCGGCTGGCCACGCCCCCCGGTGACCCAAGCAGAGGCCCTGGTATCTGGGATTTATTTATCTTCTATAATTGAAACTTTGTAGCCTTGAGCGGAGGCCAGGGCCAGCCAGAGTGGGCAGGAAGCTTGGCTTCCTCCATCGCCAGGGAAACCCAAGCCTCCTGCTCGCTCCATGGCCTCAGCCATCTTGGTTGGGTTAATTTGCATACTCGCTCCTGATTGGCTGGTGGGCATGGCTTGTGGGCGTAGCGGAGGTATGGTCAATTTTCATGTTTCTCTTTTATTAGTGTAGATATTATTGATCTCAGAGAGGAAGGGAGAGGGATAGACAGATCAAAACATCAATGTTGAGAGATAATCATTGATCAGCTGCCTCCTGCACGCCCCACACTGGGCATTGAGCCCACAACCTCGGAATAAGCCCTGACCAGGAAGAAAACCGTGACCTCCTGGTTCATAGGTTGACACTCAACCACTGAGCCACGCTAACCAGACTGGCTGGACATTCTTTATCACTCCCTACTTTATCTAGCTTTCAGTTCCCTCCCTACTCTGAAATTCTCTTGGAAGATATATTAGTGTGCCAGCGCTTCTGTACAAAATATCATAGACTAAGTGTCTTAGTCAACAGAAATGTATTTACTCACAGTCCTCAGTGTAGAGAGCACCTGAGAAGGCACATGGGCATTCTTTAATTATTGTCAGCTGAACCCCGTGGAGCTGGCAAAGCCACGCCCTGGGAACATGCTTTGCCAAAAAGGCAAGAGTGTTAACAGCTTGACCTTCATTTCAGCCCAGGTGTCGGGTAGTGGGTTTTGATATGTAAATCCAGTCAAGCACTAGGAATGCTCGGGCCTACTCAAGAATGCAAATGATCTCCTTTGTCTTGACTTTTGGTGAAACTTCCTGGTATTTGGGGTATAAAACAAACAGGCTGCATGGGCTCTGGGTCACTGTCTCTCCAGAACAAGAGGGCAGTTGTGCCACCAGGTTCCCAGCTTTTTCCTTCCATTTTGTGCCTTGTCTCTTTCTTTCTGTTATTTCTCAATCCCCAGCTCCTCTACTCAGGAACTGGATCCGCTCTCCAGCCGCACTGGATGCAGAAAAGAGAGAAATATTTTTACATCACCTGAGGCCAGAATTCCCAGATCAAAGTGCCTGCTGATTCAGTTCTTCTAAGAGCTCTCTTCCTGGTTTGCGGATGGCTCTTACAGCTGTGTGCTCCCAAGGCCTTTCCTCTGTGGTGCACTGAAAGAAGGTATGATTTGGGTTATCTTTTTATATAAGAACACTCCTCCTATCAGGTCAGAGCTCCACCCTTACTATCTCAATCTTAATTACTTCCTTAGAGGCCCTATCTCCAAATACAGCCACACTGTGGGGAGGGCTTCAACACATGAATTTAGGAGGACACAAACATTCTGGCTCTAACAAAAGACGTGGCACTGCTTCAGGACACCAGTCTTTATGCTAATATTTTGAGGTGCTGTGGCTCTGGATCCTTTAGGACAGTGGTTCTCAACCTTTCTAATGCTGCGACCCTTTAATACAGTTCCTCATGTTGTGGTGACCCCAACCATAAAATTATTTTCGTTGCTACTTCATAACTGTACTTTTGCTACTGTTATGAATCATAATGTAAATATCTGTGTTTTCCTATGGTCTTAGGCGACCCTGCTAGTGGTTCTCAACCTGTGGGTTGCTGTAGAGCCCAAGACCATCGGAAAACACAGATATTTACATTATGATTCATAACAGTAGCAAAATTACAGTTATGAAGTAGCAACGAAAATAATTTTATGGTTGGGGTCACCACAACATGAGGAACTGTATTAAAGGGTCGCAGCATTAGAAAGGTTGAGAACCACTACTTTAGGGCATTGGGTGACACAAGCTTAGGGTCTTGCACCTCACTCTCTTTTCTAAGACTCTGCACCAGGGTCTCCCCCATAATCCAGGAGTTTATTCCACTTTTATGAGTGTCAATTTGTATGTTCAACTTATCTTCACACATCTGAGGATGTGTATTAAGCTGTTTAGAGTATATTTTCTGACATATTTGTAAGCATTTTCCACTAAGGAACTACATTTGGAGAATCTTTTTTCATGTTTTTAAAATATAATATAGTTTTATAACTGTGGTGACTACCAAAATCAATCAAAATCTTTCATAAGCATCTAAAATTAAAAAAAAAAAATAAGAAAATAAAAACAATTACTGCACTCTACCATCTGCTTACATTCCTGTTTAATGTGTCACATTATCATTTGGAGGCATGAATTGGCTTTTTAAGTTATAAAATTAAACTTTAAAACAAAAAGACCTCATTTGCAAAATACTAATGCTGACTTAGATGTTATTGGCAGTAAAATGCTGGATGTTGGAAGGAGGCATAGAACAGCGTGGAATATTATATATCACAAATAAGTATCAAAGCAAGTGTTACATAATTTTATAAATATATATAAATGACTGTTTTATTTATCATCCCAATGGCAGTTTCTCAACTAATCTTAATATTCTTTATGAGAATTAAATAACCCGTTATAGAAATAACTAGATGAAATATAATAAGACTAGAGGCCCAGTGCACGAAATTTATGCACTTAGGGAGGGGGTCGCTCAGCCCAGCCTGTGCCCTCTCACAGTCTGGGAGCCCTCGGGGGATGTCCAACTGATGGCTAAGTCCCTCCCCCTAAGCCATCAGTTGGCCATCATTAGCACTGTCGCTTAGGCAGGAGAGGCTCCCGCCACCGCCTCTGCACTTGCCAGCTGTGAGCCTGGCTTCTGGCTGAGCAGTGCTCCCCCTGTGGGAGCTCGCTGACCACCAGGGGGCAGCTCCTGCGTTGAACGTCTGCCCCCTGGTGGTCAGTGCACATCATAGCAACCAGTTGTTCTGCTGTTTGGTCAATTTGCATATTAGCCTTTTATTATACAGGATATTTTACTAGTAGTAATCTAAATGACTAATCCAAATATTATGTATTTGCAAGCAATATAAATGTATTAAAGGCAAATGCATATGAAAATGCATTGAGCCAAAGAAGACAAACAGAAGATGTGTGACCACAGCCTTGACACTCATTCTGTATTACTTTTGAATATCTTATGAACAGTAATTTTGTGCTTTGACTTTTAATTTCATTTCACTAAGCTCCTCTCTTACATGGCATTTATTTATTTATTTATTTATTTACTTACTTATTTATTTATTATTGTTTTAGTTTGGATAGCTGATTCTAGATTACCTTCAGAGAAAATGTGTGATGATCAGGGAGGAAGAAGTTTTTAAGCATAGAGGTCAATGACTGTTGAAGTCAGCTAGAACATCCTGGCTCACAGTGATATAGCTCTATTTCATGGAACATTTAATATTACAACAACTAAACATGGCATTGCTTTTGCTCTGCCAAAGTGATAGAGTGCCTCCTGTAAATATTAATAACTTCACAGTCTTTATCTTGCACATACCCTTCCCCTGATACCTTTGAATTTATCAAAACTATTTTTAGAATTAGTACCTCATGGCAGAAAGCATACATTCAATGTGGATTCTGAGTGAAATTATTACAAAAGCATTTTAAGATCCCTAAACATTTTGTAAGAAATATCTCAAGACACCACATATCATTCTGATTTTCTACAAAGTGGTTCTCCTACCTATCTGTAAATATCTGAACTTGAGAATGTTATCTCACAAATGCATTTGAATTTATGATTTTATGGCAAATACTTCATTTATGTTTATTTCCTTTTATCACTTTCTATTGAAGAAAACAAAAAATAGGGTACTGATTTCCACAAATCCATGGAAATTTATACACAGCCAGAGCATGTGCTGTAACTATAGTTATTAATAATGAAGCTGGAGCCTTTGTGGGTTATTTTTCAATATATTTTGTATGGCTCTTCTGATGTAAAGAATTATATGTGCATGAGTTTTCCAATGAGACTTTATTGGATCTGAAGGCATTTAATGTGTATTTGCAAATATACAGGTTGTCCCCAAAATTATATACACATTTTTTCTGATATTTCAATTGATATTTTTTTCTTTTCAGATTTAAGCATTAGAATGAATAATATTCAAAGTGTATATACATTCTGGGGGAACACATGCTCTGGCTGTGTATGAATTTCCAAGGATTTATGGAAATCAGCACCCTATTTTTTGTTTTCTTCAATAGAAAGTGATGGCCCTAGCCAGTTTGGCTCAGTGGATAGAGTGAAGGGTCCCAGGTTCGATTCCAATCAAGGGCACATGCCCATGTTGCAGGCTCCCCAATAGGGGGCTTGTAGGAGGCAGCCAATCAATGATTCTCTATTATCATTGATGTTTCTATCTTTCTCTCCCTCTCCCTTTCTCTCTGAAAGCAATAAAAAAGAAAGTGATAAAAAATATAAACATAAATGTGGTTTAAGAATGACTATATAGCTTCAGTAATCAAGACAATGTAGTATTGGCAAAAGAATAAACAAGTGAATCAATGGAACCCATAAGAGCCAGAAATAGACCTCCATGAATACAGTCTAATTATTGTTGATAAAAGAGCACAGGCAATTAAATGAGACAAAGATAGTTTCTTCAACAAATAGTGCTGGATCAACTGGAACATGCAAACAAATGAGTCTAAACACAGACCTTAGACCCTTCACAAAATCTAATTCAAAACTGGAAGTGAGTAGGCAGAGCACAGAGGATTATTAGGGTAGTGAAAATATTATGAAAGATATTACAATTATTGATAGACATTACTATACATTTGTATTAAACAATTGAATGGACACAAATTGAACTTTTAGGTAAACTATGGAGTTGGGTGATTTTTATGTGTCAATGCAGGTTCATCCTTGGTTTAAAAACAAAACAAAAAACAAACACATATATTTCTGGTGATGCAGTAGATACTGGCCAGTAGTAGGGGGTATATGAAAAATCTCTGCACATTCCTTAAAATTTTATTAAAAAACTAAAACTACTCTAAAATTTCCTTCAAAAAGCTATCCTATATAATAAAAGCCTAATATGCTAAGTGTCCAACTATTCAACCAGTCACTATGATGCACACTGACCACCAGGGGGCAGACACTCTGACCAGTAGGTTAGCTTGCTGCTGGGGTCTGGCTGATCGGGACTGGGTGAGATGGGCTGGTAATGCCCTAGAGCCCTCCTGCGGTCCTTCCCAGGCCCCTATGGTGCATCATTGGGGTCCTTTGGCCTGGCTTGCACCCTCTTGCAATCTGGGACCCCTCAGGGGATATCAGAGAGCTGGTTTTGGCCTGATCCCTGCAGGCCAGGCTGAGGGACCCCACCAGTGCACAAATACGTGCACTGGGCCTCTAGTATTTCTATAAGCCATTTCATCATACCCATGAAGTAGAAGACAATGAAAGAACTTATATGCATATATGCATAACCCATGGACATAGACAATAGTGGGGTGAAGGCCTAGGGAGGGGACAGCAGTGGAGAGGAGGGGGGGCAATGGGGAAAAAAAGAGACATCTGTAATACTTAAAACAATAAAGATTTTTTTTTTTTTAAAAAAAGACAATATTTAGAATACTAACAGAAAATACCTAATAGCTGGTATTTGTATGTTAATCATTAAGGAAATGCAAATCAAAGTAATTTTTTTCTTATTTATCATGGTATAACTTAGCTTTTTTTCTGCCTTCTGCCATTTTAGTTGACCAGAAATATAATACTTGCCGTTCCTTTTTGAAAAGCCAAGAACACTAGCAAGCTACTGAGCTCATTTCCAAGTATCTTGAATATTTCCAACAGAGTCAACTACCTCTGGATTGCACCTTGTGACAATACATTAATTTTTATATTGGGTCCTTCTAAATATTATATTGATTTAAAAATTACCTCTACAGAGTTCTGCTTAGCTTATATTGTCATCTCTCCACATTTTCCAATTGCCTTAAGTAGGACGGAGTTGTTCCTAATTTTATTACTACATTAACACATTTGCATCTGGGTCTTTTAACCAGCTTCCCAGGACTGGAATTAACTACACAGATGTGTATATTGGAGAAAAAGATCTAATCCTTAGCACAGACTTTGACATACTATTCTCAAAATACATTAACTATTTCTACTAGTAAAATTGTGATTTAAGGTATCTTCTCCATACTGTATAGCATATGTAACCCTGAATTTCTATAACTTTGTACTCCTCTAACTTTATTATTTCATTGAATTATTGCATATTTCTGATGACTGCTAGTTGTAAACCATATGAAAGCACAAATTACATTTTATTCGTTTGAACTACAGAGATAAATATTGTAGGAAAATGTGTTCTAGGCAGATGGAATATTACAAAGACTTTGAGATAGAAAAATATTTGTCAATTTAAAGATTGAAATTTCTTATGGAACTGATACAAATTAGCAAGGAGAAGATGTATTTAGAAAGTTAGGCAGGCATTCTTGTAGAATACACCGAGGATGGGTTTTAGTCTAACTCCAATTGGATACCATTGACAATATTCACCTGAGAGTGTTCTATCTATTTTAGCTTTTACATTTTAAGATAACATTTTAGAACCATATAAAGAATGCAAGTGGGGGTGGGAACGGCCAGGAGAGGTCAATGGGGGAAAAAGGAGACATATGTAATACTTTAAACAATAAAGAATTTTTTTAAAAAAGAATGCAATGGGTATGTGCAAAAACAGAAGCTACAATCTTCAGTGAAGAGATGTTTATGTCCTGAATTAATACATGGCACTACAGAGGAACATAGATGGGCAATTTAATGCTAAATTATGAAGTTATAATTGAGAGAATTCACTAATATATTGGTTTAAATTTTTTAAAAAAAAGAATCAAGTTGACCTTAAGTCTACCTTAAGTGTCTAAGCAAAACTGTGGTAATATTCCTGAAATAAATATTAAGGAGGTGTAGATTTAGGGATGAAACAAAAGTTCAACTTTTGTTTAAAATGTGACTTCAAGGAAATGGGGTGCCATTAAAAGAAAGGCATCTTTCCATCTGTCAAGAGGAAAAATAATTTTTTAATTTATTACATTCAAATACTTCTAACATTTACAAAATCAAAAATATAATTACTCCAATTTTCAAGGTTGAATAAACTTGACAGTAATATTTTGCATAAATCCAATTCAAGATAGAATAACTTGTGTGCCAGAAAGTTAACTGGGGGCGTTTTAATAAGAAACATATTTCAACAGGGCTGAACATGTACTTCTGCTGGTCAGCATGTTCTCTCTAGAGAGAATACTAAATGAGAGACCAACTTACAATCCACAGATTTCATGGTGAACTGGGAATGGGGGTATCAAAATGTAATCAAACCAAAATAAGGATAACTGCCTTTTGATCGGTATAGTCTTTGCGTAAATCATAAAGTAGCTAGATAGGAGAAAAACCATGAAGTGGGGATGGCAGTTATTAGTTATATTTTTAGAATTCTTCAATATAGTTATAGATATTTTTATCTTTGTTATATCAAAATGAAGGCGATGTTACCTATTAGCCATCCACGATTTTATGAACCAAAAATTAAAATAAGAAAGATTCTCTAGAGAGCTTTGATTCATCATAATAAGCATCAGAACCTGCTTTATATTTCTTCAAATCTGAAACGTAAGTGTGGGTTTCTTTCTAGAGTCACATTATAATTCTACCTGCTCTACTAATATGTGAATGATGAAACCTTCTCTCTGCGAGTGGAAACTGATTAATTGGTTGAAAACACAGGAACAAGGTTGAACAGTCTTTATTTTGAGAACCTAATGATTACACGGTTTCTTTTCAGTAATAAAACCGCTCTTTCTCAGAGAGAATAAAATGTTATATAAACAGAAGCCTAAAATTCCCTATGAACAATCAGAATGAGGTGGTACAGAGAAGAAAAATAGTAATTACTGTGATGTCAGTTCTAATGAAAGAGATTTCATTTCTTAAACACAGTAAGAAGAAATGATGATCAGGGCCCATTTTACTTATCATTGCTATAATTACATACACACACTCCCTTTCGGTCACTTGGTGTTTTTTCAGTTCTGTTGTCTTCAGAGGAGATTTATACTAGTGCTTAAGATGAAGAAAAAGTGGAACTGAATACTAAAACTAAAAGTTGGTTCAACATTTATCACATAAATTCATGCTGTTTTTCATTATTTGCTAATTATCTCCTGTGCATTAGTCATCCCTCCTTAATTAAACTGCAACATTTTGAGAATGGAGACTAAATCTAATACTTCTTTTTTAATACTTTTTTCTCAGTAGCCAGTATGTGCAGAAATCCTATTAACAACAGCTTGTTAATTGATTAGTCAAAATATATTTATGGATAAACGTTCCAAGATGGTAGAACATGACTTAATAGAAATGTCTAGTATTCTTCTTCCATGATGGTCTATCTTCAATCCCCTTCATGAATTTGCATTTTGAAAAAAAGATGGGTTTATAACTTAGTGTGCAATCTCCGGGTTATAATTACATTTTAACAATCCTAATTGAAATACAAAAGTTTTATTCACCACAATGTAATTACAGGTACCATGTAGGTAACATATTTTAAGAAATATAAGATATTTCCCTCATCTTTTTTTTATTTTTTATTTTTAAAATATATTTTATTGATTTTTTACAGAGAGGAAGGAAGAGGAATAGAGAGCTAGAGATATCAATGAGAGAGAAACATCAATCAGCTGCCTCTTGCACACCTCCTACTGGGGATGTGTCCACAACTAAAGTACATGCTCTTGACTGGAATCGAACCTGTGACCTTTCAGTCCACAGGCCCATGCTCTATCCACTGAGCCAAACCGGTTAGGGCTCCCTTATAAGTTGAAAATGTTTGCATCCTTACATAAAGAATTCTTACCTACAGTTACCTGCATCAAAACACAAGACTCATATTGGTCATTGAAAAATGGAATTAAGCATAAATTTTAAAACATCAGACCAGAAGATAAACACTTTCCTACCCCACATTTTAAGAAAATCGTCTTCAGGCTTACTGATTGTGCCCATTGTATATTTATGATATACTTATTTATCTACCGTCTATGCACAAGGGCTTCAGTACAAATCTTAACAGTCATTCCCTTAAACAGGCCTGGTAGGAAGGTAAGTTAATTTGCAAATGAAACCTGAACTCAGAGTTTAAATATTTTTTTCTGAAGAAATAAAATTACTTGCTGAAGAGGTGCAATGTGTGAGGTTATGTTGGCAAAAGCAAAAGACTTATTTTTTAGGAGCAACACACCCACCTTCACCTTGCCCGTGAATGGCTCTGGCTGCCACCTCACAGGGAGAGGGAAATCTGTTTCTCTGTGTTGCTGCTCCTCCTGCTGCTGCAGCCCTGGATCGCCACCCTAACAAACTCCAGGTGTGCACTCCTTAAGTTTCTTCCTCACGTCTCTAAACTACTTTCAAAGGCATTGCACTAAGACTTATGTCTCCACACCCGCTGGATTCCTTTCCATTACTGCCGCAATCAATTACCACGCGTTTGGAGGCTTTACAACAATACTTACTTACCCTCACTCAGTTTTGCGGGTCAGAAGTCTGGTTGTCAGTCATGCTGGTTCTGCTGGGGCCTCTGGGGTAGAATTCACTTTAGGCTCCTTCGGGCAGTTAGCAGTTTCCTTTCAGGAGGTAGAACTGAGGTCCCCGTTTCCTTGCTGGCCTTTGGAAGGAGGCCATGCTTAACTTCTGGAGGTCACCTGCATTCCCCTGCTATTCAAGACCATCAATGGCTGGTCAATTCCTTCTCACGCTTTTTATCTTTCTGACTGATTCTTGTTTCCTTTTTCTGCTCTTACAGGCCCCCATGATTTCTTTAGGTCTATCTGGATAATCCAGGATAATCTCCTTTTTAAAAATCAGCTGATTAGGAACACTAATCCCCTCTTTTCTTCTTTAAAATCCCTTCACAGCAGTACCTGGAGTTGTGTTTGATTGAATAGCCAGGAGTTTTGAATCCTGGGATGACTTTAGAATTAAGCCTACCCACCCACACAATCCCCATATTTAAAGACTAAGTGTTCTTACATGCCTTCCTATTTGTTCTTGCTTGAACTCTAATAAACATGTATCAAATTTACCTGCTTTATATTCTCACCCAAGTAAGGAATATCTGCTTTGTACTAAATAAAGTACTAGCCCACAGAAGAATAAAGTCATACCAGTCTCCTGGTGGACATGATGAAGGCCACCCTTACCTGCTGTGGCCAGCTACTATCAGCAGGAGCGATGCAATCATGTCCATTTTTCTCTGAATTCTGTGTTCCATGACATCACTTTGGTAGCTGTAAAATCAGCCTGGGAAAGAGTATTTATACGTGGGGAGCTAAGCCTTTGCAGAGGTGAGTTGCCAGCACAACACTGCAAATTACAATATATAATTATGTGCACTGTGAGGAAGGTTTGCAGAGAGTAAAGGAAACAGCTAATAGGCAGCTGAAGAGGTAGATGTCAGAGAATATTTCTTTACAGAAGCAACACAATAGACACCTTGAAATCCTAAGTATAGCTTTTACTAGTTTGGAACTTTTTATTTTTTTTGGAGAAGGTTATAGATTTTTAAAATAGAATATTTTATCATCCTTTGGATTGGTTTAAATGTGTCCTTGAAACTTTAAAAAAAGTTTTTGTTAAATTTATTAGGATGATATTGGTTAAGATTATATACATTTTGAGTGTACATCTATATGACACATTATCTGTATATTGCATTGTGTGTCTGCCTCCCAAGTCAAATCTTCTTCCATATATTTGACCCCCTCATTTCTACTTGGAGATACTATCAGACACACTTCTGGTCTTTGTGTCTCTCAACTGGCACATACTGGCTAAGTGACCTTAGCCCCTATTTGTTTCAGCCTCCAAATTTGTAATGTTACCTCATGGGTTTTTAGTTTATTCAAACATTCAACAAATTCTTAAACATTTCCATGTATCATGTGATATACTAACTCTGGAGGAACATGGTAAAGAAAAAATATTTTTATTAATCCAAAAAGTGCTTAATCCACATTGTACAGAAATTGGAACTGAATAAACAACTAAAATTTAGTGATCACTTTAACAATTTAAAAAAAGCTTGAGAAAACTTTCTTGAGAGGAACATTTATATGTAATTTATGTGAAATTACATATATAAATTTTAATACAAAATTTATATATGTAATTTTAAGAAATTTATAGGCATTCTATATCCTTACAACCCATATTAAAATTTTACAGGGAAAACATGGAAACAATGTAGCTCTTCATTTTTGATGACATAATAGGTAATATACTGAGACCAAAATGCACTAGGTATGACTGAGTCATAGGGTACAGATGAGGAAAAAAGCACAATATAATCAATAGTTAGGCAAGCCAAATTAAGACCACATATAGCTTTGTGTGTTAAAATGGAAAATTTCACCTATAAGGTTCACTTTGGGATATGAATTTTTTAGATTAGAGTTTTGTCCTCTGTGTAATACTGTAAGAAGGACTTGAATCTTCTTTTCATTTTGGAGCAAATTTGCCCTAAGAAAGCCTGGGGAGTGAGTTGTAAAAGCTTTTCTAAACCTTTGGAGGAAGGTACCTTTTTTCCATTAAAGTTATTTCCCTTGTGATTTTTTCCTATTTTTTCATTCCAAACTGGTAATTTCAAAAAAGAACTTCATGTAGAATTAGAGCTATTTCAACTGAGAATTTTCAAATATTTAAATGAAGTGTTTTAACTGGCCTGCAGCTTCCTAACTCTTAAATCTCTTCTTCATAAAACAGCCAGCGTTTCCATTGCTTTCCACAAGCCTGGAGCAGAAAAACATAAACTTAATTTTGAAATTGTTTTTGGAACTCTGAAGAGAAATACAACATAGATTATTTTTTAAATAATAAGAGCAAAATCAAAAATGTATCCTCAGGCAAGTTAATAGCCAAATAAATTTCTTCTTTTCAGTTTCTTCAGAATGAATATGTAAAAATCCAATATTGTTGCATTAAAATATACAAGGTCAGTTTTCTCAATATAAATTTAATATTGAAAAGAACTTCTCAATTTCAAATGTAGCTTTTAATTTGCATTTTTATTTTGGTAACCAGTAAGTTTAATTATTTAAAATAAAAATTAAAGTTGTCCCAATATGTTAATATATATTTATATTGTTCATTCATATATGTTTGCTCTCCAATACCAATTGTATAAATATACTATGAACCATACTGTTTTCTTAAGTACGTAGGCATTATTCTTTTAATTTATGCATTAATTCAAAAGTTATAAGCATTTCATTGCAATAAACATTAAAAACAAATTGTTATTTTTTATGTGAAATTAGAGATAGAGAAAAACTTTGACTATACAAGAATAGCAATAAGTATTAATATTATGAAGCTCTTCACTCTAGTCTCATAGTATATGCCTAAAAAGGGCTTTAATTGCATTTATTTAAACTATTTATTTCCATTCCAAATTTTGACATCAGTAAGAAAATGCCATTTTAATAATTTAATGACATCATAGAGAACATAGAGTATAATCTGCATTAAAAAATTGGCCAAAACATACTAGTAGTTGTCATATGATAGCAAAAATATGCATACACTTACAAAGTATAAACAATTATTTCAATATTTATTTTCAAATTGATTGATGGGGAGACTGACTTAAAGAAGGTAAAGCCAAGCTCTTTCAGTGGTCCTGTAACCTAGACCCGTGATCGGCAAACTGCGGCTCGGGAGCCACATGCAGCTCTTTGGCCCCTTGAGTGTGGCTCTTCCACAAAATACCATGGCCTGGGCGAGTCTATTTTGAAGAAGTGGTGTTAGAAGAAATTTAAGTTTAAAAAATTTGGCTCTCAAAAGAAATTTCAATCGTTGTACTGTTGATATTTGGCTCTGTTGACTAATGAGTTTGCCGACCACTGACCTAGACCTACCTTTCTTATAGCTTTTGATTCAACAATGTTGAATGAGGTCCAGCTGCAGTGGCTCAGTGCTTGAGCATCAACCTGTGAATGAGGAGGCCATGGTTCAATTCCCGATCAGAGCACAAGCCCAGGTTGTGGGCTTGATCCCCAGTGTGGGGCATGTAGGAGGCAGCCAATCAATGAATCTCTCTCATCATTGATGTTTCTCTGTCTCTCTCTCTCTCTTTCTTCCCCCTCTGTCTCCTCTCTCTTCCTCTCTGAATTCAATAAAAATATATTAAAACAAAATAATGTTTAATGAGGAATCAAACTCTAATTACAATCAAATTCTTTAATATATAATGCAAAGGGATTGAAAAAAACAAAAAACCTGTGAGACTGAACTGTAATTTGGTGGGATTCTTGGGACCTGGGAGAGAATGAGAGTACAGTAGTCCCCCTTGGTTTTGATTTCCATGGTTTCAGTTACCTATGGTCAACAGTGGTCTAAAAATATTAAATGGAAAACTCTAGAAATAAACAATTCATAACTTTTAAATTGAGTGATGTTCTGAGTAGGATGATGAAATATCATACTGTCTTGCTCTATTCTACCCAGGGCATGAATTATTTCTTTGTCCAGCTAATACAATCTGTATAGGTTATCTGCCCATTTGTTACTTAGTAGCAAAGTCAATTATCATATTGGTTATCAGAGAGAAAAAGACCACATTCACATAACTTTTATTACAGTATATTGCTATAATTGTTCTATTTTATTATTAGTTAATGTTGTTGATCTCGTATTGTATAGTAGAGGCTCGGTGCATGAAAATTCATGCACTCGGGGGGGTCCCTCAACCTGGCCTGCACCCTCTCCCAGTCCGACTCCCCAGGGGATTGTGCCTAAGCTGGTAGTCGGGCATCCCTCTGGCAGCCTGGGAGCCCTCCGGGGATGTGCGACTAAGGCTTAGCACTGCCACGGAGGCAGGAGAGGCTCTTGCTACCACCACTCTGCTGGCCAGCCATGAGCCGGCTTCTGGCTGAATGGCACTCCCCCTGTGAAAGCGCACTGACCACCAGGAGGCAGCTCATGCATTGAGCATCTGCCCCCTGTTGGTCAGTGCATGTCATAGCAACTGGTTGTTTCGCTGTTGGGGTCAATTTGCACATTACCCTTTTATTATATAGGACTAGAGGCCCGGTGCATGAAAATTCATGCACTGGAGGGGGGGGGGGGGTCTCTCAGCCCGGCCTGCCCCCTCTCACAGTTCAGGAGCCCTCAGGGGTAGGAGGTGACCTGGTGATCAGGGGAAGGCGACACCCCCATCACACCTCTGCTGCTGCCACTGCTGGCAGTGCAAGCCTCAGCTGGCCCTGGTTACCTGAGCCTCGGGTGGCCCTGGGCGTCTGGGCAGCTGCCATTTGAGGCTTACCTGCACCTTGGGCCCGTCCTGGGCAGCTGGGCAGCTGACATCCGAAGCTTGCCTGCACCTTGAGCATCGGCTGGGCAGCCACCATCTGAGGTTTGCCTGCACCTCGGGCTGGCCCTGGGCAGCTGGGGAGTTGAAGGAACTGGGATACTCCGGAGGCAGGTGTGTGGCAAGGTGGGGCCTGGTGGGCCCGGCCTTGCCACGCGCCTGCTGCCCTGGCAGGGTTTAGGGGACTGGGTGCCACCATCTTGTGGCTGTGGGCACCACCATCTTGGATGGCATGACAGTCAATTAGCATATTCCCTCCTTATTGGCTGTGGGCACCGCCATCTTTGTGAGGGTGTGATGGTCAATTAGCATGTCCCTCTTTATTAGATAGGATAATTATAAATTAAACTAACTTCATCACCAGTATGTATGTATAGAACAAAATATTGTATATATAGGGTTTGGTACTATCCATATCATGGTTTCAGGCATCCACTGGGAGTCTGAAATGTATCCCCATGGATAAGGGGAAACTATCTTGCAAGTGGGAGAGACATGAATCATTGGGGTCGGATTGGATGAGGATACTCTGGGGAACTTTCTTGAATGCATTCTTCTCCAATTTTACGTCTGTGAGCCTTTAAAAATAGTACCTGCCCCACTTACACCCAACCTACAATGAAAGGAGTTGCTAACTTAACTTCTACAAAAATTCTAGTTCAAAAGGGGAAAAATGCAAACATATTTATAATATTTCCACAGAAGTTCTGAAATCTACCACAATTAATCTTAAGCATTCTTGGATTAAGTTTCAGCCTGGGAATTTTTTGTTTTGGAGTTCCCCAACTTGACCTATACTCAGTGCTATACCAATCATAATCCCAGCAGGATTTGTCTTATATAAATTGACAAGCCAATTCTAAAATGTATGTGGGAACAGGACCAATAATAGCAAAACATTCTTTTAAAGGAAGTACACACAAGAAAGGCTTACAATATATGTTTTAAGACATTCTACAGACAAGGTGAAATTTTAAAGTAAAGACATAAGTAGATCAATGAGATAAATCAGAAGGTCCAGGAATAGAACTACAATAACATGATTAACACACAAAGGTACACTTACCCCCCAAAAAGGTTGTTCTTTTTTTTGGAACACCATCAACAAAGCTCCTGAATCAACTGGGAATCCAGTTGATAGCTTTGATAGCATGAGCTTGGAATATCTAAAATATTTTTGTATATGTATTTTTTCTGATGAAGTTACTCAAATAAATACCCCAACAACCTAAGGGAATAAGTGGGAAAAAAGACAAAAGAAAGGGGCAGTGGACAGTTCAGAATTATCAAATATATCAAAAGTCACTGGAGTAGAGTTCTGATTAGATTAAGGTAAGGGAAGGCTCTCAAAAGGCTGCCTAATTGAAAAAGATACAAATTATGCTGGGGCATGTAGAAGACAGGATTTAGAGGGATGTGTGTGTATATATATATGTATATATATATGATGGAAAGATTAGCTGTATGTCTTAGTACATCAAAGCAAGTAAAATCTGAGGCAAATATCAACTCTAGAAAAAACCTAAAGGAATATTTTTAATTAAAGAAATATAGTTATATCATTTGACTCAACAATACATACTATTACATGTTCACTTTGATTACAACTCAGTTTAGATGTGGATATATACAGGTTGTGGCAAAAATAGGTTTACAGTTATTTGTATGGAAGATAATACAATAATTGATAAATAATAATATAAGAATTAACTGTGTTTCATATACTGACAACTGTAAACCTTAGTTTTGCAAAACCTTGTATTGTTATATAATATCAAACTTTTATATTAGAAAATAAGATCTGAATTCTAAATAATTACAATCCTAGAAAAAAATATAATCTCTCTCTTTCAATCTATTATTCTCTAAATTCTTCATACTGCGTTATTACTTTCTGGTGCTTCTGAGTTCATGGTACAATGCTCTGTGTTGTGTTTGTTGTCATGACTGATCACAAATTTCAACCATATCGTTCACATAACTATCCAAGAATTAGAAACTTTATTTCTAAGAGCATAATATACAAAATTAGTCATAGTAATCCTGGGCTTCTCAGCAGCATTTAATATGAATTTCCATACTTCCTTTTTGTTAAAACTTTCTTTTCTTTTGGTTTTGTGACTTAAAAATAATTACTTGGAGAAGTAGATTAACTAAAGTGGGAAGATACCAATTCCTTGTGTACTTTCTGGATATCTACTAATTTCTTTTTAAAAAAATATATTTTATTGATTTTTTACAGAGAGGATGGGAGAGGGATAGAGATTTAGAAACATCGATGAGAGAGAAACATTGACCAGCTGCCTCCTGCACACCCCCTACTGGGGATGTGCCTGCAACCAAGGTACATGCCCTTGACCAGTATCGAACCTGGGACCCTTCAGTCCACAGGCTGATGCTCTATCCACTGAGCCAAACCAGTTAGGGCTACTAATTTCTTAAGAAAGTTCTATTAACTTTGCAAATCTGGGGAGAGGTGTGAAAAATAATAGGTTAAACACAATGAGTGATAATTTAAGAACTTTAATATTATCACAGGCATTACAAATTTCCCAAATCCAGTAGAAATTCAATTTGGTTGACAGAATTTCAGTCTTTCTATTGACAGGTTTCCCAATCATAGTTTAAGAAATTACATTGCACACCTGACCTATGTCCTTTATAAATCCTTCATGCTGTCAGTCATAGGCTCAGTTCATGTGTATAATGAAAATAATATATAACAGTATGATGCAACTCCAGTTCATGTATCTGTTAATCCATTTAAATTTAGAAATAATATTCACCTATAACTTAGTTTATAGTCTAACATAGGAAAGCAAATATGTGGGATACATGTTATAATACATATGAATTCTATTTTATACTTTTCAATCTAAAGCATATGAACTGGACAAATATGTGCAAATTCAAAATCACTGCAGTAAATTGGGGCAGAAAAGCAATGAATGGAAAGCTATATCTCTCAATAGGTCATTGAGCAAAATGTTTGAGCCATGCCAAGTACAAAATCTTTTGTTAAGGCTGATTAGGTTGCAGATATAAAAGGTCCAAATAGGCCAATAAATTAGAGCCACCTTTCTCAGAAGCAAGTGACTAATAATATTTTGTTGCTGAGTTAAATAGAATAAATGTCTCAGAACTTGGCCAGAAGGCTGAGATTTTAATTAGTTATTAAGATCTTCAGGTTAATGTAAATCAGATTTGCCTTTTCTAGCTAAAGAATCAAGATTGACAGTGGCATTAAATCTTGAGTAAACACTAATTTGCCAGCACTTGCAAAAGTTTGACCTGTAAAAAAAAAAAGAGAGGGGAAAAAAATGTTGATGGAGTATTTTTGTTAATTATCAAGCTTTTCCTTTGTACTGTTAATCAGAGATGTACCCTTTCAAAGCACATATTTAAATACTGATAATCAAATGAAATAGTTTTAAAACTGCTTGTGAGAGTTAAGTGATTATTTTTCTTTTGTTATTTCCATTGTAATGACTAAAAACAGGTTTCTTGACTGTGTTCCTAAATAAGTAATTAAAATACATTGCATGCCTTAGCTGGTTTTGCTCAGTGGATAAAGAGACGACCTGCAGACTTAATGGTCCTGGGTTTGATTCTGGTCAAGGGCATATGCCCAGATTGTGGGCTCAATCCCCAGTAGGGGGCATACAGGAGGCAGCCGATCAATGATTTACTCTCATCATTTATATTTCTATCTCTCTCTCCCTCTCCCTTCCTCTCTGAAATACATAAAAATATATTTTAAAATATATATTGCAATTCTCTGAAAAAGGAAAACAATCTACCATTCCTAACATTTCTAATTAGAGACACTTAATTTTCAGTGTACCCACCTACCTTTCTACCTTATAAATATATGTATGTATAAGTTAAATTTTAAAAATATTTTATATTTAACTAGAAGCCTAGTGCATGAATTCGTGCACCAGTGGGGTCCCTTGGCCTGGCCTACGGGATTGGGCCAAAACCAGTTCTCTGACATCCCCCAAGGGGTCCCAGATTGTGAGAGGGCACAGGCCAGGCCAAGGGACCCCACTGGTGCACCATCGGGGTCGGGGAGGGACACAGGAGGTTGGCCAGCCAGGGAGGGACCACAGGAGGGCTCCAGGGCACATCTGGCCCATCTCGCTCAGTCCCAATAGGCAGGACCCCAGCAGCAAGCTAACCTACCAGTTGGAGTGTCTGCTTCCTGGTGGTCAGTGCACGTCATAGCAAGCTGTTGAGCGGCCTTAGCATATCATTAGCATATTACACTCTGATTGGTTGACAAGAGGATTGAACGACTGGACACTTAGCATATTAGGCTTTTATTACATAGGACAAGAGGCCCAGTGCACAAAATTTGAGCAGGGAGGAGGGGGTCCCTCAGTTCGGCCTGAACCCTCTCACAATCCGGGACCTCTTGGGGGATGTCTGACTGCCGGTTTAGGCCCAATCCCCACAGTCGGACCTCTAGCAGTCGGATATCCCTTTCACAATCCAGGACCGCTTGCCCCTAACTGCTCGCCTGCCTGCCTGCTCAGTGGGTGTCATAGTGACTGGTTGTTCTGGTCATTCCATCATAACAGTCATTTAAGCTTATATATATATATTTTTTCTTCTAAAGAAAATACTTTCTTTTATTCTTTTTCCCTTTCTTTTTCACCTTAACATGTATGTCCCTTTTACATTCTTGGTTTACAAATACTAAGACATTCCATTTATTAACTCATCTAATCCTTATTCAATGGCATATATACAGTGATCTTATACATAAGACAGATGAGGAACCCAAGGATACTGTTATGTTGTAACTTCTTCAAAGAAACACACTTGTCATTTAAAATGATAATATTTGGAATGATTGCATAATAGTTAAGATCATCATATGCAGAATCAGAACAACTGGGTCTATTCACTTGCTCTAATAATTTCTGTAAAAATAAAATAATACATATAAATAGTTTGAAAAGTGCTATTAACATATCAACTGCTTAATATGTGTAAATGATTCTATTTCTTACTTGACTGTATTGTGAGTGTGTTTTTCTATTACACCCCCACTATGTATGTAATGACTTTGTATATCCAAATGAAATTATTTGAAATGAACATATTTTAAAAGGGATAAAGTGTACTTAGTATTTGAATATGAATTTTAAAGATTAGCATTGAAAAAAATCCTGGTAACTTAGCAGGATTAGCTGGTTACACAGTTTATTGGTCAGACTATTAGATTGATAAGTACTACACTTTTTTAATAACTGTCATTATAAACAATATGACAATCTTGACACTAAGACAAAGACTGGGCAGTATAATCACGGTCACTGGAAAGAAAATATGGCATATACTTTGCTTTGTTTTCCTACTGGTTAACCCAGAGAAAGTTTTTAAAAGCTACGTAGCCTAAATTCTGATTTAAATATACGTATGAAACACTTGTACACATTTAGAAGAATTAAGGTACATTTGACAAATAATCCAGTGTTTGTCATTACTTATATGTTAAAGCCTGCTTTTTAAAAGTAACCCTTTTTCTCAGCCTGATAGTAATACTTTAAAAAGGATGATGTTATTGTAGACAAAAGTAATAATCACATATATTTTTCAGTTGGTAAAGTTTAAATACAACAATTTATTTCATAATACTTGAAAAGCTTTTGAAAATTAGTATATCATCATCATTTACAAATTTATGTCCTTGGTAGGTAAGTAAAGAGCAATATTTGAATAGATGTAGCACTAAGCAGTGGTCAGCGTTTAAAGAACTTGTACTTCAATGTTTGATGTGGTTTTGAACCCCAGTTCTACTTAGCACATTTAATAAGCTTTTAATAAGTGGTTATTCTTATTGAAAGTTATTATCAATATTTTAATATAAGTACATATAAATACCACTTTACAGGTTTCTCTTGTTCTGGTCCCACTGTGCCCCTGCCACATGCTTAGTTACCTGGTCATGCTCTTTGACCTGCACGATAATGGATACTGTTCACTGATGATCATATCATCTTCAAGCCAAACAACTGCCTTACTCCTGGAAGTTAGGCCTCCTTTATGCTAATAGCCTCCACTTCTGCATCAGAAATCTCTCTTAGTGTTTATCTACTCCTAAACATGCCCTCAAGAAGTGCCTTCTTATCATCTCTTGCTAAGCAATAGATGTAAACTCCTCTGTTTCCTCTGAAGATTTTGTTTATTTCTGGTGCCTGGGACCCAATCAAGGAGCTCAGGATGACCCACAGACCTCATCTGAAGAGGCTTTGGAAACCTGGCCCCCAGATTTCCCCAGACCGGTAAGCACATTCGGTCTCTGTGATACTGAGTCTTGTCACTGTTAGCAAAGTGCCCATGCTCCACAAATAGTTCCGCATGTTAGGTACTTTATCTCCTAATTCAGCTCTAAATTTATTACTTCCACCTTAAAGATATGCTGGTTTGTATCTCTGTGCTTTCACAGTTTGTAAGATCTCTTCTGTCTACATATCAAATTTAATTCAGTATTGCCTTCCCAACAAAATAATAGTAATAATAGTCTTTCAGGTTCTACTGAAAATAATTTCACCTTATAAACCCTTAACTAATTTCTCAGAAATGAGTTCCTTGGTCGACTTTATTTTACTTGTATTTGAATTTGCCCATCCCCACCAGAATGTTACTTCCTTGAAGGTGAGTGCCAAATCTTATCCTATTTCTGTACTCTTTTTTTTTTTCCTTTTCTATAAGTATTCCAAAGGCATATGGTAATTATTCAAAATTTTTTAAACAATGAAAGTGATAGAATGAGTACAATATGCTTTAGGTTACATAAGAACAGAAGGATTACCAGAAAATTTGTTTGAAGAGACTTCAAAACAGATATTTTTTTAAAAAAAGTATGCTATTTTTATAAATGCCTTTTTATACAGAGATACATGCCAATGACAATGGGAAGTGTGACTTGGTAAATATGTGAGTTCTTGCTTTAAGTATTAGCAGTAGTTTTTAGTTAACTTTCTTTGCCATTAACTTACTGATCTTGCTGGTTATTTCTGGTATGCAGAGCAGAAGGTGGATGTGAATCAATGGGAATAGAGAGCATTCTCAGAATGGTTTCTAACTTACATAATTGAGGACTTGAACATGAATGAGTCTTAGATCCAGAAGCCATACGCATTTTGTTTTTAACTTACATAATTGAGGACTTGAACATGAATGAGTCTTAGATGCAGAAGCCATATGCATTTTGTTTTCACCTTGCCAACATGATTGTGAGAAGCTAATGGTGACTTCTTTAGTCGCTGTTTTAAGAGCTAGGTGTTTCATTTATTCAGTGTTGAAGGTAAAAAGTTTAAGGAAACATGATTCAGAGACTGTTATATTCAAATTTTTTGTCTGTTTGCTTATTTCAAAAGCAGACGTAAGTTGCCAAGTTGATATAACTGAAAGGTGTTTCTCAGGATGCCAGGCTTTCCTGTCTCCTGGGTTACATATGAGATGAAAATGTTTTCTTTTTGAAATGTCTTTGTGCTTTAAATCCAAGGGACATCAACTGCAAATAGCCTGAAGCTAAGCTAGCTTTGATTGTTCCCTTGCCTTGAATGATCCAGTCACTTGGGAAATGATAACTCAATTCATGTAGAATATATTTAAAAATGAAATTTGGAAGGAAAACATAATATTCTAAACAACACCATTTTTTTTTTTTTTTTTTTTTGCTGAAATAAATGGTCAATCTACTGACTGCTCTGGAATTAGTATTTCATGTTGACTTCCAAATTATACTGTATATTATGTTTAATATCAGTAGGTATTGTCATAGTAATAATCTCTATAATAAAGAGCCAGGGTGTAACAACCCTTAAGACTGAAGCTCCACCAGACCAGAAGTCAGTGCTGGGTTGCTATGTCAACCTAGTGCTGACTGCTTTGGCTGCAGGCAAGGTGCCCCAGCACTGACTGCTGAGGGGGCTGCGAATCAGGGCCAGAGAGAGGCCTGAAGAGAGAAGCAGGGACTGATCCATTGCCTCTGTGGCAACTTTTGACCAGCACTTGCCTCTCTCTTTCTCTCCCAGTCTGGCCAGTAGCCTAATCTCCATTTCTCTCCAAGACTCCACCAGGGCTGCTGATCACCCCACTTTTCTGATCAGGCCTCCGTTGATAGGCTCAGAAATGCTGACTGGCATAGAAACTGACCAATCAGAACAAAATCTGGGTGAAGTGTGAGGAACCAATGGCTGCCTAGGAGGTGGAGCTTTTGACACTGACTGGCATAGAAACTGACCAATCAGAACCAAATCTAGGGGCTTAGAGGTGTTTCTGTCCAGGGAGAGAGTGGATCTGGAGGCCGCCAGGACGAATGGCCTTCCCAAATCTACAGAAACTGCTCATCAGTGACAGCCTGGACCCTTGCTGCTGGAAGATCCTGCACCATGGAGGGCTGCAGGTGGTAGAGAAGCAGAACCTAAGCAAAGAGGAGCTGATAGCTGAGCTGCAGGACTGTGAAGGCCTTATCGTCCACTCCGCCACCAAGGTGACTGCGGATGTCATTAACGCAGCGGAGAAGCTCCAGGTGGTGGGCAGGGCCGGCACCAGCATGGACAATGTGGATCTGGAGGCCTCCACAAGGAAGGGCATCCTGGTCATGAACACTCCCAAAGGGAACAGTCTTAGTGCTGCGGAGCTCACCTGTGGGATGATCATGTGTCTGGCCAGGCAGATTCCCCAGACAACAGCTTCGATAAAGGATGGCAAATGGGACCAAAAGAAGTTCATGGGAACCAAGTTGAATGGAAGTATCCTGGAGATTCTTGGCCTGGGGAGGATCGGGAGAGAAGTGGCCATCTGGATGCAGTCCTTCAAGATGAACACTGTAGAGTACGACCCCATCATCTCACCAGAGGTCTCGGCCTCCTTCAGCATTCAGCAGCTGCCCTGACTTCATCACTGTGCACACCCCTCTCCTGCCCTCCACGACAGGCCTGCTGAATGATAGCACCTTTGCCCTGTGCAAGAAGGGCGTGCATGTGGTGAACTGCGCCCACGGAGGGATGGTGGATGAGGGCACCCTGCTCTGGGCACAGCGCTGGATGTGTTCACAGAGGAGCCGCCTCAGGACCGTGCCTTGATGGACCACAAGAATGTCATCAGCTGCCCCCACCTGGGCACCAGCACCAAGGAGGCCCAGAGCCACTGCACGGAGGAGATTGCTGTCCAGTTCATGGACATGGTGAAGGGGAGAGCCCTCGCGGGGGTCATGAATGCCCAGGCCCTTACCAGTGCCTTCTCTTCACACACCAAACCTTGTATAGGTCTGGCAGAAGCTCTGGGGACTCTGATGCGAGCCTCGGCAGGGTCCCCCAAAGGGAACATCCAGGTGGTAATGCAGGGCTTATCCCTAAAGAATGCCGGGAACTGCCTGAGCCCCGCAGTCATTGTCGGCCTCCTCAAAGATGCTTCTAATCATGTGGATGTGAACTTGGTGAACGCCAAGCTGCTGGTGAAGGAGGCCGGCCTCAATGTAACCACCTCCCATAACCCCACTGTGCCAGGAGAGAAAGGATGCGGGGAAAGTCTCCTGAGCGTGGCCCTGGCAGGTGCCCCCTACCAGGCTGTGGGCTTTGTCCAGGGCACCACACCTGTGCTGCAGGTACTCAATAGAGCTGCCTTCAGACCAGAAGTGCCTCTCTGCAGGGGTTTGCCCCTCCTCCTGTTCCCGGCTCAGCCCTCCAACCCTGCCATGCTGCCTACCATGATTGGGCTCCTGGCAGAGGTAGGTGTACAGCTGCTGTCCTACCAGACCTCGGTGGTGTCTGATGGGGAGACCAGGCATGTCATGGGCATCTCCTCCCTGCTGCCCAGCCTGGATGCCTGGAAGCAGCATGTGACCGAGGCCTTTCAGTTTCTTTTCTGACCTTGGGGTTCACCAGGACCAGCCTTGGGGGCTTTGTGATCAACATTGAGAGGTCACATTGCCAGGACTGACACCACTTATGTGGTCTGACCCCTGTAATAACCACTTAATAAACAGCCCACGTCACCCCCCACCACCACCAAAAAAAGAACCAAATCTGGGTTGACTGTGAGGAGCCAATGGCTGCCTAGGAGGTGGAGCTTTTGACGCTGACTGGCATAGAAACTGACCAATCAGAACCAAATTGGCCGACACAGGAGGGCAGTTGGGGGCGAGATCAAGCCTGCAGGGGAGGGCAGTTGGGGGCGAGATCAGGCTGGCAGGGGAGGGCAGTTAGGGGCAATCAGGCAGGCAGGCAGAGGCAGTTAGGGGTGATCAGGCAGTCAGGCAGGTGAGTGGTTATGAACCAGCGGTCCCAGATTGCAAGAAGGATGTCCAACTCCCGGATCGGGCCTAAACCGGCAGTCAGACATCCCCCAAGGGGTCCCAGATTGGAGAGGGTGCAGGCTGGGCTGAGGGAACCCCCCTCCATGCACAAATTTTGTGCACCAGGCTACTAGTCTATTATATAAAAGACCTGTGGTCATCATGCCATCATGCTGTAACAACCGATCAGCAGGAGGATGCATGCGTGGGGTGGGCGGGGCTGCGTGCACGGTGAGGCATGCGCAAGTGGACAGGGACTTGACTCTGGAGGACTTGACTGGAGGCGTGGGTGGGTTTCTGGGTCCTGCCGAGGCAGCGGGCGGGTTTCTGGGTGCCACCTCCTGCAGCGGCTGTGGCGCCGGTGGCTGCAGCAGCTGCAGGACTTTCTGGGTCCTACAGAGCCGCGGGACTCTGGGTCCTGGGTCTCAGGCAATTTTGCTTGCGGGGCCCCTAGTGTTATATAAGACTAAGGTTACTGAGCATGAAGCCATCATTTCTGGTCTCAACATTTTGACAGATGATAAAACTATTATCTGGAAAACATAAGTAATTTTGCCCACCCCATATTTTATTTCATATGAAGTTCATTGATTTTAACTAGTACTCACGCCCCCACACTATAATCTCCCAAAGCAAGGTCTTCAGAACATGAATCACAGCAATGTTCCAAGAACCACAATTATAACACTTCTGCAAACTCCAATTTCTCTTCGGTAATACAAAAAGCTGCTTTCATATTTCAGGTAGTGAGAAGTAGAGGAAGGGAGAAAATGTTGAATTAGTTGAATTTGTGATTTCTCAAACTTATCTGACCACCTATCTTTTTTTTTTTTTTTTTTTTTTTTTTTTTTTTTTTTTTGCTATGTAACCTCTGTTAAAAGCTAGTCCGGCCTGTTTCTTTCAAATCCAGTTTGATAAATCTTGGAATATACCATGCTTAAAGGAAATACCTCAGAAACGGGACAACATTCTCTGATATTTATCCAGTTGATTTTCACTATTAACTTAGAAACCTCTACTGCCTCAGTGGGACCCACCTTCAATCATGCAATATATAGTTTTATTTCGGCAATAGTGTCCAGACAGTTTTGGTGAGGTCAGATGGTATATTTTAAAACTCATAACAATATGTGAATGTATTTCTACATTTTTATTAGACAGTTATTTGTTTATAATTAAGAACCTTTATATATCTATACATATATACATGTGTGTGTATATGCATGTGTGTGTATGTATTGTGGAACTTTAAATATAAAGATTATATGTATAAAGTTCCACAATGCCTGTTCCCTGAGGATAAAGCACTTCTTTCTACCTCATGATGCTAAAAGGAAAACTTGTATTATGCCTATTCTTACTCAGAATATAGCTTTTGGAGCTTCTCATTAATGTTGATGTTTTATAGCTTCTGCCTACACACTTTGCAGTTGCATGCAGAACACAAATTGAATCAATTCATTTGCACAACTCTTATTAAGTACTAGCCTGGGGAAAGTACTCCAGTTGCCTGTCTAGCAATTGCTCTGTGACAAACAGCTGAATCATTTTACTTCATCTTAGATGAGCCACATTCACTTTCATAATCTGCCTCATTTGCTGCTGTCAAGTCATCTATGCTACTTTGGGGAGTTCTAACTAATAAAAATTTAATATTTTTAAACCTATATTTCTCAAAATATCTAACTTAATATGGCTTTAATTCAAATGAAATATATTTGTATGGTTAATATTTATTAATGTTAGGCAATATGCTATCAAAAATGTACACTTGTTATTGATATCACTTTGACCAGGAAATCACAAACATCTTAAATTCAAAAGATAAGTTATTGAATGCTAAGGCTAAATATCATGTTATACCCTTACTACAAATATTGCAATATATTTAACTATCCAATATGGTCACAGTTTAATTTATTACAAGTGTTTGTATTCATCAGATATTACAAAATGTAGTTTTTTTGTCTGGAAGACTGATTCCTAGAAAAGGATTTGACTCATAAGAAAACATTACCCTGAGTGGCCTCTGAAATCTTGAGAAAAAAGAACAAAGTTGGAAGTATCAAGTTTCCTGATATCAAACCATAATACAAGACTATAGTAATTAAAACAGTACAGTACTGGCATAAAAACAGACATATAGTCAATGAAACAGAATAAAGAGCCCAGAAATAAACCAATGCCTTTATAGTCAATTAATATTTGATGAAGGAAGCAAAACATACAATGGGCCTTCATCCATTGTATTCAATAAATGGTGTTGGGAAAACTGTTGCATACATTTTGAAAAGCTAATTCAGATATCTAAAGGAATCATAAAACTGGAAATAAGCTGAAAGAATTTTAATCTCATATTCTTCTATGAATAATATTTTCATCATTATATTTACAAATACTTCTCTTGACCATTAAATTAAAGACACCTTAGTTCAGTGACTTGTTATAGTCATCTTTGCAGCCTCTCACCCAAGCAAAGAATCTGCCACACATTAGGTAACTAAAGATTTTACTTAACTAAATCAGGGTAATCCTGCCCTCTGGAATTTCTGAATAGACTTTATTTTTGTCTTTAAGATGCCAGAAAAATATTTTCTTCCTCATTATTCTGCATTCAACAAATATCTATTGGATGCTTTCAACATACTGGACATGAAAGAAGCAGTAGGTATACAGCAAAAAAAAAAGAAAAATATAACACCTGTCACATGGATCTTTTTTGAACTCAGCTCAATGTATTATGATTTATTAATTCTAAAATACTGTTAATGAATTTTATAGTCAACTTAATTATAGATGTTTGCAACCACTTATATGCACATTGTTTACAAAATACATCTTTCAGAACACTAAAGTGAAAAAAGCACTTGATTTTGTTAAATTTGGAGAATTGATTATGTATCATTTATATAAGCCATACTAAAATAGTCCCCATAATATGATTGATGTAAGAAAAAATAACTCTATGAGCAACTCAATATAACTAAATTTACATGTAAATTGAAAGAGAAATGGTTAGTAAAGATAAATCACAGGTCATTTCACTTCTATTTTATTAAATAAGTTAAATAGAAACATAGTTACACTAAATATACTGTATTATTAACTATATATTAAATAAAACTATTCTAGAAAGTTTTCTTGCTGCTTCCACATTTGTTGATGTAAGTCAGCTCCCATTAAAATGATGAACACATACAACCATTTGCAGTAAAAACATGAAATTTGAAATGGAAGTGGTTATTTTTTATACTAGGCTGAAATTAGTGCAGTTGTTTTAGCAAGAAGCATTTTTTTCTATCATGATGGCATTTTTTACAATATACCAATAACAATGCCACAGTTTGCTATACAAAGTGTGACTCAATGCATTTATGTTGTGGAAATGTGTTACATAAAGTGTGTAGATACTTCCGGAGGTCTTTACTGAGTTTTGAGATGTAATTGTCTGGTGCTTTTTCCAGTCAGGTTGCCATACATGCTCTGGAACAGAGCCACTGTAGAACATTTCAACGATTACTTTCAATTTAGACCATCAGCTTGGGTCCATTTTCCGAGTGGTAACATCAGAGTAATTGATTCTTCTAAATCTCTGCCAGTTATACCACATATAGTTCATCCAAACCATGTGCATTCAGCTGGGTGTTATTTCTGAACTTCAACAGGAATTGCTCTACCCTCAACTAAATAGGCTTAGATTTAGAATGAAGTACACAGTTTGAAGGACTGAAATTGCTCACCCAGGTAGCAAGTGACCCTTCAATAAATTACAGATAGAATTCTATTCTAATAAAGGCCATTAGGTTATGTAACACCTCATAACAAGGACATTTGCCAGTCTTCTATTAGACATCCCTACAAGCATTATTTGTATGTGTGAATGATGCATTTTTAGTAGGGGTGGGTGGGTGGGTGCCGGAGGCAAACAATCATATGTCTCTCTCATATCGATGTTTCTTTCTCTCTCTCACCCTTCAAAAGAAAGAAGGAAGGAAGGAAGGAAGGAAGGAAGGAAGGAAGGAAGGAAGGAAGGGAGGGAGGGAGGGAGGGAGGGAGGGAGGGAGGGAGGGAGGGAGAGAGGGAGGGAGGGAGGGAGGAGAAATAAAGAAAGGGAGGGAGGGAGGAAGGAAGGAAAGAAAGGAAGGAGACTCCTTGTCTGAATGAGTCATCAAAAAGGAAAAATATAGAAATTGCCCCCAACCCAACAGCAATTTTCTTATTCTCCCTCAGTTTTTGTCATGAGGTAGAGGACTCTCAGAGTTTCTAGAACACTTATCCTCCATAATTACATGTGTATTCCACATAGCGCCATGGCATCAACTTCTCCTCCTGAGCACCCTGCAATCTTTGTTTCCCCACTTCACCATGTCAGGGGAGCGGGAGGAGTAGGCTCAGGTCACCAGGCTGCATCCGGGCAGTGGGCCTCTGACCTCAGCTGCAGCAGCTCCAGCGCTCCGGTTTGGCTAGTGCTTTCCCAATTCCTGTTTTTCAAAGAAAAGCCAGGTCTTAAGTGTTCAAGGCGGTTTGGAGAGGGAGTTTAAAATCTTTTGATGCATCATAAAAAATTTCATTTTCTTTGGTTCAAATACTTTTGATAAAAATATAACTAAGTTAAACAATCACTCTTAATGATCCCTTCTTTTGAGATAATACCTGAAGAAACAATAATAGTAATTATAAAAATTCTATATAATAAAAGGGTACTATACAAATTGACCGAATGGTGGAATGACTGGTCATTATGATGCGCACTGACCACAAGGGGACAGGCGCTGCATGCAGGAGCTGCCCCCTGGTGGTCAGTGCGCTCCCACAGGGGGAGCGCACCTCAGCTAGAAGCCAGGCTCATGGCTGGCAAGCACAGCAGCCGTGGCAGGAGCCTCTCCTCCCTCAGCAGCAGCGCTAAGGATGTCTGACTGCTGGCTTAGGCCCTGCTCCCGGACATTCCCCGAGGGCTCCCGGGCTGAGGGACAACCCCCCAAGTTCACGAATTTCATGTACTGGGCCTCTAGTAGCTATAATAATAATAGTAATAGTATTAGCTAATATTTATTGAATATTATCTATGTACCTTGCACTAGGACAAACTAAAGATTTATGAACTCATCTCACTGGTGAAATAATTGAGGCACAGAGATTTTACTGAGCAAGATCACAGAACAAGTAATTTTGGAACTGGAGCAGATTCAGAGCCTCCTGACTCGAAAGCCAGATCTCTTAAGTGCAATATTCTAAGTTTCTTCTACTTTATATGTTTTTATTTTGAGGAAGTATTCATTCTCATCTTATTAGGAAATATGAAATTTTGTTGGAGGTATTTTCACCAACTACTGGAATATTCATGTTACTTGTTGTTTTTTATATCTATTAATGTGGTGAATTACATTAATGGACTTTCTAAAATGGAAAAGAAAGGAGGAGAGAGAAGGAGAGAGGGAAAGGCAGAGAGTAAGGAAGATAGAATGCATGTAAAAATATCTTTTACATCAGAATTCTTCTCAAATATAGAAGAAAAGATAGGATAAAAATAATGATTATGAATTCTCAATGAAGTAATTGACTCTGACAAGGATCCTCAATTCATGCTAAAATAATTTGTAAAAGGCTGCTTGAAAAGAGGCTAGAGGTCTAGAGGTCTGGAGTTTTCATACCAGCTATCACTTCTTATTTGTCAAAGTAAAGAGAGACTTTTTTAATGAAATGGAGTGTTCATAGAAATCATCCAAACCAAGTGATTCAATTGGAGAAAATGACAATATTTACCCATGTAATCATGCAACACAAATTAAACAACACAAGCTCTATTGTATTCTTGACTAAAAAAATAAGTTGAAGTGTTATCAAATCAAGTGGAAGCCATTAAACAAATCCCAGTAGTGGATGATACTAGTAAACAATTAGTCCAGATTATTCAAATGTGTCAATGATATAAAACAAAACAAGGGGAGGAAATTGCTCTGATTAAAGAAACATGAAAACCCCATTTCAATATATGATTCTTGATTTTTTAAACAATCTATAAAGTACATTTTGAGGACAATTAGGAAAATTAGATTATAGACTATAAATTGAAATATATTACCATATCAATCATACTTGAGATATAGTAATGGTGTTGTGGTAATGAAGCATAATGCCATTGGGATTGAATGCTGAAGTATTTGGAAATAAGGGGTCATGATGATTGCAACTTAATTGTAAATCATTTAGAGAATAAAACTTTCATATATATGTATGTGTGCAGCAAGAGAAAGGGCAAATGAAGAAATATATTAACAGGTGAACAGTATATTGAACTGTCATATAATTCTTTCAAATTTTCTGTATGTCTAAACTTTTTCATGATAAATTAGAATAAAAAAGTTATCCTATATAATAAAGAGGTAATATGCAAATTGACCATCATTCCAACACACAAGATGGCCACCCCCATGTGGTCAAAGATGGCTGCCCCCATGTGGACACAAGATGGCCAGCAGGGGAGGGCAGTTGGGGGGGACCAGGCCTGCAGAGGAGGGCAGTTGGGGAGGACCAGGCCTGCAGGAGAGGGCAGTTGAGGGGGACCAGGCCTGCAGAGGAGGTGCATTAGGAGCAATTGGGCTGGGGGGTGCAGTTAAGCATCGATCACACTGGCAGGTGAGTGGTTAGGGGATGATCAGGCTGGCAGGAAGAAGTGGTTAGGGGCAATCAGGCAGGCAGGCAGGCAGGCAAGCAGTTGGGAACCAGCAGTCCTGGATTGTGAGAGGGATGTCCGACTGCCCATTTAGTCAGACATCCCTTGAGGAGTCCCAGATTGGAGAGGGTGCAGGCTGGGCTGAGGGACACACACCCCCATGCATGAATTTCATCCACTGGGTCTCTAGTACATATATAAAAGCACATTGTATCATCTCACCATTCAGTATTGAATTCTACAGATACTCTATGCTCAAGATAACTGGAAAAGTACAAGTAGTACCAGGATGCAATTAATAAAGAACAACAATAAAAAAATAACCATTAAAGGTCTTTTTTTTTTAAGATGTGATGGTATTTTAGTAAATATTAAATAAATATTTTCTAAAACCATATGTTTAGATAAATGTTTAAAATTACCCTAACATTTTGCCTATCTCCTTTCTCTTCTTTATTTTCTTGGTCTTAACAATTTTCATTAGTCTCCTCTTTCATTGTTTGCTTTAAGAATTTATTATTTCTCCCTTGCCAAAATACTTTAACTCCCCCCCACCAAAAAAACAAAACAAACAAAAAAGATAGCAGTTATCCTCACATGCATTCAAATTTAGTATTTTCTTTTTTTCAGGAAAGTTATAGTAACTATTACATGTACTAGTAGCTACACGTAAAGGTGGGGCAAAATTCAAGTTTCCAAAAAACACTTTCAGTCTTATAATGCAACAATAAAACTCTGAAAGTAATCTATTTCAGTGCTTTATACTTCAATAGAATGTTAGCTTTCCATCACACTATTATAGCTTTCATAGTGGGTGGTGTTTAGTTAAAAGTCAGGCCAGAGAATAAAGTGTCAAAGAATTTGTATTCATACAAACTTATTTTCTATAGTACTATATTCAGAGAGTGTATATTAATGTGTAGGTGTACATAAGTGTATGCATACCATAAAGTATAACTTTCAGGGGAATACAATAAACAAGAGTTTTTTAGTTCTATATTTGCCATCAGGCACTTTTATATGAAAAGTAAATGTTTTAATGCTACTGATGGGTGGGAAACTGGCAGATTGTGGTTGCAAATCAGAGGCAATAGTTTCAGAGAGCAGGGGCTTTTAACTTCTACAATTAATGAGTTGGCAGATATTTTATATTTATTTAAAGGTGTTACCTGAATCTGGGTAATAAGAAAGCTTATTATTTATGAAAAACATATATTTTTGACTACATAAATAATTTAGATCAGGATAATTGGTTATTTATAACAATACTTTATATAGGAAGCATTGAAATAGAATTAAAGCTATCTATAGTCATGTATCTGTATTCTATTGCTGCTGAACAAAATTGCCACATACTTAGAATTTAAAACAATATAAATATATTAACAGGGTGTCCAAGAGTTTAGATTCCAGGCATTGGTTAGCTGCATTCTCTCTTGGAGGTTTCACTGGGTGGAAACCAGAGTATTTGATAAGGGTTGTAATTTCATTTTGGGCTCAGGACCTTCAAACTTCTTAAGAAAACAGATTTCCAAAATATCTGTATATATAAAAGCCTAATCAACTGAACAACTGAACGACCAAACGACCGGTCAACTGGTCGCTATGATGCGCACTGACCACCAGGGGACAGCCGTTCAATGCAGGAGTGCCCCCGGTGGTCAGTGTGCTCCCACAGCCAACCTCCCACGGCCCCTCCCCCAGACCGGCCAACTTCCCATGGCCCCGATTGGCTCTGATTGCCAGCTAGGTCAAGGGACCCCACCCGTGCACGAATTCGTGCATCAGGCCTCTAGTAATTCAATATTGAAACTATCCATCTAATACTGATTTTGAAAATAAGGCACTTTTAATTGTACCTCCCCTTCTTTTTAAAGAAGGTCTTGGAAGGAAGGAACAATGAAAGAAGATAGGAGATTTGGGAAATAGAAAATAGAAACTTTCAGAAATGGAAGTAATGGCAAGTCCTTATGTGCCCTTGTATCACAGACCAAGGGAGAGACTAGATCTTCATGAAAATAAATGGTACTAATTTTATATCCAGGCTGCCTGAGCACTTAAAGAGCATCTTGGTGTTTATATGTCATTGGAAGATTTAATAAATTTAAAATTAGAATCATAATAAAGAAACTGGAAAAAAGGATATTATAAATTTTAGGAAAAGTTTTTTAAATTGCATAAGAAAGAAAACTTGCTGGCCCTCGCTGATGTGGCTCAGTTGGTTGGAGCATTAGCCATATACCTAAAGGTTGAAGGTTCCATTCCAATGTTCTCTCTCACATCAATGTTTCTCTCTTTCTTACCCTCTCTCTAAAAAATAAAAGTAAAAATAAATCAATAAGTATATCCTCAGGTGATGGTTGAAAAAAAAGAAGAAAGAACACTTTCTGGACTAGCAGTAAACAATATGTACATATTCACACTAATGGTGTCATTGTGTCTTAATTTAATAAAAACAGCTTATAATACTATTTCAATAAAAGGAGAAAATAGAGGGAGCTTATTAAGGAGTAAAATATTTATTATCACAGTAAGTCAATTGATAATGCTCAAAATTGATAAATGATGAAATGGTTCTAAATCATACATTTAGAAAAATGCCATAAATACCAAAGGAAAATGAAAAAAATATGTGGGAGTGATTGCTTCAGAGAAACAGTGCTGGGCATTAGAATATGCTCAGTTAAGACAAAATTATTTTTTATAAATTTTAATACCATTTAATGTTTATAATATGTGCACTTATTAATTTGATTAAAAATTAAAAACAGCCCCATGGAATATCAGGTGGCTCAGTTTGTTGGAATATCATCCTATAAATAAAAAAGGTTGTGGGGTTCAATCCCTTGTTGGGGTGCATAAGGGAGGCAACCTATCAATGTTTCTCTCTCACATGTCTTTCTGTCTCTCTGTCTCTCCCTTCCTCTCTTTCTAAAATAATATATATATATATATATATATATATATATACACTAATATATATGTATATATATACACATATATATAAATTAAAAAAATAAGGAACAACACTATTTTTAGGATTAATATTGAGAATAAAAATTATCTCAGAAAGTCCATTAGTCAGTCATTATTTTAAGTAGCATATTTCTTCACTAAACCACCAGTTACTGAACTCCCATTACATGTGTTCATTATGCTCAGCTTTGTAGATAGAAAGCTAAATAAGTGAAAGGTTGTCTCAGATTCCCCTTATCCTCCACGATAATCATTTTCTTGATTGTCATTTGTTCATTTTATATCCATCTGCTGTTTCCCCATCTTTGAATCTGTAGCTCTCCACTAAGAGACAATATTTATCACCAAACAATGCAAAATTCACACATAAAGAAGAACAATCATCACCTTGTCTTCAGCAGAAAAGTTTTGGGATTTGAAAGGGAGTAGGTATTAATTAGTCCAGCAAGCTGATTTTAAAGAGATAAATCTCTAACCAGTACAACTAAAGTGACAAGATTAAGCATATGTAACTAGATTATCACTGAGAATACTTTTGATCATATAGTGGGAAAATATATATTTACTTAGTATGAGTATACAATTCTTGTTAAAATGACGACATTAGCATAATGAGTAAATGAGCTTGTAAATGTTACATCACTTAGCCCCTACATTTAAAGAATAAAATCATAGGAATATTCTACTATAAGGTAGATAAAAGTTTCAGAATTTGTATTGGTAACAATAATACTTTTAAAACATTGATTATTGTCAAAGAAATTCACTTGATCTCTAATTTGTGGTATTGAAATATAGCAGACAAAAAATACTAATTGACATTTGCTGCAAATATTTGGGATTTATGTATGAGTCAAGTTGTTAATCAACTTATTAAAAATATACCTTCTTGTTTATCTGTACATGAATATTTCAGTTTTTTCTCAAAATATTGTGAGTATAAGAGAAATATTTTTAAAAACTGTTACTGAAATGAATAAAAAAATTTCACTCCATATTGTTGAAATTGGGGGAACAACATTGTAAAAATATCATAATTAACAAACATGCTATTTATTTAGCTTAAATACCATAAGTGGTCTGAACATCTCATTGCATTGTATCCAATGGAAGAAATTTTAATGAATCTCTGGCAACATACCAGCTAAGGGGTGATAGTAATACTAAATATAATAAGCTTGGTGATCTGTTGATCCTTAATCTACCCAAAATATTTCCATTTAAAAAATGTCATTGACTTTAAACAATATAGAATTCACTCCAAACCAATGAACTTATTACAAGCTTATGGCTCAGGATCTCTATTCTATTCATAGCAATTTTGAAATGTGAGACAATATGGTCAAAGATATATTTTGCAAACCAGACACAGTTTTGCAGAGAAGAAACCTATGGTTTGTTTGTTATACAACAGTGAACCCATATATGTCTTTCATTCTGTAATTAATGAGAAGCTTCTTTAAAATTCTCCCTCCATTTCCTTCTCTCTCTCTCTATCTCTCTGTTTGCCCTTTTAGAGGATATTCATACGTGCCTAACAAAACTTAGGCTATTTGTGTTATCCTTAAGAATTGTATAGACCAATTTTATATTGAAACTAGTGACCCGGTGCACGGATTCGTGCACATTGAAAGGAAATTAATTAGAAGGTGGCCAGCGGGGCAGGACTGGGTGAGACAGGCTGGACATGCCCTGGAGCCAACCTCCCATGGTCCCTCCCTGGCCAGCCACACCTGGGGCAGCCCTGCAGCTTGAAGGACGTCTGTGGAGTGAGCAGGGTCCCTCTGGCAGGTGGGGTCCCGCGGCCTGGTAGAATCCCATGACCCTGCAAAGAATCAGGCTCCCTCCTCTGGTTCCGGGGTGCACCACCCAAGAACCAGGTCACTGCAGCTAGGCAGCTCCTGCATTGAGCATCTGCCCCCTGATGGTTAGTGCGCAACATACCTACCACTGGTCGGGCGGCTGCTTAGCCTTTTATATATATATAGATATAGATACAATATAAAATTAAAACACAGTGAGAAGATACTTAAAATGTTGATATTAATTGTCATGTTGTTAATCATAGTCTCTCTGTTGAGCTGTATAATCTGTGTTTCATTTCTATGCCATCACTGACACACACATGTAACAGTTTCAGTGGATTCCAAAGTCAGTTTGGATGTGAATATTGCTCTACCTCCTACTAACAATGTCACCTAAGATGGTTGTTTAACAGCTCTGGGTCTCAGCATAACCATCTGTAAATTGTAAAAAGTAAATAAAGTTTCCAGGGGTTGGTGGGTTATGAATTGGTGGAACACAGAGAATTTTTTAGAGCAGTGAAAATACTTTGTACAATACTATAATGATGGATACATGTCATTTTACCTTTGTCCAGACCTGCAGAAGGTAAGCACCAAGATTGAACCCTAATGTAAACTGTGGACTTCGGGTGATATTGATGTGTCAATGCAGGTTCAACAATTGTAACAAATGTGCCTCTTTAGCGGGAAATGTTGATAATGGGGGAGGCTGTGCATGTGTTGGAGCAGTGGGCATATGAAAAAGCTCTGTTCTCTCTCTTAATGTTGCTGTAAACTTAAAACATCTCTAAAAAATAAATTCCATAAAATGCATTTTAAAATGCAGCACTATCTTTAAAAAGGTTAATGAACAGCACCTACCATATGACATTGTGATAAGAATTAAAATAAGATTTTGCATAAAAGCAAAATATTAGAACAGCCTCTGAAACTATATGAGTAGGTGCAATGTTATTCTTACTACATTAAAATTAACAACATTCTCAAGCTCACATAGAATATTCTCCAAGATAGTTCACGTTAGGTCACCAAAAAAGTCTTAACAGTTTTAGGATAATCTTGAACTCTTGCAAAAAAATAGAAGGAACACTTCTAAACGAATTCTATGAGGCCAGCATCACCTTGTTACCAAGACCAGACAAAGACATCACAAGGATAGGCCAAAATCTCGGATGAAAATAGTTGCAAAATTCCTCAATAAAATGCTAGCAAACCAAATACAATGCATCAAAAAGATTGTACACACGACAGTGGTATTTATCCCTGGGATGGGAATCAAGGCTACATGAACAAAGGATTAGATGACTGAGCTTGGGAAGTCCAAAGTTTGACAGTCCATGTCCTAAATACAGCATATCTCCTAGCAATGTTCCATGTATCCTTAAGCAAGCTATATTCCCACCGGCTCCCCCTCCTGGTTTCTTCCTTCTGTTCTCTCTCTGTAGGCTTGCATCTCATGTCACCCTGACCAGGTTCTAATTCATACAGGTCATTGAGAACAGAATGGAAGCTGGTCTGAGGTAATAAGTAACACCTGCAGAGAGGCTAAATCTTCTTTTGTCTTTTATATTATATCTTGACATTTGTCTGTCTAATATATCATTTTTCTTTTTCTATATGTATTTTTATTGATTTCAGAGAGAAAAGGAGAGGGTGAGAGAGAGAGAAACATCAATGATGAGAGAGAATCATTGACCGGCTGCCTCCTGCATGCCCCTACTGGGGGTCGATCCCGCAACCATGACCTCCTGATTCATAGGCTGATGCTCAACCACTGAGCCATGCCAGCTAGGCTAATATATTATTGAGGTACAGAAAACATGTAAAAACTTGCAGTAAATAGGTGTTGACTTAATAAAGAAATAAAAAAATATGCGGGGATAAATTTTACTTTCCCTGAGTGTTTACTATTTTCAAAGCATGTAAGGGAGTCAAGAAAGACTACAACTGGGATCTTCCAATTACTGAGAGATGAAACACAACACTCCACATTTCTCTCTCTTAAAATACTGCTTATCTTATAGGACAACACTTACATATTATCCTTTTCTAAAATCCTTTTCTAGAATCACCAGTTAAAAAAATGCTACTTTCTTTCACATACTAAATTGTATTATAGCAATTATGATACCACTAATATAGTGTCATAATTATCAGCTTAATCAATTTGCAATTGATTATAATGACACTAATGCATTTGGCAGAAAAGACTGCCTTCATAATCCAGGACTCTCAAATTTCCTTTTCACTGAGATGGCTTCTTTTTAAATGCATTATTTCATTTCAATTTATTCTACAGTCACAAGGTTAACATTAGTAAAAAACAAAAATACAACTTGTATTTCAGATATTTATTCCAACACTCCCAAGCCTGCTCATGTTTTAAAGACCAAAATCCAAGTCCTCTTTTTGGCATCTGAAACAACTAAAAATAGTGTGTGATTGTTTGTTAGATCCCTTGCTCATAGCCACCCAGATATCTGTAATGGCATGTATGATGAAGGCAAGGGGACCACATGGAAGACAGTGCAGCCTTTACATGTCCACTTATGTATCTGGATGCCTCTCCCTAATACTCACTGTGCCATTCAAAAATTAACTTGAACATAACCTTTAATGTGGGTGATCCCCAACCTCAATCTCCCTCCTGACATTGCCTGATAATTGCTGAAACTTCACCTCACAGGTTAGAGCAGCTACGTGACTTTAAGGTGCCATTTCTTGATATTAAAGCAATCTTTAGGTCAAATGTATTTAATAGCTTCACCTTTCAAAGAGAAAACTTTTTTTTCTCTCTCATAGACTAAGTAACAGAGCTGACCTTATTCACATAATAAAATGTCATCCTGTCACATAAGCTTGCAAACATTTCAAAAGTAGCTCATTAGCAAATAATGATGCCAAAAAATAACTTGTTAATGTCAGTAAATACATTTTATATTTCTGATAATTTGTGAAAAGCAGCATAATTATCAGAGTTCTACATTTTTTCTGTAGAAAAAAATATTTGCAAAACTTAAAAGTTATATTTAAAACATAAAGCAAATCAATGATTTTTCCTCCCAGTATGATAGATTTTAATGAGACTCTTAACTGACCTATTTACACAGACTCTGCTGCTATATGATGATAATGAAATGATGGTAAAAATGTCAACAATACAACTTCTGATTCAATCCTGTGTTTTCAAATTACCTCAGGAATACTTCTCCCTACTCAAGTCTACACACATTGAAGGCAGGAATGTTGAATAAAAAGTCACCATGGTCCAAATGACATCTATTCTGTGTACTGTTGACCTTAAAATGTGTCTTGGCCACATCAATGAGAAAGTGCTGAACTGTATGTCTGTACCAGGGTGATAGTCCAGTTCATCAGGGTTTCCAAATACCCACGTGGGGTTAAGCCATGTTCTTTAAGTTGTGGGTAAGTAGAAATTGATACTTTAAAGAAAATGCAGTTATCAAAGTAGATAACTAAATATAATTGTAAAATAATAAAATGCAATGAATAGCAGAAGCCTTCCGAAATGAAGCAAGACTTTAGCAATCTTAGAGAATTACTTCAGATGAATTGACTAGAGATGAAGATTGGGTGGGGGGAGTTCTCTATAAATAAGGAACTGCACCATGTTGACAAGGAGACCTGGAACAATACAGACCCTGGAAGGAAGAACAAATGACACTTTTTAAGGTCATATATTTGAAGAATTTTATCAGTCTAGACTGAGATAATGCAAAATAGTCATTATTTCTATATGTTTTAGGAGTCAAGAATTTTTTCTTACAAGTTTGAAGAGTGTGAAAAATAAAACCCCATACCAAGGAGAGTGCTACAAATGCCCACTCTTTTTTTTTTTTTAAACATAAATATTTCATTATATAAAGTACATCATAGAAAATTTCTAAACTATAAGGAAAATAAAAGTGAATCATTCAAAACCAAAGATAGCCATTGTTAAAATAACCATTCTTAATATTTTTGTACATTTCTTTTTTTTAATTTTATTTTTTAGTTTTTTTTAGGTTTTTGTTTATTTATTTATTTTTTTTATTTTTATTTTTTTATTGTTTGAAGTATTACAAATAGTAGTACATATGTCTCCTTCCCCCCCCCCCCATTGATCTCCCCCCGGCCTCCCCTACCCCCCAGTACATGCCTTTACCTGACCCTCCCCTCAGTGTCTTGTATCCATTGGTTATGCTTATATGCATGCGTACAAGTCCTTCAGTTGATCTCTTACAGCCCCCCCTCAACCTTCCCTGCCTTCCCGCTGTAGTTTGACAGTCTGTTCAGTGCTTCTTTGCCTCTGTATCTATTTTCCCCCCATTTCTTTCCTTTAAAAAATCTTGCCTCTGCAGACTAGAAATAAACATATAATAACAAAAAATGTTTGAGTCCCAATTTCAATGTCCAACAGTTCTGAGTCCCGTTTCAATGTCAAACAGTTCCTTATGTGTACATGTCAGCAATGATATCTGGATGGCGGGCACATGGTGGCCATGCAGGTCCGACCCTCTCTGGTTTGGTCCTAGGCAACCTGCTGCGACGCACAGCTGCTGACTGCTAGTGTGGCAAGGTGTCGTCAGCGTCTTCCATCTCTGGACTGTTTCTCCTCTTGTCTTCGTGGTTGGAACAGACCTGTCAATTCCTCTCTGTTGCAAGAATCCACATGGTCTTGGAGTTGTTTTCTGAAAATATACAAACATATTCTCGACCGAAAGTTAATAAAGGAATCTTTTCTATATAATTGATTTGGGATCCTTTTTATTTTTGCCCAAACAATTTTCCTTTGTCTTATTTAGACACCATGTGTGTTTTTCATGGGTGTCTTGCTGTTAGCATTACAAATGAAAATTAATTTTGTAAAGTAAAAATTTTCTAGATGTAATTTACTTATAGGATATTTTTTCTTACATGATATTACCCTACCACCCCCCCTTTTTTGATTAATGGAGGCTTTTGTAAGTTTTATAATGCAGTCTTGATAACTTTAAATTTTAATTTTTTGCACAAAAATATGACTGCTTTAGGTTCATTGCATGTTCAGGAATTTTACCATGAGATGAACTACCAATAGAAATTTTAGTTACTACTTTAGGAACAGCTTTTTGTCCAGGACAATTAAATTTTCTTGAATATTCACTTATTTCAATTAGCCTATTTAAATTAATCTGAAAACTTGATTATTATTTTACTGTCAAATTTAATACTCTACCAACAATCTTAGTTTACCCTGTAAATATTAGTGGAAAGGATTATTTGCATTCTTGAGTAGGCCCTGAGCATTCCTGGTGCTAGGCTGGATTTAGATATAGGGCAGCTGCTGTCGGCCAAGTCTCTGACTGTTACCTGGGTCCCAATCTGAGCTGGGCCAAGTCACTGTCTGTCACCTGTGTCCCGATCTGAGCTGGGCGTGGGAAGCAAAGCAACCATGGCTGCTTTGCTTCCAAATGCCCACTCTTTTCTAAGTAGAATTAGTGGTCCATGGTCTTGGCTTCAAATGACAATCAAACTCATCACATACCATGGGCATCCTGAGTGTATAAGTAACAAAGGTCATTTAGTTAAAAAAAAAAAAGATTTCAGAACAAGACACCATAGTGTCTGTACAACATTATAGGTATAGCATCTATATCTAAATAATTAAGCCCTTTGCACCTGAATAGACATCAGGGACTAGGCTGAATGTTTGAGGAAAACCTCAAATCCGAGAAGTCATAGTTTTATACCTAGGTCCTCAGACAAGCATGACAAATATTCATTCTCCTGGTTCGCCTGAAGCCCATCAATGCCGGTTGCTATTAACTCAATAAACAGTCCCAAGCATGAAGTCTCAGTGCTTAGTCTGGTACACATGCCTCAGCCAGATTTTCTAGTTGTTAGGGGAACTATATCTTGAATTTTATCTTACAAGGAGAATTGACCCAGACAAATGTTGAGGACAAATTTAGTGAACTATTTTAAATAGATACAGTGATCCATAATATGATCCTTAAAGTAATTTGAAATTTGTGTTTAAATGGGTGGTATGAAGTCTATTAAATAAATGGACCAATTTGAGTTTTATTTCAGTTTATCTCATACTGGAAGAAAATAGTAGCATCTAGTTTCTTAAGAAGACTAACTTTAGCTCTCACTCCCACTTCATTCCCTAATTATATTTTAAGTGAATACATTTTTAAATACTCTATGATTTATAGACATTTAATGAGTTATATATTTAATTGTTGATATTTCCAATATCTAAAAGAAAATTTAGGTGTAGACATTATTAACTCCAATTTATGTGTTGAGAAACTTGTTATGTTGTGTACAGCAAGCAAGTTGTCAATTCACTGCTTTACTCTAATTCTCTGGCTCTCTCCATTCAGATATGCTGTCTCTCTGGGGGAAAATATTTTCAAAATTTGAGAGAACAAAGTCTCAATCTTCTAGAATGTAAATGAAACCTGGAAAGAAATAAAATTTAAGTTGAGAAAACAAATAAGAATTACACCAAGAGTAGGAGCTACATGCAATTTAGCTTCATACCCAAAATTAGCTCAGTACAGTACAAACATTAAAATTTTTTTTATCTCACAGGATAAAGAATGTATTATACTTCCCACCAAAAAATAGTGTGTCCATGCCTGAATTGATTCTCACAATAACTCTGAGGAAAGGACTTAGATTCTGATTTTCTAGATGAAGAAATTTAGCCTTGGCAGTGAGTGACTTCTCTATTTCCCTTTTTCTAGATTCAACTTGTGCTAATATTTACAGATTCTATTTTAGTTCCTCAATTATTTTAAAAAATTTATACTTCTTTGTCAAGTAAATAATGTAGTAACTTTACAAGAGAAATAGGTTTGTTGTGTGAGGATCGTGAGATTAAGAGATGCATTTTTTTTTAATTTAGATACATAAGTATCTAAAATTTGGATGCATAAATGTTGGATATTATACTTAAAATAAGCTCTAGAAAAACATATGACTGTATAGCTATATAATATTCAGAATATTATCATGAAATTTTATGAAATATGATTCATATAAGTTATCCCAATCTATAATGCAAAGTTACTTCTGTAAATGCTAACATAGAATATATAATGTGATTCAAATGTTCTTATCCCTATTAATGACTATTTATCCGGTCTTTATATACAATTGATATTATCTTATTTGTCATGTGGACTTCTTCCACACAGAAATTTTTCTAGAGATATAGTATATGTATTCACGCTTACAAATTACCTAGATCATCAAGTTCATTTAATTTGTTTAAGCCTTTCTAAGGAAAAGTGGATAAGGCTTGAGTTTCAAGTCCTGTACTAGAATTTCTGATACTCAGTCTCATCAAAGTCACTATAAAGAGTCCTATCAAATTCTTCACAGTGTACCTCATTATTTCAAGGTCATGAATGCTTATCTAACAGACATGCTGCCTGATAACAGACCTCTTGGATACATGAGAGTGAAAAACAAGAAAAGAGCTTGATTAACAGGTGCTTTAAATACAAGGCATTGATCTCCAATGTAACATATTTTCCATGTAGAAAAGAAAGTGTATTGATTCAATGCACTCTCTGGTGAGTAGTACTGAAGTTGGTTAATCACACTAATTAGGTGTCACTTGATGACATTCATTTATGATCACCGTCCTGAGCACTGTCATAACCAGAATTTTCCGCAGCTCATTAATGAATGTCTGTGCCATCACATCTTAGGAGGGTTTATTATTACCGTGTATTCTTTCAGTGTAATGAAACATTGCCCCTACAGAAAGACCTTTCAAGAATACCTATGCTGAAACCTAAGATGTTTTTAACCAGTCATTAGTGTCTCACAATTTTTTTCTGCTCCAAAATAACAGAAATTTTAATTCCCAAGCAGTAACATTTTTTTCCCTTTTTCTTCTTTGGTGTTGCCCTTAGTCTTGCTATTCAAATATTATGTTCCATTAAGGATGACTTCTTAATGACAACAATTAATGTTTATATTTTCTATTAGTTATATAGACAAAACAATATGTATCAGATTCACCTGGAGCTTAAATTTAGCAGAAGAAAATATAAAAACCAAAACATAAGTAATCATATAAAATATTGCAAGAAATGAGTTCCTTTTTTGAAGAGAATACATAGCATTGAAAAAAAATGCCAATTTCAACTTGCAAAATTGAAAATTGGCACAGTCATCTATACACATGTTTGTCTACCAACACACATTCATGTCCACATTGTTGTCCATGTTTACATTCACATATATATGTAATTATTTAGCTAAATAATCAACTCAACATTATAATTATGACAGAATGAATATTCTTTAATCCAAAATCAAATTGCATATTATAATATTTTCTTTTTCCATAACTGCATCCTTTTCTTTTTAATATATTTTTATTGATTTCAGAGAGTAAGGGAGAGGGAGATAGAAACATCAATGATGAGATAGAATCATTGACCAGCTGCTTCCTGCATGCCCCTAACTGGAGATCGAGCCCTCAAGCCAGGAATGTGCCCTGACCGGGAATTGAACTGTGCCCTCCTGGTTCATAAGTCGACATTCAACCACTGAGCAATGCTGGCTGGGGGATAACTGAATTCTTTATAGAATTCAGTTAGTGGAGGCATTTTTTCTTTTTGAAATCCTCTAAGGTTTTCAGATGATTTTATCATTGTCAGTGCTCTTTTATAATTCTTTTCTCTATTTTTTTTATTCCTTTTGAAGAGAATACACACTACTTTCTCAGATCTGGGCTGCTGCATGACTGTGCTCATGGTCCTAACTTTGACTTTTCTGCTGGGTTATCCACATTGTTTTCTGGATTCTATGTCTTCTTTTGTTTAATGTCTAGTTTTGATGGAGTATGTTAGCATGCAATTTCTTAAGTAACTACATAGCATATTACTCTTATATGATATTCTGGACAATGACATTATCATGCAATTTCTTTATTCTACTTTCACATTAGCTTTCAGTTTTTGTCAGAATTTGAATTCTGGGTTAAATATAATTGTAAGGTATTGCTGCATTATGGTCTAAAATGTTGACATTTAATATTTCTAATGAGGATATTAGCAGCTGTCATTTGTAAAGCAGTTCCTCATGGGTGTCTCATGTATGACTTGCAAGCAGAGACACTGACCACCTTTTTCCCCAGCCTCTCTATTCACAGATATTTGTAGAGTCACTAGCTTTGGAATATAGAGTGTCTCCTTCTTGTGCAATGGATCTGCACCTTACTGCCCACTATAAAAGAAACTGTTCCCAAGTAACCCACTGTGCATGAAGCTGCCCCATAGTCTTCTCACCTGACTTTCCAGGAACTGAGGCTCCGTGAACTATGAAGAACACACTGATATCACGGCTGCTGCTATTGCTATGAGTAGTATGGTCTTTTATGTCTGACCCAGAAGTCTCATGTCTTCTGTGAGCATCCATAAAATTGTGCCAGGCTAACATGCTAGTTTGCATATAGGGAGACATTTCAGACTCTTTGGGGTTTGTTAATATCTTAGGAATCCCCAGTTCTGCTGTTATGACCACACCATCTGCCAGCACCAGGCATGGCTTTCCTAGGCCTGTAGAAGAAAAGGTATCTTCCAAGGCATAATCTCTCATTTTTTCAATAAGTATCCCTGAACACACAATTGTGCAGATTATAGGAACCACCTGTACCCCTTCAAGAAAATTATTTTTTATTCTATAGAATTTAAAGTTCTGAAATAGAGGCTTTAAAAACCTCTTTAAATGACCGTAACAAACACATTTTTTGATATGTGCTTTTTAATCTTTGTATGCCTTATTATCTATTTTAGGTATTATTTCAACTTAGTAGTTTGAATTGACATTGATAAAATTGTATTAAATTTAAAGTAAGATATAGTATATTCTATTATTTTTCAAATAATTAGGAATCTTAAAATTACTCCAATATTTACTTTAATAATAATAATAATAGTTAATACATATACTACTTATGTTTGAAGCACTATTCTAAATACTATACATAAATACATAAATTATTTATATTTTATAGCTATTTATAAATTAAGTCTTGTTTTTGCTTTGTCATAGGCATTAATTTTATAAGGAAAACTTTCAAATACATATTTCTAAAAATATTTACATCCAATTATGTACAATTTAAGACACTGTCATATAATTTATTACAAAGTACTTTGGCTATAGGAGACATAATGTAAATTTTTACACATATATGAAATTTTTCATCACATACTCAATTTAGGAGCTCATCAATTTTTTGTGTGTGCAGATTCAAATAATCATAAAAACTTCCACTAAAATTTAGTAATGAAAGTATTAAAGTATTGTAACACATATATAAAAATAGAATTATTTCTCCTAATGGAAAATAAAAAGAAATAAAAACCTATGCTGAATTGAACTTACAGGTGCTATTCTGCAGTTGCAGTCCCGATTCTCCAAATAGCCATACAAATATTTCATGCTTAATTAATGATCTCACTCAACAAATTGAATAGTCATTTGCTGAGCTCTAGGGCAATCTTTAAAGACAAGTACCTTTTGAGTTTACTTCTCCCTAGTGTTTTTCAAGCTTAATTAGAAGTTTGAATCCATGTTGAATAATGTATCAAGGTGCATATAGAAACTGTGATTAAAACTATCTCTTGGAAGCAAATAAAACACCAAACACTGGAAAGTTTTGTTAGAGTAATCTTCACATTGAGGGATGGTGAAATGAATTCCAGGAGATGCCAGAGCATAGTCCCAAGGAAAGGACCTTGAAAGTATGCTCTTTTATTGTTCAAGTGTGCAATACAATGAAGAAGAGAAGAAAGAACAGGTAAAGTCCAGATCATGAAGAATTTTTGTGTAATAAAGTAGATTTTTTCTCTTTAAATGCAAAAACGGAAAGTCCTTAAATATGCTGAACAAGTTTATTGCTTTTATGTTTGAATACTAGAAAGACCTTCCTGGTGGCAGTGTAACAATTAGCATTGCAATGGTTGGCTACAGTGGAGTGGGGTAGTTATAAGCAGTACACGTGTGTATGAAAAGAAGGGAGAAACAGGCTTCTTGAGGGTTTCTCATTTGAGGTAAGATGACGGGGTAGAGTAGGAACTCTCAAGTGTCGCCTGAAGATCCCTAAAAGTCCTCTCAACACTGTTAGGAACTCTGGGGTCAAAACTAATTTAAGGTGCTGTTCTTTTGACTCATATTAGCAGTTGGGCTTACATTACATGTGTTGACATGATCACTCTGGCACGTATTGGAATATGTATATTTTTATTTTTAATAAAAATAATATTTAATATTTTCTGTGTTTTAAGATGTTCTGCTTTAATATCTTATAGTACCTATCTAACAACCTAGCGTCAATTTTGTTCTCAGTACCCTTTTTTATACTTTTAAAATGATTGAGAACAACTGGAATAGAAGATTGTGATTGCTAGATTGACAGAGAGAGATGATAGATAGATGATAGATAGATAGATAGATAGATAGATAGATAGATAGATAGATGATAGATAGATAGATAATAGATGATAGATAGATGAAGGAAAGAAAGAGAGAAGAAGAGAGAGATATTTGACTTTGGGTGGTAAACACACAATGCAGTATACAGATGATGTGTCATAGAATTATACGCTTGAAACTTACATAATGTTGTTAACCAATGTCACCCCAATAAATTTAATTAAAAGAACAAAAGAAGGAAGATTTTTTCTCTTCCCTACATTCTTAACTATCCCATTTTTGTAACAGAAATTCTAGCCTGTTGTGTAAATGGACTTACCTCATATTCTCCTGAAATAAAATGAAGCACTTGGCCCAACATAGAAGATCAGGGAACAGCTGAATCCTGATCACTGCAATGGTTTAGGTTTGGGATGTGACTCAAGGTTGACCAACCAAAGCCCTTAGAATTTTGCTGTAGCTGTGGGGGAAGCCTGTGCTCCAGACTCTGAGAAATGTGTAAGCCTGAACAATCAGGAAGCTTGCTGTAAGATGGAGACAGCCTTACTGGGAACAAAGCCCACAAAGAGGAAGATCCAACTTAGAGATGGAGAGAGTGGAAGAACCCTGGTGACACGATTTGAGCTCCTAAAATTCCATCTTATTCACAAAATCTATAAATTAAATAATATTATGTATTATTGCTTGTTAAAGTAGTCTTAGTTGGATTTAAATTACTTGTGAATGAAATAACCCTGCCAACTATAACTTGATTATTTAAATATTTTAGTAATATATCAGTGATATTTTAATTTGAACATAGGACATGCTAAGTGCACTGCATGCATTTAGCTCAATTATTTTTCTAAACTATTCTACTTAATTTCTAATTAATATTCCAGTTTAATTTAATTTAATTATATATATGTATATACATGTGAGAGCATCTGGAATATGGCGCTGTCAGAGGCCGGGGCTAGTTGAGCATCATGTTGGTGGATTTGACTATAAGATACAGTTTTAGTAGACGCACCCCCTCCCCAATATCTGAAGACTGCCCCTAGATCTCATTTTAAAAATGAGCAAACTAAGGCATGTAGTCAGTCATATGGATTATTATATGTGTATTCACAATAAAACTCAGGATTTTATTTCTACAGAAATCTTGGTTTTATACACTTACTGGAATTCCTTCCATTTCATGTATTAAATTATGGAAAATAAAATGTAATAAAGGGCAAAGCTTTGGGAATATACTCAAAGGCTCCCTGTTTGTGCAGCACTGAGAATCTTCTGCTGTAAAGGTCACATATTCAAGTCATTTTCCAATATCAGAGCATGTGAATCTGGTTGTTTTTCTTTTTTTTTTTAAAAAAAAATCAGTCAGTATCATGTAACTTCTGTTTAAGACTTAAAGAATAATTATCAGTTTCAGCCTGAATTGTCTTGGAAAAAAAAGTCAAGCAGTAATTTCCTCATATAGGGAAATGGAAGTGATTCCATAAGAATTTTTTTTAAAGGTAGAAGCACCTTTTTTTTGCCTCTGGTCTAATTTTTTTTCACAATAAATACAATCTCAGGGCAATGCAGGTGATATTTCTATCTTGGTGTATGGAGGAGGAAAACAATGGCTTAACCTATTTTCTCTTTAACCAGGGAAGAAAATGACAGTAGTTTCAAAAGAGTCTATCCTAGAAGGAGGAATAATTTCAACGAGTCCCCCAAAATTCACAGAAGTTATTTTTCTAAGTCACAATTAAAGTTCAATATCAAAAAATTGCCAAAACTATGTGACAAGCATCCCCTCTACTCTAATCCAGGTGTTTTCAGGTTTCCTGAAATTTTTCTTAAAAGTTTCAGCAATAATTGGTCTATAAATCCATGACTAGTTCAGTTATGTTTGGATGGAAAGGGACAGTCATGGGAGGCAAGTGGGCAAAACATCATTTAAAACTCAAAGTCTTCGTCTTCCATCTCTGGGCTGTTTCTCCTCTTGTCTTAGTGGTTGGAGCAGACCTGTCAATTCCTCTCTGTTGCAGGAATCCACATGGTCTTGGAGTTGTTTTCTGAAAATATACCTTGCCACGCTAGCAGTCAGCAGCTGTGCGTCGCAGCAGGTTGCCTAGGACCAAACCAGAGAGGGTCGGACCTGCATTGCCACCATGTGCCCGCCATCCAGATATCATTGCTGACATGTACACATAAGGAACTGTTTGACATTGAAACGGGACTCAGAACTGTTGGACATTGAAATTGGGACTCAAACATTTTTTGTTATTATATGTTTATTTCTAGTCTGCAGAGATAAGATTTTTTTTAAAGGAAAGAAATGGGGAAAAATAGATACAGAGGCAAAGAAGCATTGAACAGACTGTCAAACTACAGTGGGAAGGCAGGGGAGGTTGGCGGGGGGCGCTGTAAGAGATCAACTGAAGGACTTGTACGCATGCATATAAGCATAACCAATGGATACAAGACATTGGGGGGGGGGAGGGGCCGGTAAAGGCATGTATTGAAGGGTAGGGGAGGCCGGGGGGAGGAGGAGGTCAATGGGGAGAAAAAAAAAGGAGACATATGTACTACTATTTGTAATACTTCAAACAATAAAAAATAATAAAAAATAAAACTCAAAGTCTTGTATGTTTTGTAAGTATCCAGAGGGTCACAATTAATGTGTAAAAATATTGTTTGTATTATCGATTCTATTGATTTAGCAAATCAATAAAATTTAGCATTTGCATTCAGTTGAGAGAATTTCTACTTCATAAAAATCCTTTCAGACTAATCCTATATAATAAAGATGTAATATGCAAATGGGCATTACACCTTGACACGTAACGACCGACCATGTAACGGCCGGATCACGGATCAGCAGGAGAATGGGGCAGCGAGCTACAAGCAGGCGGTGGAGAGCTGCAGGAGGGCAGCAGTGAGCTACTGGTGCACATATTCATGTGCAGGGCTACTAGTAACTTCATAAGCATTTGATTATATAAGAAAAGAACAAAGAGAGGCTATGGTTAATATGAGGGAAGTCAGTTGCTCGGGGGAACATGCATTTTTCTGATGGAGTTAACCAGAGGGAATGAAAAGGGACTTTGAAGTCCAGAAAAAAATGTTCTTTTGTAGCCTCAAAATGTAGGCTGCCAACCAGCTTCCTGATTAGTTCCAATTCAGGCAGTGACATGTGTCCTTCAGAAAGATACAAAAACAGTCATGTCCCTTTATCTGTAAGTTACTGAATGCCTGACAGGGTGCAATGGTCAATACGTAAGGCTGATTATACCTTGCATCCAGTGACCTAGGATTGTGTGCAGATTGTATTTTATTTGTAATAGATTTTTATTGATTTCAGAGAGGAAGGGAGAGGGAGAGAGAGAGATGGAAACATCAATGATGAGAAAAAATCATTGATCGGCTGCTTGGGGTTCAAGCCCACAACCCGAGCATGGGCCCTAACCAAGAATCAAACTCTCACCTGGTTCATACCATAGGTCGATGCTCAACCAGTGAGCCATTCTGGCCGGCTTGTGTGCACATTTTAGAGACTAGTGCCCAACTCAGTGTTACTCACTAGTATTGAGTTTCTTTTTTAATCTTCCAAGAAGCCTTTTATTCAAGTGACAAAATGAAATAAATGTCCTTTGGGGGAGTGAGAGAAGAATTGTACAGTAGAGATTTCATATGTGTACTTTTGTTTTATGTAAGTGCCTCTTGAATTGTGCTTATTGCTTCACTTTATTCATTCTTTAATTTAACAAATACTTGAACATCATTATTGGTGAGGCATAGCTCCCATTTCTATGGATAGAGCTGAAAGCAAGAGATTAAAAAAAAAAAAAAAAACCTTCCTTAAAGCCAACTATTTTCAGCCATACTTATTTTGGAGGCGGTGAATGCTATTGTCTTAAAAGAATTCATAAGTATAATGGGAATTATGAAATGTAGACTTTCATCCTTTATTTAGCACAGACTATTCATTCTCATTATTATTTTTGCCAAGTCTCTTAACTTTTGCAGGGCCAGTGGGTAAGAATATACAAAAGATACTATACAGCACTATTTTTCTTTATAATTAGAAGTATTAAAAAGTATTTGGCTGTTTATATGTAATGTGATCTGTAAAGAAAAATACCAATTACCATAGAATATGATTACTTACATAGAATGTATTTAAATTAATTTAATAAATTATTTACCTGTATATAATCATTCTTCCTAAATAGTTCTAATATCTTTTGAATGGGGCTGATAACACAGTGCTGCTACAGAAAAATGAGAGTGTAGTATACAAAGAGAAATTCTAGATAGAAAAAATAGATCTCACAGAAAATTAAATATGCAAAACTATTGAACATTAATAAACTCATAAAAATTATTGAGACTATAGGATATTTGGGCAATATGGTCTAGACTAGTGGTTCTCAAACTTTAGCATACTTACTGAAGAGCTTGTTAAATTACAGATTGGTGGGTCTCCTCTCCTAACATATCAGCAATGGGACATGAAAATGTTCAGGTTTGACAAATTTCTGCTGGCTCAGAAAGCACACTTTGAGAAATATGTAATCAATTATAGGGCAAAACCCAGAGGTGACACAAGTCTGTAGTAGGTATCTCAAGTATAGAATCCTTTCCAATGTGTAGAAGTATAGAAGTTGAGAAAATAGTAACCTCTCATGAGGGCATTACGCTAAGTGAGATAAATCAGAGAAAGACAAATACTGTACAATATTACTTATATGTGGAATCTAAAAAAACCAAACTTGTAAAACAAGAGAGTAGAATGGTGGTTACTGGGTGCAAGGGGTAGTGGGAATTGGAAAATGTTGGTCAAAATGTGCAAACATGGAGCTAGAAGATGAATAAATTCTGGGAATTTAATTCACAGCATAGAGATTATACATAAAAAAACTGTATTATACACTTAAAGTTTCTGAGAAACTAGATCTAAAATGTCCTCAACACAAAAATGAAATGAGAATTATGGGACATAATGGAGATGTTAAGTAATGCTATGGTGATAATCATATTGTAATATATAAGAGTATCAAAACAACATGTTGGACACCTAAAACTTATTCGGTGTTAAAAAAAAAAGTAGCTAAATATTGTACAATGTAACATTCAGGGTTGTGCAATTGATAACTATACAATTATTAATTTTTCTCTGCCAAAAACTTGCTTGAAGATTAAATTTAGTCAGTAAAGTGATAAAAAAAGATTGTTTATTTTGAATGTATAAAATAATGACAAAGCACAAGTGTTGAGCCTTCATCCAGCTCAAAGAAAGGGTTTCCCATCTGTCCTTTCATCAGAGTCACTGAGTATCTGAATTTTTAAAAAGCTCTCTAGAGAATTCCATACTACAGCCAAGACCAAGAATCAATAAAAGCTCTCAGCATCTATTTGTATTAGTTCTGCAGAGTATAGTATATATTTAGGGACTTTAGCAATGTGGAAACAATATTATGTCTAACAAAAATCAGTAAATTGAGAAAAGAAAAATTAAAGGAAAGTGCTTTTAGTCATATTTTTAGTTAGTGTGCAGGCCACAATGTCCAAAATGAGTACACAATATAGGCATTTCTCAGTAGTGGCTCTCAAATTTGCTAATATATTAGATTACCTATGTTTTAAATAACTGATATCTGTCTATTACCTTCAAATATTCTAAATTTATTTTTCTGTCATACAGTTTGGCCATCAGTAACTTAAAGCTCTCTTTAGGTGGTATCTTTATAAATTTTAAACCATATAATTTGATAGCAATGACTACAAAAATTTGCATACATTTTAAATAGGGGTTGTTAGGAGAAATAGATAGACATCTGGATCCATACTCAATGCTTACCAAATAGATTTATAATCATCTTTACAGATAAAAATAGTGAGACTCAAAATAAGACATGTTTTTTTTCTACATACATTCTTATATTTGAGAAGGCAATTTGACCACAACTACTCATGTGTGTGTGCATGTTGTGTGTGTGTGTGTGTGTGTGTGTGTGTGTCTGTAAATTCCTTTAAAAACATCGGTGCGTTGCCCTGGCTGAGTGGCTGAGTTGGTTGAAGTGTCATCCAGTACAACAAAGGCTTGCAGGTTTGATTCTCAGCCCATAACTACACTGCAGGTTCAACACCTGGTCAGGGCGCATGTGGAAGGCACCTGATCGATATTTCCCTCTCACATTGATGTTTCTCTCTGTGTCTCTTCCTTTATCTCTCTAAAATCAGTAAACATATCCTTGGGTGAGGATATTTAATAAAATATTGATAGACATCTGAAAATATGTTCAACTGCTACAACATGCTGACTGAGCCTCAGTTGTTTGCCTGTTGGTGGGTCACGTCATGGCAGTGTTTGCATGGCGGGCTCTGACGAGGAGGTATGACCAAACTTGCCTGTTGTGTTCCACTGCAGGGCTAAGGAGCAGCCCCACCATCGCAAGCAAATGGATACAAGTCCTGAGATTGTATCTCTTATCCACTCAGTCACTGCCCATGCATGTCCCTGCTCCTCATGCCCTCTTGGCTTGTTCCCCACAAACTAACTCTTCTTTGGAAAACACTTTGTATACCTTGTAGATCAGATATCTGACTGTAACACTGCAAAAGGTCATGTCAAGACTCCACAATCTGCTATGAAATTTTTATATTTTGAGAAAAATAGTCATGTTAAGGAGTATTGCTTCCTTACACAGATGGGGAAAATCTGCTTTTCTCTCGCTTAGTTTCTGAAGTACACATTTCTGGCAGAGCCCTACTAAAATCTTAAGCAGAGGAACTCTGTGGATATAGAAACCTCATGACTGAAACTCATCAAGGCCCATTATCTTTCCATGTAAGGAAGATAGATGTGCAGTTCATTCTGTCTAAGTCTAATATTGACCCAAGGATGTAGTCTTCGGAGAGTTCTATCTACAATCACATATGCTATATTCCCTGAACCTGTTTTGCTTTGGGTGTGTTGTGAGGGGGTAAAAATAGAACTAAGGCAAGACTAAGTGTTTTAACCAGTTAACTGCCATGATATTTTGAATTTAATTAAAAAAGGTCTGCGGCTTGCATCTATAGATGCTTATGGCGTACAAATGGTTAACCTTGCAAGTACATAAATATAGTATACAGATAATGTACTATAGAATTGTACCACTTAAACCTATATAATTTTATTAAATTCAATAAAATGAATAAATAAATAAAATCTAGAGGAAAATAATTTTCTTGATCTTTTTAGTCACCTGGCTATACCTTTTGGTCTACAGAATAGACCAAATATCTTTGAGGTGATTAAGGATTGTATCTAACACTTCTGATCTTAGTTCTTATAGTACACATGAGCAGAAGTTCTGTTCCAGGCCTCTCTCCTTGGTCCAGGATGGGTGACTTTTCCCTGGATCTTTATATCATCGTCTTTTAAGCATGTCTATTTCTATGTCCAAAATTCTTCTTCACATAAAGACACCAATGATATTGGATCAAGGCCCATTTTAATAACCTCAGCAAGGACCTTATTTCCAAATAAGGTGACATTCTGATATTTAGGGAGTTAGGACTTTAACCTATGAATTTTGAGGGGACACAGTGCAAATTATAACACAAGGCACTATATAAATCTCTAGCCTTCACATGCTCTTGGATGTAGCTTAATCCTCCTGGTTCCCTTATTTATAAGTTAAATACATTCTGGGCAAATATTTAGTCTATACAAACAGGAGTTGAATTTTTAACATTTTTTTGGAAGCTTATACTTTGAAGAAACTCTCTGAAATATTTCATAATTTTAGCTTTATGTGCATATATGTTACAAAGCAGTTTTATGAAAATCCTTTTTATTCTGCTCAATACCCAATTTCTACGGCAAAACACAAATCCTTCTCCCCCACCGCCTGCCCAGGTAGCCACAGGAGCTGGGAACTTTCTCTCCCCAGGGCAGTAGATATCTTCCCGCTTCCCTGGCTTTGAAGGGAGGGGTGTGTATCTGGTGGGGGGGTTGTGGGGAGATACCACCAAAGAGCCCTTTTTCCCCTTTGAGTGCCTGCCTCTGCCAGGGCAGGGATTTGCTGAGTGGACTGCCTGGTGGGAAGTGTCTGTACCTGGCAGTGATCGAGTGAGAAGTGACCCTTAGGGAGGGGCATTCTGACTCTTCTTGACTTGTCTCTGCTTTGCTCACTCACAATCATGAAAGAAGGAAAAGCCACTTTATCTCATCAATGATTTCAAGAGAAAGAACAAACGCAAGCTCAGCCTGCTGCTTCTGGCGCTCCTTTAAATCTTGCTGCCAGCAGAGAAAGTGCTTTGTTGTTTTGTCTTGATTTTTTTTTTTTTTTTTTCTGTTCTCAGCTGTGTGCTGCCATTTCATAAGCAGTATTTGGTCCTTGAGATGAGGTCTATATGTCCCCAGCTTTTTCTGTGACTGGTGTGGAAGGAAAAAGTGGTCTATGGAAAGCAACCTCACAGGGTAATCTGATCATGAATTCCTAACTGGGCAGTCCTAGTGGGTAGTCATGCCCCAGGCCTACAACTTTTTTAGTGGAAGTCTTTTAAGCCCTGTTTATTACTCTTGCTCATCTAGCTTAACACACCTTTGAGGTGTCAGAAATAGTACCCCTGAAAGGCATAAACACTCTTGAGAAAGTGTGTAATCTTGTTAACTGCCCTGTAATCCAATCCCGGCCTTGCTCTCTTTCACCCTCACGTAATCTTTCTGATAGAAGCTACAAAACTGTTATTTTTCCAGAGCATTGGAGGTCTTGCTCCTTGGCATATGTTGGGAGTTTGGCTCAAATGAAGTCTTGTAAAAATTCTCTACAGTTTTGGACATTCTTACGTGGACACTGGGTGAGTGTACTAATTCTGGACAAAGTAACAGGGAGCATGTTGCGTCTGCCTGTTTTAACAGTACTCTGCAGTCCAGCCTTCAGGAGGCAGTCCAGTCGGCATTTTTCTCTATCACATTCTGACGTCTGTGACTAATCTCTCAGTTCTGTGCACAAAAGAGGAAGAAACGATATGATTTGTATCAATCTAGAACTCCTTGTACAAATGGCCTAACAAGTTGGGAGTTTTCTTTATTTTCTATTGTTACTGAATTTGTTTTACTTCCCATATAACATATATCAATTAGTCTAGCCTCTTATCCAGTACTATCAGACCAAGGTTAGTAAATCTGTTTTTCTTTTTCCTGTTTTAATTGCTTTCTACCATACACCCTGTCCCCTAATTTCACTTGCATTTTGTGATCAGCTCTTGTTGTCCTCTGTATGAGAAGTTCATTCACCGCCATTGCTTTAGATAAGAAAGTAATTACTACCTGAGGGCCATGAGGCAGATGCTCCTCCTAAGAGAAGTAGCCTTTTTTTTAAGAGTTTTGTAAAATGCTCAGGGAATTCAACTGTCCATTATGAAATAAATGCAATAAGCTAGGCCTCCCTTCTTATAGGGAATTATACCATATTTTAGAATACCAGTAGTTATAAGAGATCCTATAGTAAAGAAACCAATTTAGTGTTGTTTAATCTAGCAGTTTCCAAATATTTTTCACAGCGGGAGATTTTGTTGGTATGTGTATGTGTATATGTTTGTTTGTTTCCCCAAAACATTACATCTGCCACCTCAGGGAGTCTGCTCTGACTGTTGTCCCATTCTCCATTGTGATAGTTATGTGGTCTATTATATATTTATTGCTTATTTTCTCTTAAATTTAGCAACCCTCCTCACTATACTGTAAATTCCACAAGAGCAGACTTTGTTGATTAAGAGCAGACTCGGTTTTATCACCAACATTCAGAAACTTGTTTTAATATAGCAAACATTGAAACAAAAGGATCAGTCTCAAAGAATGAGTGTTTCATAGACTTATCATCTAATGCATTTCTGTCTTCCTTATTTGTATATCGTTAACAGAAGACTATATTATATTTGATTAAAAGTATTTAAAACCCTATTTCAGCACTTGTTGAAGGAAAGCTAATTGACAGAGAAAGGTCTATTTTTTATGCCTCCTTTTCTGCTAATATATAAATGTGACACTGGTATCATAAGTCCACATAATAAAATCTATATTTATAATAAGTAGGATGCTTCCTGTTACATAATTTGACTAGAAAAATTATAAAAACATGGCTTTTATCCAAACTTTCTTATTGGTAATATTTAAAAATTAAAATAAATGTTTTTGTTTCTTTGGTCTTATTTTCCCTTTCTTCTTTGCCAGTACCATTTCAGAAAGTTCTAACAGAAAGTTTACCCATTCTATTTCATGTACCTTGCCAAGTTGTCTTTCAGTCTGAATAAAATAACAATTTTCAAATCAGATTAACTTTCATTTTAATATATTGGATGGTAGTCTTCAAAACAGGGATGGAATGGCTGAACCACCTGGGCATTGTATAAGTCTGGCTCTACTCAGATTGTTGTCCTCTCTTGGTTTGCTTCTAGAAGTAATTTGCCAAAAAGTTAAATGGCTTTCAGCTGGGAAATCAACAGGCCTTCTTTACTATAAACTATTTCACTTCATATCTGAGCAAACTAGTTCTCTTGAAAATACATAGTCCTCATTCCTCTTAGGTAAGACTAGTGTTGTTCTACAATCTTATAGTTTCTGATAGAGCTTCTTCAGAAAGCCTGTGTTTGTGCTAATCAGGACACTTTGGTTTTCACTCATCCCTAGGAGAAAATGCAAATCTCTATATGTGCATTTAATAATGACTCCTTTAAAGATTTTGCTATCAAAAGAGCACAGAAATAGAGCTATTTTGTAGATTGTTGCCAAAGTAAATGCCAGTATATTTAAGGCAGCTAAGAAAGCCTTCTCTTTCCAGGATTTTCTATAGAACTGTTTTTGCACACACACACACACACATATATATTTTATTTTACATCATTATAGATTCCAAAACATCACGTCATAGCAGGAGGGCAAGTTAGATATAGAGAAAGAATGTGTTTACCATGTTGATTTTCTTCCTCATTTGAATAGGTTTTCAGTGCAAAACATTCTTCCATTATAAATTATGTCCAATTTCTAAAAATAAATAGAGGAAAGTAAAAAGAGTGAAATATTTCTACTCAGAATAGGAAGTTTGCAGATTTTCATTTATCTCCTTACTAGAAGTCCCATTTAAAAAATTATTTTTCTGGCAAAATTTGTGCACTCTGAGCAAAGATGAATCAGTTTGACTTTAAAATATTAAAGCCATGGTATTTATTTGAAAGATACTTAATCAAACTTAGTGTTACTTAAGATAGAAGTTGGGGCAGGAATAAAGGTTAATGCCAGAGTAACTCTCTCAATTACTCTCTTATATCTCTGCCTCTAAAATATGTTTAGATTACTCATTTCAGAAATAACACTTTGACACACATTCATACAAGAGCTCCCTTCTATCTTTCATTTTTCTTCTATTCTCTCAACACCCTTGAGATCATAGAATACATTCTTTTTCTGTGTATAATGCATTCATGTTTCATATTGTGTGACAGAAAGAGAGAGAAAACAACCAGGAGAGGTGGTAGAAATTAGAGAATTATAATTCATATGATTTGTGAGAATGTAGCTCTGATTACCAGAAAAAGCTTACAATATATTTGTAGATATAATAAAGTGTATTAGTCTGCTTGGGTTGCTATAACCAAATACCATAGACTGGGTAGATTAGAGAACAGAACTTCTCACAGTTCTAAAGGCTGGGAAGTCAACATCAAGGTACTGGCAATATAGGTTTTATTCTGTATCCTCTTCTCTTGCCTCGAAGGCAGCAGCCATCTTTCTGTATGATCACACAACCTCTTCTTGTTTGCTTGGCAGGAAGGGGGCAGGTATCAAGCTCTCTGGTACCTCTTTTTAGAAGGACACTAATCCAATCAAACCAAGCATCAACCTTGTGGCCTCATCTAACCTTACTTACCTTCCAAAGGCCCCATTTCCAAATACATTTACATTGGAGGTCAGGATTTTAACGTATAAATAATTGAGTGTTTGGGTATTGTTTTTTTCATGTTTCATTAAAAACAAGAATCGTTTTGATAGTTTGTAAAATAGTGGAAGATAACAATTAAATTCCATTTTGTTCAATGTTTATCCAAGTAGAAAATGTTCATTTATGTGTTTCTTAATATTATTTAGAGTATAACTCAGAACTGTATTTTGGGAGATTTATTTTGATATATGTACTTCTTTTCTTCTTCTCAATTCTTGATAGGAAAAGATTATAATGGGAAAGATGTATCAATGCTTTAATAGTTTGTTGTCATGGATTATGATCTTTATTTGCTGTAAATTATGAGTTTGGTGGAAGTATGTGTCAACTGGATCTTCCGGGAAGCAGACACTGAAATGGAGTCCACACAATTTGTTCGGAGATAACATCAGTGAGAGATAAAAGGGGGAAGAAGAAGAATTAGACAAAAAAATCATCAAACCCAGGTTCATATCTGACACATGAGAAAGGATTAAGTGAGAAAGACTGGGCAGCTAGACTAACAGCTTTCAATCTAGATCTGACAAAGTCATTTCAGTGGGACACTCCAGAGCAAAGATTGTCTGTCAGATGAGTCGGGCATTGGATAGAAATAACTGATCTGTAGTAAACTTATCATTTCCATTTATTGGCTCGGGCTATCGAAAAAGAGTGATTCATTTTCAAAAGTAAAGGAAGAACCTGAAGACACTAAGGTTGGGGCTGTCAGCTATCTGCACAATTTTGATGAAGTCCTAAATGGTGCATCATTTTATGGTTGCCACAGTTTTACTCCTGGGCCATCTGGACCTACTTCTACAAATGTGTTGAAGGAGCCGTTCCTCCAGAATTCTAGCAGGCTTCTTTTTTATTTTAAGAAAATGTACAAGGGTGAGATTAATAGCATAAAGTCAGCCTCAACTTCCACAGTTTTCTTGTTATCACAACTGGTGCTCATCACCTGCCTTGACACTATCCATTCTAAATTTGTTGACCTTAACTGTCCCCTTAATTGTGCCACTAGCTTCCTTGGTGGTAAGATCCAAACTCTCTTTCCTGAGGAGTTTAGCCTCTGATAAACTACCTTTATCAGGCTATTTTTGTTACACTTTTGCACTCATAGTTGCAACTGAGTAATTGAGTAACAATAGCTCTACCTCCTTCAGGTGATCAGGATCAATTATCTCCACTAATAAGGTGCTCCTCCACTTACCTGGATCCCTGAACACAAGCAGTGCAAAGTGCCCAATTGGCAATACTAGTTTGTAATTCCTTTTAACTCTTGCTATGTCCTCTGGGAAGCATGCACAAGCCATAAAGACCAGGGCCTCTAGCCCTGCCATGTGAATGACAATAAGTAAGGCCACTCCTGCTACCAACGACCATTCGTTACCAGTCTCCTATGTCCTTCCTTTTAGGAACACAGCTCTACACTTAGGTCTCTGATTTAGTGCTTACACTGATTCTAGAAAATGGCACCCCCATCTTCACAAACTCTTGGCACCATGCTTGTGCCTTAGTTGTGCCTTTAATCCATTCCAATGTTCTGTCAAGCCAGCTGCATCTGATTGGAGCATTATGAGATAAAACCAATGGGTCACATTGCCATGGGCCCACACCTGTATATCCTTTGCAATAAAGTGTGTGCTTAAGTAGGATATTATTTTGTGTGGTATTTTATATTTGTCAATTAAGCACTGCAGTACCCTGGATGCTGGCGCTGGCTGAGGATCTATGAACAGGAAAGGTAAACCATACTCATAATAATTGTCTTACTCTTATAGGGACAATGTAATGGGCCTTCAAGGTGAGAAGAACCCCAGGATGGCTAGTTGGGAACCTTTTGGAAATAGTGTCAAAATGGTAGCTCATAGCTGATTTCTATTGCTGACAGGTTAGAGATAGATAATAGCTAGATTGACCTTGACATTTGGAGTCCATGCTCTTGGGCCCATGTATAGTAGCCAGACTACAATAGTGGCCACTGCATTCATGTGCCTATCATATCACTCTGGAATGGGTGAAGACAAAAGCAGGAAGACATTGACTGACAGTCATTTTGTTTAATTGCTTATTCAATGCCTTTCCATGATGGAGGACTTCTGGTGGAAATTAACATATGATACAAATATATTTATACTTTCTACTTTCCACCATTTATCCATATAGTTCTGACCCAGACCTCTTTGTCTGATCTTACTTCTATTTAAAATATCAATCCAACTATATTCTGAAGTGAAAAATATTAATGTCTATGGAACTAATTACTTAAAATATGCAACTGAAACACTCTTTTCTAGGAAAAATACTATATTCTTTCTCTAATGGGAAAGCTAAAATTGCTAATACTAATAATAGTTTATATCCAGTAATAGTTTTCCAAATAAAACAATCCTAACATATATATATTATGAATATCTAAGAATATACATAAGATCCACACTTATTAGTATAAGTTGTATACTGATCCTGGGAAAATATTATATTCTGAACAAAAATAGAAAGTCAGAAACAACAATCAAAGGATTATTAAGAAGATTCTGAGAAACATGATGTAGTGAGACCAAATGGACAATTCCCATTTTCTTTTCTTAGTTAGCAACTGAAATTACCAAAATAATATGCAAGTGGAAAAAAAGAAATTGCTATGTTGCAGAAACTAGGGAGAATACTACCCTGAGTCTTAAACCCAGATGGATTTCTGTGGAGTTAGTATATTAGGGAAGACTGGAAAAGGATGGAGGATCAGTTCTCAGTCCTGTGAAAATGAGTCAGTGGGCATGGATGAGAGGAGGAGAACCTGAAAGAAATCTCCCAATCCTGTGGTTTCTAGTACTGAGAACAAACATGGCAGCTCAGGAGTAAAGCAAGACAATTTAAAAAACTCAGAATGACTTAGCCTTTCTAAACACATGTGACCTTCTTTCTTAAAAAAAAAAAAAAAAAGGTGTAACCACTCCAAACCAAACCATTTTAGGACTTAAGAATTTTCCGCCAGATTTTCCAATAGCAGGCTTCATTAAAGCAGTAATTGACTTTCTTGACCCACAGGGTTACTGAAACTAAAAGCTGTCAAGCCTAGCCATATTGGTACCTGAAGAGAACAGAATGAAAATAAAGTCATGTCAAAAGCTAGTTTCTAGCTGAGTTGTTGTTGTTTTGCTCCTTTTAACTAATCCAGAGAAAATATTAATACAGTTTTAATTTCTTAATCCCTCAGAATCTCACCCAGGATGCCTTGACCTTGAGCTGGAAATATACGTTTGCATAATTTATTCATCTAACATAGTGTTATATTGTCTGTGTAGGAATTTATTTTTGACATCCTTCAGTATGAACAGTTTTATGTAAGTGTGCGTAAATGGATTCTAATCAACAATGTAGTAGAGGATGGTTAGTTTTTGAAGCAACTCAATCAGCAAAGCATGTTCCAAACCTGGTCTCTTAAGCACTTCTAAGAGCATTATCAAAATTTCCATCATATTGTTTGTTAATTAGTATGAGAGGTATCAGAACAAATTTAGAGAAATAAGTGGTATTCAAAATATGTGTTCTGGTAGAAAGCCCATGAATGAAAGAGAGAAAAATATCTAGCAAGATCAGTAACTATTGTTTTTTTTAATTCATACTCTCAATACAGAGCTCTTTGGTATCTGTGACCTCTGTCTGCTGATCCAGTTCAATTATTAGCTGATATGGTATTAAGATTGTATTGGAATTGCCTTTCATGTAAGGTATTTTTTGGAGTTTCTTTAACAAAAGAGTAAGATTTTATTGAGTCTAGAAATAAATGTGTGTTTGTTTTTTTTAAATTTTACTCTATCTTTCCAACTCATTGTATTTATTTTTAAGAATTTGGTCTAAAAAGACTATTATGGGAACATATGACCTAATAGTGAAATTATGGTAGAATTGATCTATATCACTCCCTTATCTCCTGCCAATTTTTGAAGACATTAATAATTAATGAGATTATAATGAATGTTAAATAATTAAGTTTTCTCAAATTCATAATACATACCCCTAAAGAGATTTTTTTCCCTATCAGTTGTGCAAGAGAGAAAGGAAAGGGTAATTCAACCACAGTTTTGTGGGGTTTTCTTTTAGAATTAAAGAAACATACAATCAAACTTCCACATACACACAGCCACACACACACACAATAGTGGATATCAAGGAGCATATTCTGAAATGTAAAAGAAAAAACACAAAACATAGTACAAAAGAAGGTGATTAGGAGCATAGTAAATGACAAAATAACTGCTAAAAGTAAGTTAAGCAACTTATAAATATCTGCTTTGCACTTTTTCATTGAGTAAAAGTTCTGATATAAGAGATTAAACATCCTTTTTTAAGATGATTGTAATGAAAAATGTGTTATCAGAATAAAAGTTTGTGTATGTTTTTATTTCCAACCACTTTATCACTAATTAAAGACCCCAATCTCGTGGCACTATGTAGTAGCGAATGGTTAGTTTTTGAAGCAACTCAATCAGCAAAGCATGCTCCAAACCTGGTCTCTTAAGCACTTCAAACAGCATTATCAAAATTTCCATCATATTGTTTGTTAATTAGTATGAGAGGTATTATAACAAATTTAGAGAAATAAGTGGTATTCAAAATATGTGTTATGGTAGAAAGCCCACGTTTGGCACTAGGTGTAAACAGGTAAATAATCATAAAATCCACCCATCTTTAATCAGTGATTGGTCCAGAGATATCAGTAAAGCAAGGACTACAAAAATCCTTCCTTAGATTTATTTTATAGAACTTGGCAGTGAAATGCCTGCTTCATTTCTTGGATGCCTGAGGCTCCATGGACATGAGCCTAGAATATCTGTAGCTAGAGATTCATTCCTGCTTGAGCAGCTGGGCTGGGAGAATCCAGCCAACAGGCAGAAAGAAACACATACAAAAGAAAGAGAAAGTCTAGACAATATTCATCTTTTATGAACCTCAAAGTCAGATTCATCCTCTCCATAATTCAGCAGCAGAAATAAATACAAATCTCAACATTCCTTAAATTAGTGTATAAAGTTTCTGTCCATCAGAAACATGTGTAATACAAGCAGAAAGAGGAAGTCTTGGCAATGTTAGACCATAAATGGGGAATTGGCTGACTCAAGGGACCAGGAAATAGGGCACCAGTCTCACAAACTGAGAGGTGTTATGGGATGAACTGTGTCTTTCCAAAAATTGGTATATTAAAGTCTTAACTCCCCACAATTTTATAATGTGAGCTTCTTTGGAAATATGGTCATTTCAGATGTAATATTAAGTTTGTTAGCATAATCTGAGTTCATTTGAGTGGTCCCTATTGCAGTATAAGAAGGGGAAATTTGGACATAGACACACATAGAAGGGAGATGATATAAAGAGACACAGGGAGAAAAAGGACCATCTACAAGCCCAGGAGAGAGGCCTGGAACAGATCCTTCATTGTAGCCCTGAAGAGAAATAAACCCTGCTGACACCTTGATTCCAGACTTCTAGCCTCCAGACCTGTGAGACATTGTCTCTATTGTTTAAGCCCAGTTTGTGGTATTTTGTTTGGCAGCCCTGAACAATAAATGCAGATGGTAATAATCCAAGTCCAGAGGCGGTAACAGCCATTAAAATATCTCTATGATATCTGGCTACTCTGACATTGTATGGGCTCAGTCTCTTTAGTTGACTTGGTAAATAAAAAAAGAGATTGCTCACTTCTTTCTCTTTGAGTAAAAAGTGCTGCAAGTTTGAAACAAGTAAACGTAAAATGTGACCTGTCTAGAAAGAAAGAAGACACAGCAAGGCAGATCTACAACATTGTTAAGGCTGGTCATTTCTCCGTAATATGCTGAGCTCAGGAGGAATGGAAGAGACTTACCAGTTATCAACACCAGCATCTACAAATCCTGGGTAGGCTCTTATTTGAACTTGTTGACTTTAGAGATTTTTCTGGCACTGTTTTTAGCCGATGAAGTTGACATTCAGTCAACGTAATATTTTAAGGTTCCTGAATTGCTAGAAAAATAGCTTTGAGTTCCTCAACAGTAATAAAAATCCCAGTGCTTATACCCACTCAGTCAGAACAGGAGAGGTCAAAGCTTGCCAGCTCAAATGGGACAATTTTCCCTGAGCTGATGTAAGAAACCAGGTGGGTGTTTTTAATTGGACTAATATGGATTAACAAATTTACCAGGATCAATCTTGATTAATAATTTCAGGTGTCCACCCTAGCCAGTTTGGCTCAGTGGTTGGAACGTCAGTCCTGGTTCAATTCCAGTCAAAGGCATGCACCTGGATTGCAGGCTCAATCCCCAGGCAACCAATCAATGTGTCTCTTTCACATTGATGTTTTTCTCTCTGTCTCTCCCCCTTCCTTCCACTCTCTTAAAAATCAGTGGAAATATATCCTCAGGCAAGGATTAACAAATAAAATGTTTTTTAAAAAAACAACAAAATAAAATAATTTCAGGTGTCCAGGCAATGCAGAGGCCCAGGTAATGAAAGGAGAGGTCTACAACATCCTCCATAATTACCCGGGTCCTTCCTTTTCACTTGAAACATACGTTCTTTGGCCCACAATCATGGATGAAATTTCTAAGTGTATTGGTTAGTGTCTTACATAGCAGAGAACATTTCTTTTATAAAAAAAAAAATTACATTATACCCAGATACTTCCCTAGCTTGTGTGATAGTTTTCAAGAGCCATGCACACATAGCCATGGATCTGAGCAGAGTTTACCATAGCCAATCCTAAACCAAAAGCATTTGACTAGTAGCATCCATAAGTAAGGAATTTGCCTCTGCGAATGTCATCCTTCTATTTATCAAAAGGCAAATGTCTTCAAAGGGATTAAACAGGTTCCTGCTTTCTTTCCTTCAGTGTGATCATCCATCTGGTTAGGGGATGCCTAACCAGCAGAGGAATGGCTCCAAGGCCCTCTGCTTTATTGCCTTCTCCGCAGCCCCAATGGCACTCTCGGGTGAGCATAAAGCAAGGAAGAAAGGGAATGTTTTCAGTTGGCAGAATTTGGTGCAGTTTAGGAAAGACCTTTCATTCATGCTATTCCATTTCCTTGAGGAGTAAGTGCTTCCGTTTCTATTATATCTGGCCTGGAGGAGAGTGGGAGCACTAGATGATGACAGTTTTGTGATACTTTTACTTCTAGTCTTTTCTGGATGGCTGATTTTTTGTTTTGTTTTGTTTTGTTTTTAGTGTGCCCCAACTTTCCATCTGTTATTAAATATTGGCTGTATAAAAGGCAGTGAAATGTATAATATAATCCATACATTTCATGGTGATGTAGAAACAAATCTAGACCTGACTAAAAAGAATTCCAGAGAATGTAGGCATCTGGACTTGGATGTGAATGAAACAGCTGGACTTGACTTAAGGACTTTTCCTTTCTGTGAGTGTGTTTGAGTTATATGTGGAATGATAGCTCAGTATCAGATAGGGAAAAGTTTGGAATTGTATGTAAGTGTATCAAAAGGTGTGTTTAAGGGATATGTGTATATATGTGTGTGTTGGTTGTTCAGTCAGAAAGTTGAAATCTATGGCCATTGCCTAATTCTTTCTCATCTTTGTTTGGCAGCATTCCTGCTTCTCTTAACATAAGAAACAGCACATGTACAGGCTAGACCAATCATCATGCTCCGAGTTGTCAGAATGATAAACACATGGTGGAATCAAACTCCAAATCATTTTACAGCCAGTGAGAGGCTTTCTGTTTCCTCACTAGTTATGACAAAGACTTAGGGACATTTTGCTCTAAGATGTAGACATCCAACACAAAATTGCCACGATAATAATTAACATGTTTTGTAGCATTTTCTATGTGCTAGACAGAGTTATATGGGCTTTCTTATATGCAAAGTTAATTTATTCTAATAATAACCCCATAGTAACTGTGATGGTCTTTTATATATATCTATAATAATAAAAGCATAATATGCTAATTAGACCGGACGCCCTTCCAGACGAAGCCAGGGTTGTAAGGGAAGCCTGGGTCCCGGGTACCAGAGGGAAGCCGGGGCCGGCAGCCAGGGAAGGAAGGCCTACTCTTGCACGAATTTCATGCACCGGGCCTTAGATTTACAGTTTCTATTGATTTCAGGGAAGAAGGGAGAGGAAGAGAGAGACAGAAACATCAGTGATGAGAGAATCATCGATTGGCTGCTTCCCACATGCCCCACACTGGGGATCAGGCCTGCAACCTGGGCATGTACCCCGACTGGAATTGAACTGAGACCTCCTGGTTCATAGGTCAATGATCAACCACTGACCCATTGAGGCCGGGCTGCTGGTCTTTTCATATATTAACTTTGCTAAGCTATAGTCTCCAGGTATCCATTCAAACACTAATAAGTGTTGCTGTAAAGACATTTTGCAGATTTTATTAAAGTTTATTAGCAGGTGATTTTAAGAATAGTACCCCAGGGCAATCTGGGTGGGTCTGATTTAATTAAATGAAAGGCCTCAAGAACAGAGGAGTTAGTTCACTGAGAAGAAAAGAATAAAAAAAAAATTAAATCTGTGGACAGCAACCTCAGCAGAAACCTGAGAGTTCCCTGATGGTGTGCTCTAGAGACCTGGGATTGCCTAAGCAGCCATCGCAGCTGTGTAAGCGAATTCCTTGCAACAAATCCCTAAATATATGTCTCCTTCTGATTCTGCTTCTCTGGCTGAACCCTGACTGATATAGATTTGGGCACCAGAAATGATTCTATATAAATAGAATCTTAAAGATGCATTTCCTAAATTGGTTCAGGTTCTCCAGCTAATTTTTTGGGAAAAAAAAATAGTTAGATTTATAGGTACTACAGTCTCTAATGCCAGTGGTAAAGAGGGCACTGGTAGCCCGTGTCACGATGTGGCAACAGAGATACATAAAATATTTTCAGTGGATACTTCTAACCAAATTCTCATAGACTATAAGGTTCTGTATTTTCTACCTTAGGACATTTTAGCCATATAAAGAAATAGGATGGTATTGGCTGATTGCCCTAACTGTGCTGCAGAATGTGGGGAAATAAAATAATGAGCTCCAGGCTTTAAATTTTTGGTGCAAGCTATGCATAAATCACCTAAAGCTTCTATTACTGTCCTGAAAGCTACAAGAGGCTGGTTTCTGTTTAAAAAAACAAACAAACAAAATAAAACCAGTCTTATCCTATGAGTGACTGAATCACAACACGAATTGAATTCCCAAATATACTGTGTTCTGTCAAAGTCAGGATGTTGCTTCAGAAGGGATAGAGTCCTGAAATCTGAAATGGGTACATATGGGCAGATACCAATGAAGTTGGAGACGTGGAACCTTTGCATTCTGATGGGTCTGCTCTGATATAGAAGTAGTCCTTCCACCCCTAGCTACAGAGGTTAGCCCATTTTTGTCTAAAACATATGTGATGGCTTCTTCTGAAGTATTTCCCTTTCAAGGCACTGCTGATTGTCTTCAGGGCATATCCCACCACCCTTCTTTGCTTCTAGTCCTATAAATAGACTGAAATTATGTCAAGCCTGAAAGAGTGAATGAGATGCAAAGAGTAATTTAGCCCTAGCCAGTATGGCTCAGTGGATAGAGCGTCAGCCCTTGGACTGAAGGATCCCAGGTTTGATTCGGGTCAAGGGCACATACCTTGGTTGCAGCCTCAATCCCTGGGCCCCAGTTCGGATGTGTGCAGGAGGCAACCAATCGATGTGTTCCTCTCACATTGATGTTTCTCTCTGTGTCTCTCCCCCTCCCTTTCAGTCTCTCTAAAAATCAATGGAAAAATATCCTCAGGTGAGGATTAACAACAACAACAACAAAAAGGGTAATTTATGCAGAGGTTGTGGGTATCATAAAAACTATATGGTTTTTCCACCATATGCAGAAAGAAATCTGGATAAATGGATACTAAGGGTATGGGACTATGGTGATAGGAATATAAAGTTGATTCAGGCCACAATTATTGATTGGTCCCACTAAGCAGAGAATCTGGATGTTTAATTGGTTGACAAAAACATTGACACAAAGTAATCTATGCTTAAATGAAGCTGAAAGGCCAAAACTGCCTTGGTATTGTATGAAGAAAGGTATCCAAAGGCTTAGGTAAATTAGATTGCTAGAGAGCATTTTTCATGTAAGATCTTCTCACTTATCCTGGGAAGTTACAGAGTATACAACACAATTTCACCATGACTTCGACAAGTACAATTTTGAGGGAACTTCTGCATCCTTAAAGAGCTCTATGGTTGTATATTACAGGAAAAATTCTACCACTAAACTAGACCCTTAAACACAATGGAGATAATGGGAACCCAGGATTGCATGGCCCAAGTAGTGTCACTTAATTAACAGAGACACAGTGGATGTGGTTACCATAGTGGACAGTGGAGCCAAAGCAACCATCAGGATAGTCTAACCTATAGAGACCTATAACATTTGCTAATTGAGCATGGTATCCCTAAGACTGAACTATATGGACAGTATACTATAATTACCTTATCTGTATAAGTGGCACCACTCACTACTACCCTAGTGATCCACTAGTAAACTTTATGCCTCCTCTAGGAGTTAAAGCTATGATTCCAATGAATAGGAAGTTACGACTGTTGCTTGGACACTTTGGTTCCTCATGCCTCTGAATGAACAAAGAAAAGTATAACTGTATTGTCTGGAATGATTACCAAGGGAAACTGAGCTCCAATAAAGACACAATGGAAGTAAAGAAGAGTATGTGTGTGTATTCACTTAAAAAAAAACAAGTAACTTTTGAAGTATTCTTTAGATGTTATATTTTCTTCCCTTGAATAAATTCAAAAGTCTATGGAATTAATCTGAGTGGATTAAGGATAATGCCCATGCATACTAAAATTTCTCCTTGTAATATTTTAAGGTACATTTTCTCGCTCTTCACCAGAGAAATAAAGTCAAATGTCTCCAGGTACCAAAAATGCAGGATAAATAATTGAATCAGTCTTCTGCAACAAAATGGGGAGTGGCAAATGTTGTCGATTACAGGGTTAATTTCAGGACATTACTCAGACTACAGCAAAGCAAATATGCAGAACAGATGCAACCACTGCCTCTCACCTTCATTATTCTCACTCTGAAGAATTATGTTTAAGGTATATTCCCAATTAAGTTCACTAGAATATGTTTTATCAATATAGTCAATTAAACAGGAGTTACAAGTAGGCATGTAACAAAAAATAAAAAAAATTCTCTGCATTCTCATAGAAACATATAATAGAATGGTGGGTTTGTGGAGAAATGGGAAATACTGATAAAAGGATACAAGCTGTCAGTTATAAGGTGAATAAGCTCTAGGAACCTTACAGTACAGCAGCTGACTATAGTTAATAATACTGTATTTGAAATTTGCTAAGACAGTAAATTTTTAGCATTCTCATGTTAATTAACCAGATCGTGGTAATCATTTTCAAAGCATGCATGTTTGCATGAAAATTATATTTATATGTATATATTATATATGCATGTATATTTGGATGTATGCACATCCAGAGAGAGTGAGAGAGAGAGAGAGAGAATAATAATCTCATGTTTCTTTTTCCAATTTTATACGTTTTGTTATATAATTATTTATGATCTACTTTGAAACCACATGCAATGTGACAAAAGAGTCAATGTTTATTAATTATTTTAACATATGGATATTGTTTTGTTCTAGCTTGTTATTTTTCCATTAATTACATTGGCACTTTTGCTGAAGTTAATTGATTATATATGTGTGTAAGTCTTGATATCAGATTGTGTGAGTCCGTCAACTTCATTGTTTTCAAAGTAGTTTTGGCTATCATAAAAAGGTCCTTTACTTTTGCAAATAAATTTTAGAATCAGCTTGTCCATTTCTAAAATAAAACCTGCTGGGATTTTGTCAAGATTGCTTATTTTGTAAGATAATGCTAAATTCAAATTGCTAACATTTTATGAAATGTTAGATGGAAATAGAGAGCATTATGCTAAGCAAAATAAGCCAGTCAGAGAAAGGTAAATATCACATGATCTCACTCATTTGTGGAATATAATGAACAACATAAACTGATGAACAAAAATAGAACCAAAGACATAGAAGCATTGAACAGACTGTACAACCTATGAGGGAAGGCAGGGGGTGAGGGGATAAGAGATCAACCAAAGGACTTGTATGCACGCATATGAGCAAAACCAATGGACACAGACAGTAGGGGAAGGTGAGGGCTTGTGCTTGGGGGAGGGGGTGGTGAGGGAGAGGTCAATGGAGGTCAAAGGGTAATATGCAAATTGACCATACCTCTGCTACACCCACAAGCCATGCCCACCAGCCACGCCCACCAGCCAATCAGGAGCGGGTATGCAAAGGACACAGACACCAATCGGGTGAGGGCCTGAGTGGTGGGGTGGGGCAGGCAATGAGGGGATAAGGACACATATGTAAGGACACATATGTAAACCCAAAGAGAAATGGTGGCAGCCACGGAGCTGGAAAGAGTAGGAGGCTAGGGTTGCCCCCAGCGATGGAGAAAGCCAAGCTTCTGCAGCCCTGGCCTGCCTTGGCCTCCGCTTAAGGCTACAAAGTTTCACTTATAGAAGATACATAAATCCCAACGGAAATGGCTGCCACCACGGAGCAAGCAGGAGAAAGGAAACTCATGTAATACTTTAAACAATAAAGAATTCTTTTTAAAAAAAGTGACTTAAGTAGTATTTCCTCCCATTTTATTTTCTAGAAGAATTTGAGAGGACATACAATTTTTCTTCCTTAACCAAAAGACTTGTATGCATGCAAATAAGCTTAACCAAAGGACACAGACACCAATAGGGTGAGGACCTGAGTGGAGGCGTGGGGCAGGCAATGAGGGGATAAGGACACATATGTAATACCTTAATCAATAAAGAAAAAAATATTAAAAAAATGAATAAATCCATTTTAAGACAAAAATAATGTTTAGTAGAATTAATCAGTGAAGCTCTTGTGGACCTAGAATTTTCTTTAAGAAAACATTATTATAAAACATGACTAAATTTCCATAGGGTATATAAAGCTTTACAAGTCACTAATTATTGCTGAGTTGGCTTTTTCTTTTGAGGGATTTGTCTAATACATTTGAAATAGAAGTCACTGAATGGATTTTAGCAGAATGAGATGTGTTTTGATTTCCAGTTCAATAAGGTTACTCTGGTTTCCAGATAGGAAATAATGTATCAGGTGAAAACAGGAGACCTTTTGACAGACATCATATCTAATAAAAGGGTAATATGCAAATTGACCATACCTCTGCTACACCCACCAGCCACGCCCACCAGCCAATCAGGAGCAGGTATGCAAATTAACCCAACCAAGATGGCTGCGGCCACAGAGAGCAGGAGGGAGGCTTGGGTTTCCCCAGCAATGGAAAAAGCCAAGCTTTCCGCTGGCCCTTGCCAGCCTAGGCCTCCACTCAATGCTACAAAGTTTCAATGATAGAAGATACATAAACCCAAAGAGAAATGGCGGCAGCCACAGAGCTGGAAAGAGCAGGAGGCTAGGGTTGACCCCAGCGATGGAGAAAGCCAAGCTTCTGCAGCCCTGGCCTGCCTTGGCCTCTGCTTAAGGCTACAAAGTTTCAATTATAGAAGATACATAAATCCCAACAGAAATGGCTGCCACCACGGAGCAAGCAGAAGGCTTGGCTCCACTCTTGGCTACAAAGTTTCAATTGTAGAAGATAAATAAATCCCAGATCCCAAGACCTCTGCTTGGGTCACCAGGGGGCGTGGCCGGCCTGAAAATCACCACAGGCCCCTCGCCCAGGCCGCCCCACACCCCAAGGGATCCCCCACCCTGATCCAGGACACCTTTCAGGGCAAACCAGCTGGCCCCCACCCATGCACCAGGCCTCTATTCTATCTAATAAAAGAGTAATATGCAGATTGACCATCAATCCAACACACAAGATGGCTGCCCCCATGTGGTCAAAGATCCTGCCTCCATGTAGACACAAGATGGCCAGCAGGGGAGGGCAGTTGGGAGGGACCAGGCCTGCAAGGGAGGACAGTTGGGGTTTATCAAGCCTGCAGGGGAAGGCAGTTAGGGGTGACCAGGCCGGCAAAGGAGGGAAGTTGGGGGTGACCGGGCCTGCAGGGAAGGGAAGTTGGGGGGGACCCAGGCCTGCAATAGAGAGCAGTTTGTGGGGACCAGGCCTGCAGGGGAGGGCAGTTAGGGGTGACTAGGCCTGCAGGGGAGGGCAGTTAGGGGCAAACAGGCTGGCAGGGGAGCAGTTAGGCATCAAACAGGCTGTCAGGGGAGTGGTTAGGGGGTGATCCAGCTGGCAGGCAGAAGTGGTTAGGGACAATCAGGAAGGCAGGCAAGCGAACAGTTGGGAGCCAGCAGTCCTGGATTGTGAGAGGGATGTCCAACTGCCCATTTAGGCCCGATCCCTCCAGGATCTGGTGGTTGGACATCCTTCGAGGGGTCCCAGATTGGAGAGGGTGCAGGCTGGGCTGAGGGACACCCCCTTCCATGCACAAATTTCGTGCACCGGGCCTCTAGTATTTAATAATCTTTGTGAGATGTCAAAGGAGATTTAGGCGATGAAAAAGGCAAAGAAGCTTTTTCTTTATAAGAACACAAGTCAAATAGACATATTTTTATAAGCTGTAATATGTGGTGATTTTGCAAATATTAATCATGTATTTTCTGATGACTATTAAATTGCATAGATAAATCTGAGATTTAGAGAAAAATGATTAATTCAGATCTATACTTTAAAACTAATTATGAACAAATATTTCATACCATGTCATTATTTTGTACATATTTAAAGGCTACTAAAATGTTCTAAATATTAATTAAAATTTTCATAGCCATTATATTATACAATATCTAGAAATATGCATGTTTCCACAAAGCATATAAGAAATTATGGTATTCAAAAATTTAAGTTATCTGTGTGTATAGGCAGTATTTATGTATTAGTACTATGATGAACTTGGATCTACTATTGGATAATGAGATGAGGAGGGGAAAAATGTACTGTTATAAAATTGTTTTTTAAATATGTTATTTCCTCCTGCCTATTCCCTTTTCCACTGAATGAGCTAAACAGAGGACAGAATTTAATGCATATAAAGTTTACCCTTCATTTTTTGATACTAGTAATTTTGGGGACATATTGGATAGCAGTTTTGAGAATACAGGACTAATGTTTTTCACATGACATATTATTCCAAAACATAAAGGAAGATCTTAAGCTAGGAGATTTCAAATATGTTCTTAAAGGACATATGAGAGACTAGATTTAGATGAGCTACCCAAGTCCAAGATCATTTTAATCTCTTTGCAGAGTTCTTCATTCCTTAAATTTGAAGCATCACATCTTTCAAAATTTATGATGTTCATTTATATTCCAGATATTATAAGATATTCACATTTCATTATCATTTTCATGAAACATGTCTGAGAAGTCCTTATGATAAAAATAACAAAGGTGTTTTAGGGCATTCCTGAGTTCCTTGAAAATTTTCTTCTATTTATTGTTAAAACTGGCATATATTCCTTGGATAGGTATTCAAAGAGCAGCAGAGTCTGGGTAAATTGTGACTTTGCCAGTGTCAGTGGAAGTTTATGAATTGTTCATGAAAATCAATCGGCATCATAGATCAATGGAGCCCTCAAAGGACTTGATTTTTATTATTAAACACTTTTTGGTTAATAAAATGCTCATGTGAATGAAATAAATGATGCTGTTTTGTGATAGATAGCACTCATTGTCAAGAAATAATGACTAGGACTCAAATACAATGTGTTGTGAGCATAATGGAATGGAAGACTATATTGAACATTGAGATATAACTTTGTATTTGAGATAGTATTGAATTATAAATTAACCATTTCAATTTTCAATGGTGAATAAAAGTAATATTACAGGATTTAAAGCTGAAAAATTGGGGATTGTTTCAATATCTTAAGAGAACCCAAGCATGAGATTCTTAGAATAAAACTTAATCTTTGAAATATGTCTATAAATGGTTTATTTGTGTGTGTGTATGTGTTAAATTTATAAATTGCTGGCTGTTTTTCTTCCTGGAAAACATTATATAATTTGCTCTTTCTTTTTCAAAAGTATACCATTAATTTTTCCTTCATTTCAATGCATTTTAACCTGCTTAGTATAGATAGACATATGTAATCTGGATATAGACATTTTATCTTTATGTAATTTAGTATTTTACACTAGCCCTTTTTATACACTCAAGATCATTATGCATGATTCACCTAACTATTCTACAACCTATTTATGTCAGTGAGTCACATATACCTTCGTTTTAGGCTTCTTTTCTGCATTTGAATGAGAGTCCTCCTAAATGGAATTCTAGTCATAATTCTAAAAATAAACCTAAATAGAACTACCTCTGGAACATTCTAAGTAGAGGAGCATATATTTTATCTTAAAAGACCCTCAGAGTTTTTTCTCCACATTTCTTGCTACCTTATGTAGGCATTTGTATTGTTTCCATTCCATTTAGATTAGGCACATTTTCAAAAAAATCACAAGCATATTTGCACAGTGTATCCATCTTACCATCATAAATGAATTCAGTCTTTAAATATATGTATTTTAGTATAGATTTCCTCAAACTAGAGTCTTGATAAAAATGCATCTTGTTGACAGTTTTTCTTTTTATAATGGCGTTCTAAAAGTCAAAGATGAGATGGCAAAATAGCAAGAGGTAGAACTCTAGCTTACATGAAATTAATTCGAATTAAAAATATAACACTTCAAAGTGTAACTCACAAAATTAGATTTAAAAAAAATTACAAAATGTACTTGAGGAAAAAAAAGTTTGAGCTAAAGAATCTTCCTGTATAACTCAAGTTGTCGGGGCATTTCAGATAATAAAATGTTAACAAGCTTGGAATGATCCTGAGCAACAACTTAAACCTCTGAGCAACTTCACAGGCCTGTTGAAACTAATAGTATACAAATTTTCTAATGACCTGCATGAAGGTTATTTTGTTCAAACTGTATGAGTTCCACATTTTTGGACTAATGATAGTGCATATAGATTATTTTTTCCGTTTATTAAACAAAGCAAGATGGAATGGAATCAATTTTTTTGCATTGTTCCATATAAAGTAAAGGTTTTATCTTCTCTACATATATAGGGATAAAAATATCTCATCGAAGAACTACGTATATGAACTTGGTATGCTAATTCCTAAGGAGTGTAAACCATTCTTTTATTGGTTTCCATCAACATCTTGGTGATCAAACAAGAATATGTATATTGTGTATGCACACACACACACACACACACACAAACGAATACACATACACACACATACAAATTGTGCATATATATTATATTATATATACTATTTCATACTTGACTTTAAGACTGACTGAAAGAAATATAATACATAAACCTTATATTATTCTGACTCATCAGAGAATAATTTTGTGCTTTGGCATTGTTTATTAACTCCAAGGGAGAGTATTTTAAGAAAGAAATAGCTTATTGGTAATAGAAGCAATAATGTGTTTCTTTTAACTAAAAAAATATTCTATTTTAAAGTCATACATGAGAAAATTCTTTTAGATTTCAGGAATATAAAAATATATATTAGCTTCCCCTTTTTAAGAAAATTAATACATTTTAAATGTATATCTCTTTTGCATTTTTTTAGTAAGAAGCCTAAGGCAAATTGTTACTCTTGCCAAAACCTAGTGGTACCTATTTTTTACACTAATTTTACTCCCCGTTTCAGCTAATTTTCCTACTTTTATTTTTCCCGTGTTCAAGTTTCCCTTGTTATATCCTGTGTGGTAGAGATTACTGCAGACAAACTATTTTATTTTTCTATTGGTGTATCAGATTGGCCACATAAAATAGTGAGATTTCTTTCTAACTTTGTTATCTCTTTAGTGAATTGCCTGTAATTTCCCATCACACACTGGTTTTAAGTTTACTCAATAATAAAGCTGTTTTCTTTTTCTCCTACCTTTGTGGACAGGTTTTCTGTGTTGGCAGATTTTGTTTTCAATTATATTCCCCCAATAACACTCTACATTATTTTATATTGCAAAGTGTCCCCCTGGTTGAGATCTTCAAACATAGGGACAGTACACTTTTCAATTGCTTATTGCTGAAACAGGAATGTGCCAGTTTATAAAATTTGAAATGTCTATGATTTAATATATAACTTAATAATTTGCATGTTGTAAGCATGCAATAGAAAAATTCTACATAGCTAATGTTAAACAAATTGTGTATGTCTTGTATAGAGACAGGTAGCAAGGAGGTATCTATCCTAACCGCATTTAAATTCATGTTTGTAAAATGTCAAGCAAATCCTTAGTGGACATTAGGATCTATCTAGCACAGCTTTTCTTTCTTTCTTTCTTTTTTTTTTTTTTTTCATCTCCTAGGACAATCCTTTTCCAAAGACCTAGAAACTAGAAAAAAAATTTCAAATATAGTTCAAGAATTTGGGCTCTGGAAATGATAATTTTTGTTTTGTTTGTATTCTATGGTATAATATGAACCAATCTTAGGAGGGATTTGGGTTTTAAAGAGTACTCCAGAAACATCGGAAATAGGCTTTGGCACCAGTCCCGTAATCCCTTAGCCACAGGGTACTTATAGGACAGTGTAAAATAGGTTTCAAATTGGAATATGTAGGATACCATATGGATACCATATTCGGCTTCTTTTCTGCATGTCTTCCCAAGATAACAACCTTTTTGAAGTTAATAATAAAGTGGCAACTTAAAAAAAAAGAACTATTTTTTACTTGGTGCTCATTAATTTATATATAGATCCTGCCCTTTTTAAGATAAAACCTGCTGGTTATTTGAAATCTTTTATCTGTGATCTTTCAGTCGTAATGGATTATTTTATTTGAAAGTAAAAAACCTCGTTAAATTTAAGCATGTTAAAACTCAGCACAGTGTGTTTCTTCATCTCATCCCACCCTGACTCCAGCACCTATGAGCTCTCTTACATTATGTTTACTTCATAGCCTGAACTCTTTTAAACTGATATATAATTTACATGTTTATTATACTTATTTTCTTTTTTCTCTTCTCCCACTACAATGTAAAATTTTATGAGGGCAGATATTTTTGTCCATTTTTCTCACTCATGCATCTTAAGTGTCTGACATAAATTGTGCTCAACAAATGTTTATGGACTATTTTTTTTAAATAGCCTGGGCTCAATAAATGTTACTTGAATTTCATTATCAGTTAAAATTATAAGTTATTTTTAAACCATTACCCATTCATAATGAATGTTCTTAGATTTACCTACTTACATTTATTGACTATGATCTCGATAAATGTCTTTTCAATAGAAAAGCACCTCAAAAGCCACCCAATCAACTTCATACCAAGGTTGCTGAAAGTCACATAACCTCTGTTTGAGTAACTTCACAGAGGTGTCTACTTGATAACATAGAACACTCCATTTTTTTAACACAGCTATTTTGCAAATGTCAATCTTAAGAGTGTCCCACACTCCCAATAGTGGCTTTCCCTCAAAATCGTACCCCAGCTTTCAGGGATGAATGAAGGAGGGAGCATTGGGCTTAGCCAGGGCAAGTGCTAGAGGTGAGACTAGCATGGTTTTGAACTCAGAGGTGCTAGATCTAGAAGAGTGTAGAACATCTGAAAAATGGCTCCCTAGAAAATATAAAGAAAATCTGGGTGCCAGTTTTTGGAGATAGTGGATTAGGATGGGTGTTCTCAGACTGGATGAAGCCTGAGAACAGACTGTAGGCTAGAGTTTTAAATGATTACCTTCACCAGGTCCATAATTCACCATAAAAAGCCAATGTTAGCACTGAATGCTCCAGGTGAGCTCTGATTAATAGTAGACTGTAGCCTCCCTATAATTCAATATTACAGTTGTATTAATTAAGCTCAACTTTAATTCTTGATTTTTAACAACTATGTATTTCTTTCCATAAGAAGCAGTTAATATCGAGCAAGCAGACAATTAATTCCAGTAGATATTTTCATCAGGATTTACTATTAAATCAGGATTCCCACAACTGGGCTTTGTGCAATTGAGTCTTTGAACATAAAGCCAGGGCTTACATTAGTTTCCCATTTTAAATTTAATTAGTGGAGACTATCCTCTTGCATTACCAATAATTATATTTTGATTCTGACAACCAATATTTTAGCTATTCTTTCTAGATGTATATTCATGAACTGTATTAGATATGATTTCTATGTTTACTCAGTGATAAAATGCTTAAATATCAGAATGGATGGAGCAAAGCAGAGAGAATTTTTTATGCTCTTACCTATCTACTATAAGATGACTATCCCAGATAGTTAGTTATGTGCTCTACTTTGGTTATTTTCTTAATTCCCACACCTCTGTGAGTAGATTAAAAATAAATGAATGAATGAATGAATGAAATCCCTAATAAGTTTAAGCAGCTCAATCAAGGACCAATTTATTTAGTAAGTGATTGAAGAAGAATTAAGTCAGGTTCAAAACCAAAAAAAAATCATATTTCATACTATTCTATTTATTCTATTCTATTTTTGGTTATATTGAATTATTTAATTTTTCCCATCACATTAATGTTAAGAAAAAATCAAATTCAATTTTACATTTACAGACAATGATATTGAAAACCACAAATGATATTTTGATCAAATTTAGATATCTTGTTAGTTATGGAAGAATAACAAGTACATTTGAATAGTCCTTCCAACTACAACATTATGCTACCTGTCATCCTATATAATAAAAGTGTAATATGCTAATTAGACCAGACGTCCTTCTGGATGACCTTCTGGATGAAGCTGTGGGTTCGAGGGCCGAGGCAGAGGCAGCTGCCATGGCGGGTGGAGGCTGAGGCAGCTGCTGTGGCAGCGGGGGCCAAGCCCCTTGCACGAATTTCATGCATCAGGCCTCTAGTTGTATTAAAACTTGCTTCAGAGCATAACGAGTTCAAATGATTGAGGTATGACTTCATTTCCAAGGATTTGTAGTGATTTATCCCAGATAATTGACAAAATATTTGAAATAATGATTGTATTTTTTGCTTTTACTTTTTAAATATATTTTTGCTTTGTTTGTTTTGGCTTATAAATCACTGAGTCTGGAAGCAAATTCATTTAAAGCCACAACATTTCCTGTCACCATGTTCTCCTCTTATCCATAAATTTAAATGTTCTTGATAAACTCCATAAATTTAAATGAAATTGACCTACCCTTGAAAGTTAATAGGAGAGAAACCTGTGGGTTAGGTCTGTTTTATGTGTCATCTACTAACATTGCACCATCTGCCTCAAGCAGTGTACCTATTCCTTGCTTTCTTTATTGCTATGAATAGGCATCACAAATTTACTGACATATAAAAAGTACACATTAAAAAAATAGCATTAAGCACAGTAAAAGAGTAATTCAATTAAACCCTTCCTCTGATAATCCCAGTGGGGGGAAAAATGTTTAAATTGATTATGCCATGAAACTGGGCACATTATTCTACATAGCTAAATGTCAATTAAAAGTTAAATTTTGCATTGAGTTTTAGGTATAAATTTAAAATGGACATGAACTAGATGTTTGTTAACATAAATGGTTAAAAAAAATTATATATATACTAGAGGCCCGATGCACAAAATTTGTGAAAGAGTAGGCCTTCCTTCCCCTGCTTCCAGCACTGGCTTCCCTCTGGCACCCAGGACCGGGGCTTCCCTCCAGCCCAGGCTTCGTCCAGTAGGACGTCTGGAATGGCATCTGGAAGGACGTCTGGTCTAATTAGCATATTATCCTTTTATTATTATAGATACATATATATTCATATATGCTATATATGTGTAATCATGCAGCCATGAAAAAGAAAGATATCCTACAATTTGCACTAATAGGGATGAACATGAGGGCATTATGCTAAGTAAAATAAGCCACACAGAGAAAGACAAATGCTGCATGGTATCACTTATATGTGAAATCTAAAAAAGTCCAACTCATAGAAAAAGAGAGTAGAGTGGTGGTTACCACAGCTGAGGTGGTGTGGAAAATGGGGAGGTGTTGACCAGGAAAAACACTTTTAGTGATAAGGTGGGTATGTCCTGGAGACCTAATATACCATACAGTAAGGTGACCATAGTCAATAGTGCTGCATTGTATATTTGAAATTAAGTAGATATTAAGTGTTCTCACCACACACACAGCAAATATGTTAGGTGATGGATGTGTTTATTAGTTTTACTGTGATAATCATTCTACAATATATATGAACATTGCACACCTTAAAGGTATATCATTTTTATTTGCAATCCCTCAATAAGTCAGGAAAAGATGTATTAACTTTTGATAATTTTAATAATTCAGAAAAACATGGTAAGGTTTAAGGTTGGGTTTAGGGCTCGGGTTAGGGTTAGGGCAAGAGTTAGGATCAGGATTAGGTTTAGGGTTAGGGCTAGGAGTAGGCTTAGGGTGAGGGCTAGGGCTAGGGCTAGAGTAAGGGTTAGGATTAGGTTTAGATTAGGGTTAGGGTTAGGTTGAGGGCTAAGGTTAGGATTAGGGTTAGAGTTAGGGTTAGGGTTAGGGTTAGGGTTAGGGTTAGGGTTAGGGTTAGGGCTAGGGCTAGAGTCAAGGTTAGAGTTGGGTTTAGGGCAAAGGCTATGACTATAGTAGGGTTTAGGCTAGGGCTAGGGTTAGGGCTAGGGTTAGGTGTTGGAGTAAGTTTAGGGCTAGTATTAGGGTTAGGGTTAGGGCTAGGACAAGTGTTAGGTTTAGCGTTAGGGGTAGGGCTATGTCTAGGATTAGGGTTAGGGTTGGGGCTAGGGTTAGGGTTAGGACTAGGGTTAGGGCTTGTGTTAGCTTTAGGATAAGGGGTATGTTTAAGGTATAAGGAGTTCAGCCTCTTGGCAAAGGACCTCAGAGATGGCCTTGCATGGAGCTAGCTGGTGAAGAGCTAGTAATTATTTTGAGGGGGCAAAGGACTGGGTTTAGCGGATCCTTGCCTGAGGGATCTGGTTCCCATTTGGTGGACTGGCTTCATGCTGACCTCCAGAAGATAAGGGGTGGTGACCTTGAAGGTGCATTTTAAACATCTACCTAGGTGGTTTTGATGTAGATAAGGAGCAGGTCACAAGGAGTTAATGAAAACATGGGTGCCCTGGAAGGCTGGAGCAGGTAGAGAGGGATAGGGGTAGGGCTAATGCTAGGGTTAAGGTAGGTTTAGGTTTAGGGTTAGGGTTAGGGCTAGGGTTAGGGTAGGGTAGAGGGTTAGGGCTAGGGCTATAGCTAGAGTTAGGGTTAAGGTTAGGTTTAGGGCTAGGTCTGGTTCTAGGGTTAGGTCTAGTGTTAGGGTTACGGTTAGGGCTAGGGTTGAGGTTAGGGTTAAGTCTAGGGCTAGGGTTATGGTTAGGGTTAAGGTTAGGGCTAGGGCTAGTGTTAGGGTTAGTGGTAGGGCTAGGGTTAGGGTTGGGGTTAGGGCTAGGTTTAGTGATGAGCTAGAGTTAGCATTAGGGTTAGGGCTACTATTAGGGCTAGGACTAAGATTAGGTTTAGGGTTAGGCCTAGGGCTAGGGTTAGAACTAGGCTAGGGTTAGGTCTAGGGCTAGGGTTTAGATTTATGGTGCAGTTAAGGCACAGGGAGCTCAGTCTCTAGTTGGAGGAGCTCAGTGATGGCCTGGCATGGGGGTGCTGGTGAGGAGGGTGAAGATTGTAACTGTTTTGATGGGACGCAGGACTGGATTAGCTGAGCCTGGCTGAGGGTATCAGGTCTCTTTTGGAGGTATTAAGTATCAAATTTCAGTAAAAAATTATATTTATAATCCAGTGTTTATTTGGTTGATGTATTACCTAATGATTAATTTATAACATTGGAACATCTCAGTAAGAAGTTGGCACTGTTTAAATATTGAAAATATTTTACTAGATAACTCCCAAAATGTTATGCCAAATTATACCACAAATTGCAACATAGAACCATCCACTTTTCCAAATTATAAACAAAGCCTAATGTTGCTATTAAAAACAATATTTGGTAGTCTATTAAATAAAAAAATAACATTTCATTATACTTTTATTAGGTGTATTTGAATACTAATAAGATTAATTTTTCTTGCATATTTTTCTCACTGTGCCTTCTAACTGTGCACAACCAAAGTGTTTTATGAGCCCTAATTTGCCTTGTTCTCCACAATTCTCTCTGACATTCAGAGACATAATGTGGGGAAATTACTAATCACAATCTCTTGAAGTTGAAAAAACTGTGAAATTAATATTTATATCTTAAGTAAAATTCAGTTATTAAAATTGATACCAGACATTTTTTTTTTGAAAACTTCCCAAACAAATAAACTTTGCATTGCTATTGTTGGGTTGGTGTCATAGCATTTAAAATAGCACAATTGATCAGTACTAATAATCCAGGAAATTTTCAAAACAATTTATGTACTTAATGATTGCCCAGCCAGCGTGGTTCAGTGGTTGAGTGGCGACCTATGAACCAAGATATGGTTTGATTCCAGGTCAGGGCACATGCCCGGTTTGAAGGCTTGATCCCCAGTGTGGGGCATGCAGGAGGTAGCCAACCAATGATTCTCTCTCATTGATGTTTTGATGTCTTTCTCCCTCTTCCTTCCTCTCTGAACTAAAAAAAATATATATTTTTAAAAAGATGACTAAAATTTAATTTATTGAACAGATACAGATAGATAAAATTCAACTTCATGGAATGAACATAAAATAACTGGGAAAATATCCTGCTCAATCTGCCTGCTTCTTATCAGTTCTAAAACTCTCCAAGTTATCTGGGTATCTCATGCTCTCTCAAAATGAAGCACAGATAACAAACCACTTGACTTCTAAATGCCGCTTTCTTTTGCAGAGAACACCTGTTTTATATAGACTACTTGCCCAAATTTCCCCATAAGAGGAATCTCTGAGATGGGGCAGACTTTTGTGAACACAAGATAGACTCAGAAGTTTTGTTAATGTTGATAATAAAACAGTTACAAATTTTATTTCACTAACATACTTGTGGAAAAATATATATTTATTTTATTCTGGCTCAATTGCTTTGCGCCCTCAGAGAAATAAGTGATTAATATATGAAAACAATGTTTTAAAAAGTAATAACATAAGACTTCAGCTGAGGCTTGGTGAAAAAGCAGCCTTACTCTAGCTCTTCTCTCTATGCAGCGCTGACCTTCATTCTAACAGCCCAAAATGAGAAATCAGAGCTCGGAGCCTCGGCTGGCCAGCTGTCATTTTGTCCCTGACCCAGGCGGTAAGTGATTTTGGTTAGCTTTCTGCAGTCCAAAAAGGTTGTTATCCAAAATAGTCCATGGCCACGAACCTGTCCAGCAAGGTGAGGGTCAGCTCTCCAGTTTCTGTAAAGCACATATTATTTGTATTGTTCTGCCTAGGAACTTGTAACATTTCCCCCTGTAGCTGCAGCAGGATAGGTCTAGATTTGTACCTTCTTACCAAGTTTCCTGGAACTCCAAGAGCCTTTTCAATTTGCTGATTCTTTAATGCAGAGTAATTTTCTACTATTATTTGTTTTCTTATTATCTCACCTCCTCAGTTGCGCTGTTCTTATTCCCATGAGCATTTTCCTGGTTCTGGGCTCACCACATGACATGTCTGGGGATTGTATGCTACGTGAATGGCTCCCGTGGAATTGCATGAGTGGTGGCCCTACCTAATGGACTTCTGGATTCTTTTTTTTCCCTTGATGATTTCCAAGTCTGTGTGATTTTGCTTCAAATTTTGAGATATTTTCCATTTGATTTTTCCAGGTCACCAATGTAGGTCTTAACATTGTCCATCCTTTTTTTTATGCATCCACATGTCTGTTCTGAACTTTCAATTTTGTTTTTTTAATTCTGAAAGACTGGCGATTTCCAAAACAAAAGGTTTCTCTGTTGCAAAGTCAATTTGAACTTACTATAGTTTCATATATATAAAATTAAATGACACAGACCATTAAGCCTTCAGAACTTGTACTAGAGATTTGAGGGAAAATGCTAGCCACTTAATATAGAAAAATCTCAGGATCTTCCTAGGAGGAACATTTTTTTACAATGTTTAATTTAAGAAATATTTCTGAATGAGATTACTCCTTTTCAAACATCAAAATCTCTACCAATATATTGCATATTTTATGAAATGAATTTGATGGTTGTACGTGATTGTGAACTTGTTTATTGATAAATGCTAGTTCTGTAGAATACATGGCTTTTAAGGTTTTCTACATTCTATGATGAAAAGTTCAAAAATGTTTGGGTTAAATTATTTTCTCCATAAATATGTACTCTATTTGAAATGTTTCTCCTTGGAAAAAATATGGTTTTAATAGAATAGGTGATATATATGTTCATAAAACTCATATTTTGCTAGATTGAAGGATAACATATAACAGGCATTAATGTTTGTCACTTTTAAACAATACATGCCCAAATTCTCACAGAAGTATTTTTACAAATTAGTTGTAAGTAGAGTGGAACAGTCAGGAATACAATGAGTGCACTGAAGGCATTGAAAAGAAACTACAGACACTAAAATAAATTAACCACTTAGGAATCATGAAGTCATACTTTATTTTATAGCAAAAGTAACAATAAAGCCAAGTGATATATCCTTGAAGTTACTGGAGAAGCCTGGCCTGAAGTGGTTGTAAGAGAACAATCCCTACGAGAGGATATAAGTTCAGTATACTCAGGGGGCTCACCATTCAGTAACATCCCAAATGAATGATGACATTCACAGAAACTAAGCCTTGACTATGACAGAGACATAGTGCACACTTCATCAGATCCGGCCTCTGTACAGTAAACACCGGACTGATTAGGAGCTACTTTCTCTCTGCTCTAAACCTATCGCTTTATACTTTGCTTTGTGGTGCTAGGGCTGCGACTTCGCAAATTACAGCTCTCTTTCCAGCAGACACTTGGCTCCTCTGTGCTAATAGGTGGCACAGAGGGACCCTGGAAGGCAGGAGGAGGAGAAATGACTTCTGACTGAGTGTATGCCTGGTTCCTGTCATACCCTAGCAGTGCTTCACCACAACAGTGCTCCCCAAACTAGCCTCATTGTGTCCGACAAGAGTACTAGCAGCAAGTCAGTTTTTCTGCTCTCTGCGAGGTCGGACTCTAACTTCCAGGGGTAACCTCTGCTGAACCTCTGGATTTTGATAATACCCAAACCTGCCCTTTGTTTCCTCAATCCTGGGTATAGAAGCTGCTCTGTGTAGTTATTTCTAGTTTACCTCAGTGTTTTCTTTATATATTTATATATGTATATATATTATTTCAGAGCGGAAGGGAGAGGGAGAGAGAGATAGAAGCCGGGATCAAGGACCTGAGGCTGCCCTCTCACTGCCAAATGTCCCCAGTGAACTCTAGCTCATAAGTGGCTAAAACATCAGTGGTGGGAGAGAATCATTAATTGGCTTCCTCCTGCATGCCCCCTGCTAGGGATGGAGCCTGCAGCCCGGGCATGTGCCCTGATTTTGAATGGAGCCATGACCTCCTGGTTCATAGGTCGATGCTCAAACACTGAGCCATGCTGGCTGGGCACCTCAGTGTTGTCTTTGTGTATTTTCCGTCTCTCCAGTTCTGGTGTTACGAATCCCTATATAAAATGTATTCTGTTAAACTATCCAGTGGAGTTTACGTTATCTTCACTATACCATCTAGGATGACTAATGATCTCTTGCAAATTTAATTAAATATCCTAACATCCCAAACCCTTGCTACCACTATCATTTACACAGCTTAGAAAACAAACTGGCTACTCAAGTGTATTCTGCATGGTTCAATCTATTATCTTTCTTCCTTTTAGATAGAAATTGTCACTGAAAGACTCTGCATCTCCCAATTAATTATGTCAATTGTTTTTGTTTCAAAAATATTTTGCTTGTTTGTTTTATTTTACTCTTCATAATTGATCACCTCAGTGGCTTAATAATTCAAGTTTTTATTGTTCAGAAATAAGATCCATTGCTAGTGCATCAGCTGTAAATTATAGTTAGGTGTCTTAAACATATATAAATTTAAAAAATAAGATTACTCCAGAGAAATAACTGCAGTAGAAATAGAAGTGTGGAGACAATGATGGGAAAATTGGATGTAGCTCAGTTTAGTTGGGGAATAATGCTTATTTTAAGAGAATTATCCTGTAAGTAAATTATATCTAGAAAATTTTTACTTTAGAAAATTAACTTTCATTTGTAATGCTAACAGCAAGACACCCATGAAAAACACACATGGTGTCAAAACAAGCCAAAGGAAAATCATTTGGGCAAAAAAATTAAAAAGGATCCCAAGTCAAATTTATAGAAAAGATTCCTTTATTAACTTTTGGTCGAGAATATGTTTGTATATTTTCAGAAAACAACTCCAAGACCATGTGGATTCCTGCAACAGAGAGGAATTGCTCCAGCCATGAAGACAGAAGAGAAACAGTCCAGAGATGGAAGACGCTGACGACACCTTGCCATACCAATAGTCAGCAGCTGTGCGTCGCTGCAGGTTGCCCAGGACCAAACCAGAGAGGGTCGGACCTGCATTACCACCATTTGTCCACCATCCAGAACTGAAATATCATTGCTGACATGTACACATAAGGAATGTTTGACATTGAAATTGGGACTCAAAAGAACTGTTGGCCCAGAAAGAAACTCACTACAGACTGATTCATTTGCCTTTCAGCATAACTATTATTGCTTGTCCCATTTTCGGTTCTTATAAGTGTATTTCTAGTATCACATGATCTCACTCATCTAGGGGAAATAATGAACAACATAAACTGATGAACAAAAACAGACCCGGAGACAGGTAAGCATCGATCACACTGTCAAGCCTCAGGGAAGGTAAGGGAGGGTGAGGGTAAGGAGGAGAAATCAACCAAAGGACTTGTATGCATGCATATAAGCCTAACCAGTGGTCACAGACAACAGGGGGGTGGGGGCATGTGTGGGGAAGGGTTCGGGAGGGGAATGGAGGGATGAGCACAAATATGTGATACCTTAATCAATAAAGAAATTAAAAAAAAAATAATAAAAATAATAATTTCAAAAAAAGAGAATTACTGAATGATAAGCATGTAGAATGAGGCAAAACTGCAGAGGTTCTTTAAAAGTGGATTTAAATTTCTCAAACTAATTTAACAGACATAAAAATATTGTTGAATAGCACAGCATATCAATCATCTCTCTCAGAAACTAAATAAGGGAAGAGTGCTATTTATACCTATAGTGGGTGCTATAGGCAAATCCCATCTCTCTCCTCCCAAGATAGAAATACTCATGGCATGACTGTCGGAGTTGTTGACTGCTGACACCACAGGCTAGATTATTGCTATTATCTCCATACCCAAGGGAGCTCCCTCCCCCAAGGTTACAAAACTTCCCCAAGAGAGCCTACTCCAGTGACTGATTGATATCGGGATATGAATGGCCACCACAGTGACTTCATTTGGAAGTCTCTGAGATGTAGCTCAGAGCTCCACATCTTAGCAGCTGGAGATTCTGTTTTAATTGCATCAGTCAAACTTCTTTTGACTTACTTTGTGTCCCCAAACTCCTCTTTCTTAGTTCAGATAGCCTTGAACTAACAGAACTACATGCAAATCTCTACCTCAGAATCTGTTTCCCAGAGAACCATACCTAAGAGATAGATCCAGGTGTGGTCCTAGCAAGAAGACCATAACATGTGTCTGTGGAATTAGAGCACTTGCAAGCCCACTGGAAGTGAGGATCTCATGACTAGTTGAAGGTAGAACACTATTATAGCTCCAGTCATGTTGTAGTGGGGCAACTATTAAAACTTTCATTACTGGTAAATTCCATTGATTGTAGTGAAAATAGAATACCTAATGGGTATAATATCTCAGTTGTTTGAGCAATTGTTCACAGTGTTATTTGCAAAGACTAAAGAATCAGATGACTCTGGTAGGAGCTTTGGAGGCATTAAAAAAAACACAGTGGAAAACAATGGATGGTTAGGGGGGAATTAATAAAAATCTAAAAACAAAATGTAAAAACATAGGGCTTTCTTTGCAGCCCATAAGTAAACTCATCTCCTGTACTTACAGAAACAAACAAACAAAAACAAGGATCGGGTCCAGGGCAAAAAATAGAGTTACCAGAGCTGAGAAGGGTAGATTATCAGAACAAGTAGGTTAACTATGAAAATCTTAGGGTTCTAATGTGAAGTGAGATTCTGAAATTTGGGTTAGAAACAACTAAGTTGGGCACTTGAAATTATTGAATCCCCATATTTCCTGTACCCTCTGGGACTCCAGGGTTCACTCCTTACAAAGAAATGGGGTTCACACGTTATAAAAGTGAATGGCTCCGCTTTTGTTGGAAGATAATGCTGAAACTGCTGCATTTCAAGATAATGTGTCTCCCTTGCCTTCACCTCTCCTCCTGACCACCAGACTACAACATAACCCTGCTTTGGAACTTCTGGACCAGCTGAGGAAAAAATAACTATGCCATGAGATGCCAGAGGACCTAGTCAATATACTGATATGCAGCATCTAACAGAGTATGCATGGGACTGGATTCTGAATTGGCCAGAACAAGGGAGACAACAAAATATAAAGTTGGATGTAAAAGAGAGTTTAACAGGATGAAATTACTTCCCTGTGACACAGAACTTAATATTATGACAAAATCTCAGGAACACTTGAAAGAAATGATGACCCACATTAAGGGAAAGAGAAATGTCACAACCCCCATGGTGGAGTGCAGGAAAAGTGTTTAAAAGAAAGCGGAACCCGGTATAAGACCAGGAAACCCATCAGCTAACTATGTTTGGTGGTGGGGCCTGGAGGACAACACATCTACCATAATAATTAGTAAAACACAACTGAGAGGGGCACCAGTGTCACTGACAAGCTCGTTAGTGGCTGTCCTCTGTAAGGGCTGACTGATGAGATGCACTTGCTGACTTGCATTGCCTGATAGCAATGAGAAAATAGAGGTCTGAAATCATAGCGGTCAGGAGGTGGTGATTACTCATCAGAAGTAAGATGAGCAAAATTATTTTAATGAGTAGCAGCATCTGATTGGCATCCAGGGGTGCCTGACCTGCAAAGAGTTTTGAGGATGGTTTAAAATACACAGAGCCACTCTAGGACAAGAATGATGTGTTTTCAACAAAAGCAGTGCTCCATCTACAGGAAGAAATCAGGATGGAGGGTCAGGAGGTGGAATGCAGCTGAGCCAATTAAAAGCAGTCCCAATAACTTGTCCAAGTTGTTTTCTTTGAGGCAGCTTTCAGACTTAGAACCCAAATCCTCAGGAGAAAGGATCATGCAATGCCATAGCAAATGAATATGGTAATGACCCAACTGATTCTTTCCAGAAGAGAAATACAGCCTTTACAAGAAGAGTAAACTGGGGACATTTTTAAGGACTGTGAATAGAGGATTTAAGTTGACATTACTACACAGGAAATGAAATAGCACCATCTCCCATTGACGGGATGTATTAGTTTCCTGTGGCTCCTGTAACAAATTATTAAAATCTTGGTGGCTTAACGCAAAACAAATGGATTATGGTATAGTTCTAGAGGTCAGGAGTATGAAATCGGTCTCACATAAGAATGCATGAACAAATTGTGTTGTGCCCATACAATGGAATACGACATAGCAATAAAAATAATCGGCCTCACTGAGCTGACATTAAGGTTATTGCCAGGGCTGTGTTCTTTCTGAAGGCTTTAGGAGAGAATCCATTTCTTGGCCTGTTCATCTTCTAGAGGCCCTGCACATCCCTTGGACCATGACCCTCTTCTTCCATCTTCAAAGCCTGCAGCCCATGGCTCAACTCACACATAATAATTATCAGACTTTGTTTTCATTTCATTGTCATATCTTTTCTGATTCTGCCCCTCTGCTTCTCTCTTTTACTTTAAAGATTCATGCAGTTACATTGGGCTTACCCAGCTAATCCAGGATAATTGCCCCATCTCCAGGTCAGTTGATTAGCAACCTTAATTTCATCTGACATTAATTCCTTATTACCATGTAGCATCAGATATTTACAGTTTCCAGTGATTAGTACATGCACATCTTTAGGGTGTCTTTATTCTGTCCACTCCAAAGAGGTAACATGTTGATCTAATAACAAATTGAGAACCATGTCTGGCCTTATGGGGAGTTCAGTGGGTCCCCAGACCATTCAGTGGTCATTTTCCTAGCCTCCCAATATGGAATTGGAATGGGCACCCTTTATAGTTGGCAGAACTACCATGTAATTTTCTTGGCCTGTGAATAAAGAGCTAATGCCGTGAGGGAGGTACTACGTAAAATGTCTCTGTATATTACTAACCTCAAAGACCCACATGATTCAGTTATGGAGTATCCCACTGCACATCCATTTAATTCATGCTTTCAGCCTTTTTTAACCAAATGGATCTGGAAGATGACAGGGTACAGTACAAACTCTAGCAAGCCTCAGAAGTATATTAACTCTCACAGCTTTGGAGACATTTAGTTCAAAGGGAACTGACTTTCATGTTTGTACCACAAAATAACATAGAGGTCCACTTTGATTATAGTGTATTATTTGAACAAAATGATCAATAATTATGTATAATAAAGATATTGGTGACATACATGTGCTCCAAATATTAGAAGATAAACCCTAAGAAAATTCAGAATAAGATCAATGAAGTTTTAGGGAGGTCACCATTTTGGGAATGTTGAAAAATTTCCTTCAAATAAAAGCCAAATCATTGTGCTTTAAATTTTCCTTCACTATGAAGAAAGGAAAATTCTTTTTTTAAAAATATATTTTTATTGATTTCAGAGAGGAAGGGAGAGGGATAGAGAGAGAGATAGAAACATCAATGATGAGAGAGAATCATTGATCGGCTGTCTCCTGCATGCCTCCCACTGGGGTTTGAGACCGAAACCAGGGCATGTGCCCTTGACCGAAATCAAACCTGGGACCTTTCAGTCTGCAGGCCGACACATTATCCACAGAGCCAAACTGGCTAGGGTGGAAAATTCTTGATAGGTCTCTTCAGGTAGTGGCAGCAACTTGTCACATACCTAGAAATATTGCTCCAACCCAATTACTGAGTGACAAAGAAGGCTGTCAGCTTTCAGTGAGACAGGAGGAAAGCACGCTGCAGCGGGTCCAGGCTGAAGTACAAGCACACTGCCTTTTGAGCCATATAACCTGGCAGATTCTATTATAACTGTGATATGTGTAGAAGGATATGATGCTATCAGCATTTATGACAAAAGCCAATAGGAGGATCTCAGTGAAAATCACTAGTGCTCCTGCCAATTGCCTCCTTAAATAGAAATCATTTGAAAACCAGAAATACTTTTGGGGACTTTATTTTTAAAAAATCGGGTAGGAAAGACAACATTTATTCTTCCATTTGATAAAACAACAAGATATATGAATGTTTTTTCAAGATTTAGATTAAGAAATGAAGTACAAAAATCCCTGTGAGGAGAGAAGAAAACTTGGTGGGCCCTAAAATTGCCTCAGCTTATTGCCTTGGGAGATTTTGTATATATTCATATAAAGAGTGTTACATGAATATTCATAGTAGCTTCATTTCTAATAGACAAAAGTGGGAATAATGCAAATGTCAATCAACATAAGAATGCATGAACAAATTGTGTTGTGCCCATACAATGGAATACGACATAGCAATAAAAATAAATGATCTATTGAGGCACACTGCAAGATGGATAAATGTTATTATAATTATGTTGAGTGAAAGAAACCCAACAAAAAAAAATAGAGCATACTTTATAACTTCATTTACATAAAATTTTAGAAACACAAATGAATCTATGATGACAGAAAACAGATTAGTGGTGTTTAAGGGAGAAACAGGAAGGAGAGGTCATAAGGAAGCATGAGGAAAATTGGGTGTTTAAAGAAATGTCCACTATCTTGATTGAGACAATGGTTATGTATATACATTTTCATTAGTTTTATAGAAAAACTACGTTATAACTAAATTTACCAAGTTAAATGCTTCTTGTAAGTAGTTACAAAAATCTAAAAGACAGTTATTTATTTAGCATTTTAAAATAAAATAGGTGTCACCATAGCCCAGGTGGCTCATTGACCACCTCTATTTCAAAAGGACCACTTTTTGTGGAATGAACACTTATTGTCTATGAAGGATTGCCTTATAGCACACATAAAGCTAATGAATTCTTTCAGACAATAAGTCTTTCCCAAGGAACTTTCCAGATTTTTATTCTACGGTACCTTTAGCAAGTTTATTTCTAAGATTGCCTTTCTAACAAGGTGCTGCATCTTTAGCACCTCAGCGTCCATGTATGAATCTGATGCAGAGCTTTTTATGATGCCCTCCCAGATCCCCTTCAATGGATCAGAAGCTTGCTCAGCACACTAGCCCCTCTTCTCCAGTCTATTATAAGTAAACTAGAGGCCCGGTGCACAAATTTGTACACAAGTGGGGTCTGGCCTGGTCGGTAGGCCAGAAGGGCCACGAGAGGTTGGCTGGTCAGCCCCACCCTCGGTCAGGGTATTGGGGGCTGGTTGGGGGCATGGCCAGCCAGGGGGAGGGTCCATGAGCATTTGACCACTGGCCCCACTCCCAATTGAGGTGTTGGGGGCCAATCGGGGACCAGGCCGTCCAGGGGCTGGAGGGGAGATCAGGGCCCAGATCAGGTCAGTTGACTGCCACAGTGCCAGTCATCGCCACCGGTTGTTCCAGTTGTTCTGATCATTCCGCCCTTCTGGTCACTGGCCTTTTATATATATAAATGGGAGGAGAGGGTGTTATCTTCTAACTACCCTTCTCCCTTGATAATTAATTGCTTAATAACTAGTCTACTCTATCATACTTAGAATTACTATGTTAATAAACCAAATCTCTTCCACTCTGGTTTCTTTGATTGATTCCAAGTTACATCTGATATATAGATAATATCTATTCTTAACCTAGGGCAAATTATTTTTTTCTTAAAAGAAAAAAAATTCTCAAAATATAATTTGCACTCAAAGTCTGCCACCTGCTTTATATTTATCAATTCTATCATGACCTCAAAGAGAACTTTAACCCTCATTATGCTAATGTTGTACAAATACCAAGTGACTCCAACATTTGCACAATAGACAAAAATTACTATTTTTCTATCTATGGTGATGGTGATATCTCTTCAACAGGATCAAGGAACAAACAGAATGCCATATAATTCTAGATGAAATATTACAAAGTGTGTATACATTTAGATGGTATTGTCTTATACATAAATTTGATGGAACACCTCTTCTTTCTCACCAGAGTATGGGAAACATGGTCAATAGTTTGTAAAGGGAGTATTCTATGTGCAACCAGTGTGCATGAGGGGTTCTCTCCTAAGCTACATCATCTCCATCCACCTCCTTATAGTGAACAAAATGGACATAAGCTAGGACCTGGGACTTAGCATAGTTTTCAGTATATATTACCAGAAAAATTCAAGCATACATTGAGGGAAAACAGATTTGCAGACAATTGAAAGTATACATTCTTCAACTACTTTGAAGTATACCTTTCATTACAAAGAGAAGTTATCTGTGACATAAATTAGAAATCATGGAATAAAAGTAAAGAAATAAAATTGGACACCATAAGCAGCAATTTAAGGGAGGATATTGGTAACTAGAGATAGAAATTTAAATTATGTTTATGTGTGTGCTAGAAAAACAAATTGATATTTTTTATGTCATAAAAACACACATATGTGTTCATGTACATATACTATATCCTATATAATAAAAGCCTAATATGCTAAGTGTCTGGTCATCCAGTCATCCGTTCAACCAATCAAAGTGTAATATACCAATGATATGCTAAGGCTGCTCAATCACTCGCTATGATGTTCATTGACCACCAGGGGGCAGATGCTCTGACTGGTAGGTTAGCTTGCTGCTGGGGTCCGGCTGATTGAGACTGAGCAAGACAGACTGGACATGCTCTAGAGCCCTCCTGCAGTTCCTCTTCGTCTGGCCATCCCTCCATGGCCCCAATCATGCACCAGTGGGGTCCCTCAGCCTAGCATGCAGCCTCTCACAATCCAGGACCTCTTGGGGGATGTTGGAGAGCCAGTTTCAGCCAGATCTCGCAGGCAAGCCAAAGACCCATTGGTGCACAAATTCGTGCACCGGGCCTCTAATACCAATATAATTGTTGTTGGTGATTGTAATAGTCAAAAATTTTTAAGAAGAAAAAGTAAAAGAGGACAAATAGCAAAATGAAATGACTTAAGACAAATAGTCATTTAGATTATTTAGAAGGTCAAGTCAGCAAACAGTCCCATAGGCTGAAGGAAATAGTAAATTCAGGGAAAATCTTTTTTTTTAATACTAAAAAATATAGAGAAGTAAAAATGCAAACATCAAGGAAATAAACAAATAACAACAAATGAGGTAGAGAGCTATTGAATTGTAAAGTTCTTCATAAACCAAAATAGCAGTCTTTGTTAAATTTTTTGTTTAAAATCTTCACCTAATATGTAACTTCATGATTTGTTGTGTTGTTGTTTTTTTAACATTATGGTTTAATGAATAAACTTTAAACTTAACGTTGATGAAGTTAAATTTTTAATTTTTAACTTAAGGTTATTGACTTTGTTCTTGTCTAAAAATTATTTGCTGGTTCCCAAATATCAAAGGTATTCTCCTATGTTTGCATCTAACATTTTTATGGCTTTAGCTTTAATATTCATGTCTATGCACCACTGGAAATTATTTTTTTGTGTATAGTGAGGAAAAGGCCACGATTCACTTTTCTTTAAATGTGGATAGCCATATTGTTTGAGTACTACTTGAAAATCCATTTTTTTCTCCATAGCCTTGGTGCCTTTCTAAAAATTACTTTGACCACGTAAGAGTGGAACTATTTCTGGTCAGAATTTAACCTGATAACCAATGACATTGACAATACCATTTATTAGTTGTAGTACTTATTTTGTAGAATTCTTAAATTTTCTACATAAACAATAATACCATCTGTAAACAGAGAGTACTTTACCTCTTTGATTCTAACCCTTAAGCACACTATATTTTTTCTTAATAGAACAGCTAAGATCTTGAGTAAGATTTTCACTAGAAATAAGGAAATTAGTTATGAATCCTTACCTTTATTCCTTTTTTTGAGATCATTTAATATGTTCACTATTATATACTACTAGAGGCCCGGTCCATGAAATTCATGCACTCGGGGAGATCCCTCAGCCCAGCTTGCACCCTCTCGCAGTCTGGGAGCCCTCACTGGGAGTGGACCTAAGCCAGCAGTCAGACATTCTTAGCACTGCCGCGGAGGCGGGTGAGGCTCCTGCTACCTCCACTGTGCTCACCAGCTGTGAGTCCAGCTCAGGGCATCTGGCTGAGTGGCGTTCCCCCTGTGGGAGCACACTGACCACCATGGGGCAGCTCCTGTGTTTAGTGTCTTCACCCTGGTGGTCAGTGAGCATCATAGTGACCAGTCATTCTGCTGTTTGGTCGATTTGCATATTAGCCTTTTATTATATAGGATGGGGTGGTTTTGTTGTTATTGTTTGGAAACCGAGATATTTTTTAAATATTTTAGAGAGAAATTACACAAAATTATAAGCCTGCATATCTCTAGTGATTGAGTATGATTCAGAGGCCACTGGTAGCTCATCTTACTAGAATTGCAGAAAGAAAATGAAGACTATTGTTAAAAGAGAAAAACCATCAAGAAACCATTTGAAAGGACTGAAATCTGTATGTTGAGATCTTATAAATGGCCCCTTTAATCTTCATTTTAATGATCTAATAGAGTACATACTTCTCTATTAATGGAATACATTTATTTTTCTTCTCCTAGGGCTTATGGATAATATTTTGGCTACAGTTTATATTTTATTCATATTGGCTAAAAAGACAAACACTATTGTGTCATTAGTAGTTGGCCAAACATCATGGAGTGATTTACATTAATGTTTATGTGACATAGAATGTAAAATATCAAATTATTGTCTCTTCTAGTTTGAATTAGCTGGTTTATATCCCAATATCTTGTTTCTTCAATAGTATTTTCTGTTTTTCTTTTCTATGCTCTATCAGCACATTAGTTAAGCTTGCATTATTCTCTTCAGTTACTTTTCATGGTGGAAATTAAAGCTGTACATGACTTTTAAAATATCCTTATCAGTGTACACATCAGTAAACCCAACTGCAAGTGTCTGAAACCAAGCTAATCAAGATTAATGCATTCATTTAACAGATGGTTACAATGTTATTAAAATGCAAATGATTGGTTTCTGCTAATTGTTCCACATCAGAAACAATTAATCAGGAGATTTTTTTCATTTTCTAATAGCCTTTGTAGAGTTTACCTCTAGAGATTAACATAAAAGACAAATATGTACATTTCTCTCATTAACCCCAGGAGAGTCACTCAACTTGAAAGAAAAGTAGAATAATGATTATATATTAATAGTAATGGGAAGAATTCTTTTAGTACTATAATTTGCTTCTGAGTTGTTTTGTAACCAATTTAACTAGTCTCCATATAATTATGTTTACTGGAATAGCTATTCAAATGTAATGGGATTTAGTGCCTTACTTTGAGTCAAAAAAGACAATTTAACTTCTTGAGTAAATAAACAGATATTGATACTATTGTAATAAACTGGCTATTAATTAATAACAGGAAAGGAGTAAAGGGAAGGCCAGATAATATTGACATGCCATTTGTGCCAGGAAGTTGCTGTTTAACATTCTTTAGGTCTGTTCTCCGCCGATTGATGGGAGAAGGGACTGGACAATGACACATGTCCAGTAAGGTTTGGGTGACTTTGGAAAGAGCTTGCTTGTCAATCACACCTGGGAGTGAGTCACTGGCCAGAATAGGCATGGCCACTGCAAGGGTGTGGAATCTGAAATACGTAACTCCTAAACAGAGTGCTCTTGGCCCTCTTGCTCTCTTGGGACTCTTGTGGGGTGTGCTGTCATGCTCTTCACTGGCCCAAATGGCTCAGGGCCACGTTGACTGCCCACACAATGGACTGGTAGAGTGGGACTAGTCTGATGCTGTACCGGACTCAATTCCCCTATGGAACGGAAACTTTGGACATTGACTTGGCTTCTAGCTCTACTGAAGCCCCAGCTGCATATTTTCCAGGACTAGTTTAAGGGAAATGGGAACCAAGGGATATAATTGCACTTGAGTAAACCTTTTACCCACATCTCATTCTCCAGTGCAAGTCTTAGAAAATTCTTTTTCCCAAGATATCATAAGAACCCCACTCCCACTAGGATTGGAGAAATCCCACCATGCAACCCTCTGATAACAATATGATGGTGGTTCTCACGAGAATAGTAACACCATGACAATGAGGTAGAGAAAATTTCAGATATACTAAATAATGTGAAGGTAAAGCCCAGAGTATTTTATTCATTCATTCTTTCACTCAATAATATTCTATTGAATAATTCTTTGTATCAGTTTACATTTTTTACTTTCAAACTATACTATAATAGTTATTAGAAGTTTAAAAAAGTAAATAAATTGCTAGGACTATTGTAGTTGGATCTGGCATATTTTTATGGAACAGGTAGACACTTGAAATAAACATAGAGTTTTATAATGAACTAGAGGCCCAGTGCACAAATTTGTGCACATTGAAAGGAAATTAATTAGAAGAAATATTTTAATATCGCTATTCGCCCTTTCTCTATAATAGAAGTGTCAACCAAATTCACAATCTACAATGACAGATGGAAACACATGTGTGCTATTGGTGCCAGTGAGAGCTTTATATGTATCATGCATGCATGAGTCAACTTAGCCATATATATATATATATATATATATATAGTTAACTTGCTTAATTAGACCTGCTTTCTGATTTAGCTAAACATTTTCCACCCCAATGAAGCACCCCAACTTCTCTTTCAGGTAATTTTCAGCAACACAGCAGTAAATATCAACACGAAGCAGATTATTATTGTAGATCACACAGGAAGAACAAAGGGTAAAATATTTAACTGCAGCAGTGTTTGACTATATTCTGCACAGTGAAAAAACCTGAAGTCATTTTCAAGGTCCACCATTTCTTACTTTTTTTTCAGTTGGGTCCAGTTTCTAAACTTTCTAAATCTCCGTTTTATGGCTAATGAAAAGAAAATAGGATTCTACCCAGTCTCCTTTCTACCTACTCCAGAACTTCTGTGAGGATCAAATGAGATGAGGCACAGGAAAATGCTTCACAGACACTTAAAGTGTAAAATGTTTGCACCTGGCTATAAAGCAAGTCGTGTTCCTGGGCTGAAGAAACTGCAAGGAGGCTAGGTAGAGGAAGCCAGGTGTTGCTACGTGATGTCATTAACAGGCACCACAGCGACCGTTTTTGGGCTGGGCTGGCCTGGGCTGTGGGCCGCATTTTGTGCCATGGAGTCTTGGCATTGTTCGCTGTGATTTGGTGGGCTGTAGTTCTAGGGCAGTGGTGGGGGCCTGTGTCCCACTTGGGGGAAGCCGAGTGGTCCGCGGTGTCTGTGTGTATCATGGCAGCTCCTGCATGGAGCGTCTGCCCGTGGTGGTCAGTGCATGTCATAGCGACCAGTTGGACGGTTGGACACAGCATATTAGCATTAAAACTCCATAGAGTTTTACAATGATAACGCATACTATATCCAGCAGTGCATACCTCAGGATGGGTGTGAGTCATGCATTCTTACTGCCTGGGGAAGCTCACAATACAGGAATCCAAATCCCCACCAGCTGCTCAGTTGTTAGCATGGAATTAAAACAAGACATTTGGATTTATATTAAATATAACCTGAGAAGGGAACCAATTCACTGAATTTATATAAAGAATCATCTTAACCTTTTCTTAAATCACACCTTCCTCTTTTGTGTTTCTATTACTAAGTGTTCATGCCAAAATTTCTGACTGACAAATTTGTTTCCTAAGCATCTAAATATTTCAGAGTAAACTTTCACCAAGCACCACAAAAGGATATATTTCTCAAATATTCCAGTTCTCTATGGATGTATCTAAATTTGCATTCTAATTTTGATGCTAATCTATTCACCTAAACTCACCTGTCACCAAAACATATACTACAGTCCTTTTTAAGCCTAGACCTAAAAGCTTTTAAATAAATATTTATAACTTCCTTTGTATTTATGCCATGTACTATTATTTTAATTGCTTGTAGATAATGAGAAATAAAGGTGGACTTATTCAATACAGCAAACACTATTTACAATGAAGGCTGAACAATTTAAAGACTAATTGACAATAGGTCAAGTCCAACAGAAATGGCAGATATGTAGCTCATAAATCTGTCTAGTTTTACTCACACAGGATTAACCAATGAGTAATAATTGTATACATATAAATGTAAGAAATTTCAAGGAAAAAAATCTAAACTTCTGGTGTACCTTGATAAATGTAATCTATCTGGCAATATTGGTCCCTTGTTACCACTTGGAAATAATGTACTGGGACTGAGATTTGGTTGCTTCATTTATATGGTTAAGTGTCTTCAGTTATCTTTCTATAGATGGCTTCATTAATTTATCCTATAGTCCAGCAATTTTCAACCTTTTTCACCTCATGGCACACATAAACTAACTACTAAAATTCTGAAGCGTACTAAAAATATATATTTTTTGCCAATCTGACAAAAAAATTAGGTGTAATTTTGATTCATTCACATCAGATGGTTCTTGTTGTGTTGGCTATTGCCATTTTTTTTCATTTGACAATCTCAGGAAAAAGAAGTCAGTGCCCCTGACTAAATAGTCAGGTGTTACATGTTTTAAAAATTCTTGCTGCACATCAGTGTGCCTTCCATAGCACACAGGTTGAAAATTGCTGCTATAGACATTTGGAATGATATTCCTTCTGTAAAATAAGATAAATTTTGAAACACCTGATTTATATACCACACTTGATTTTAAGTATGATGCAATAAAAGCAAATTGGTATTGCTAGATAATACCATCTATTTATTTGAAAATGTTTCATTTATTTTATTGGCTTTATTGTTTTATTTGATATTAATATACTGTTACTTTTGGGGAAAATTAATTCTTATTTTAAGTCTATGCATATTACTAAATTTAAAGCAAGTTTCTTATACCATGTTCTGTTTTTATTGTTGTTTTTTATTATTATCTTTATTGTTGAAAATATTACAGATGTCCCCCCACTTTTTCCCCTATTGTCCCCCTTCATCTGGCTCCTGCCCTGCCCCAGTCCTTCACCACTCTATTGTCTGTGTCCCTGGGCAATGCACCCATGCATATAAATTATTTGATTAATCTCTTCCCGTCCCATGCTCACCTGCCTCCCCTCTGAGATTCCTCAGTCTGTTCCATGTTTTCATGCCTCTGGTTATATTTTTTTTAAATCCAGTCTGCCGGTCTCTGTTCTTCAGGTAGTATATTTACATCATTTATACTTAAGGTAATTATTGCTGTTAGGGTTTAATTATTGCTATTTATCATGTGTTTTCTGCTTTCTATTTCTCTGTTTCTCTCTTCTTGCTTTTCTCTGTGTTATACAAATATTTTTTAGGACTCCTTGATTTATTTCTAGTGTTTTGAGTGAATCTCCTGGTAGAATTTTTTCAGTGGTTGCTCTGGATATTTGTCTACAACAAATTACCTACCATAGGTGGCTTAAACAACAAACATTTATTTTTCACTGTTATGGAGGCTGGGAAGTCCAAGTTACCTGTGGAACTCCATTGGTACAAATGTTAGGTCTCTTTATTGTCCCACGGATTCATGAGGCTCTGTTTATTTTTATTTTTTAAAATATTTCTGTTATTGCAGTTCCCAGTTCTACAATTTTTATTTTTTTGTAGCCTTTATTTCTTTCCTGGAGTTCCTAGGTGCTTTTGTGTATTATTTTCTTTATTTTTTCAAGAGAATTTATAACTTATGTTTGAACTATTTTTATGATAGCTGCTTTAACAACCTGGTCAGATAATGCCAACATCTGGTTCATCCCAATGTTGGCAGCAGTTGATTATCTTTTCTTTTTTATAGTCTTTTTATTTTTAAAAAATTCTTTATTGTTGAAAGTATTTTTTAAAAATATTTTTATTGATTTCAGAGAGGAAGAGAGAGGGATAGAGAGTTAGAAACATCGATGGGAGAGAAACATCGATCAGCTGCCTCACGCACTCCCCCGACTGGGGATGAGCCCACAACCAAGGTACATGCCCTTGACCGGACTCGAACCTGGGACCCTTCAGTCAGCAGGCCGACGCTCTAGCCACTTAGCCACACCAGTCAGGGCTATTGTTGAAAGTATTTAAATTGAGATTGTGATCCCCCTAGTTTTTGGCAGAATTAGTGTTTTTAATTATATTCCAGACATTTCAGCTGGTATTTAAGAGGTTTGGCTCCTATTTACTTTATTATTATTAGTTTTCAATTTTAGCAGACATTCATTTTGTCAAGTTTTATCATGCGGGTCATGCCTACTTTTGTGGGCTGTTGTGACAATGACCAATTTCAGAGTGTTCATGGCATTATATTGGTCTGGTTGGTTTATCTCCTGCCGTTGATTCTTGTTCTGCTACTTGATGGTGGAAGAAGTTTCTCCAAACTACATCAACTGTTGCCTATATGGGGGGTAAGAGTCCAGCCTCAAAAATGAAAGTGCTTCCCTAGCAGGTGTCATTGTGCAGAACACCCCTCTGCCTGTGGGGGACAAAGAGCTCTTTATGAGCTGAGCACTTGTGGAGGCTGGATCACACTTGCCAGTGCCCTGGTTGCACAGTATCACTAGGCGTAAGATGGGAGTCTGGGGTGTGATGGAGAAGAGCACATCTCCTGGCTATTTATTGTCAGCAGTGTCTAAGTAGTCTTCCTTGCTCATTCTGCCAGACTTGCCTGGTATTATCGTCAGGACACCTGTTCAGTCCAGCAGATGAATGAGTCTATCAGGGCCATATTCTGTTGCTAGGTTGGGTGGCAGAAATGCCATGCCTGTGTCCTTGTCTTCAATTGTTTATACTAACCTTCAGAATGTAGGAATAATTTTCAAAATGCTTTTCCAACATGTGATTCCTTCAGTCTTTGGGTCCCTAATCAATTTGCCAGCATCTTTCCATTTTTCAGAGTTCTCATTTAGTTGCTTTTTTGCATTATTTACAGGGATTATCTTATATAATAAAAGCGTAGTATGCAAATTGTCCCCTTGACCAGGAGTTGTCCGGGAGTTCAACCAGGGGGCGGGGCTGGCTGAGGGAAGGGAGGAAGGCCCTGGATGGCAGCGGCGGCGGCGGCAGGTGGCCAGGGGAAGGGAGGGAGTACCCGGCCAGCAGCTGGCAACTGCTAGGGATTCTACCAGTGCATGAATTTCATACACTGGGCCTCTAGTCCTATAAAATAAAAGCCTAATATGCAAATCGTCTGAACGGCAGAATGACCGGTGGAATGACAGGTCGCTATGATATGCACTGACTACCAGGGGGCAGACACTCAATGCAGGAGCTTCCCCCAGCCCATAGGCCCCAGGCCAGCCAAGGTGGGTGCCAGCGGGGGTCCCCCCAATCACCCCGCCAGTTGCCCCACAGATCAGCCCTGATCACTGGCCAGGCCTAAGGACTCTACCCGTGTACAAATTTCATGCACCAGGCCTCTAGTACTTATATATATAGAAGAGAGGAGCATGGAGAGAGAGACCAGTCTATGCCAACTTGCATGGACCACATGTAGCTTTGTTTAAAGATCTTTTGCACACAGATGCTTTTTCTGGTTTTGTTTGTTTGATCGCTTTTGTTGGGTGGGGGTATTATTTTATACTAGCTAGATTTGGGGTACATTAAATCTAGGTATAAATAGTTTTAGCGATATTTAAATGAATTCTCAATACCTGTGATTGTATTTTGGAGTGTTGTTTGTTTTTCTCATTTTGGTTATTTTGAGTTTTTAAAAAGGTTAATCTATTACTTCAATGTGAGAAACATTACATACACACAGCAGATATATTAAAACCTTGGCTTTCTCAATATATTAAATCATATTACAGTAAGATTTTGCTGACCTGAGACATTTAATCTCTTTAAGGTAACTTAACATTACTTCTCAGTTCTATCATGCATACATTTTATAGTCGAACTCTCAAAAATCAATAATACGTTCCTCATTTCAAGTATCTTTTAACTCATATTACTGTAACCATTTATTACACATAATACCATGCTTAATCTTAATGATCACTCTATGTAATAGTTTTTTGCTATCCATTTTTCACAGAAGTTCAAAAAGGTTAAGTAATTTTCCTATAGTTGAACAGAGATTGATGTACATTTCTTTCATTTTAATCCTCTTCATTTTTTCATGCTATATTTTTATAAATAAACCTGTATAAGAAATATCCTAAAGTTTATGATTATCTCATCTTGAGAAACTTCAAAAGAATAAATAAACAAATAAAATTTGTTTGTAAATACCTGTTACTATTATTTTTCGAAAAAGCAAGGACAACTTTTACTCATAACAGATGACAACTATAATATTTTGCTTTCTAGTATTAGTAATCATGCCTTTTTAGCAAGATAACAAAGTTAAGCAGCATAGAAAGTTTTTTCCTCAATTATATGATATTGCCTCTTATCTTCAGAGGCAAAAGAAGCTAATGGTAATTTTTGATTAACAGCAATTTCAGTGGAAACATTTCTTACCTATTTTAATTAACCAAATCTCAGATTAACTGACATTTTCTATGTCTTCTCGAACACACACTGGGCTCCTCTATTAGTGATTTTCCCTCTGGCACAGCTGTGTTTTTTCTCTCCTATGAGTTATGTGCTAACCAAGAATCAATGGTGCCCTAACTGGTTTGGCTCAGTGGGTAGAGCATTGGCCTGCGGACTGAAGGGTCCCAGGTTTTATTCCGGTCAAGGGCATGTACCTTGGTTGCGGGCACATCCCCAGTAGAGGGTGTGCAGGAGGCAGCTGATCGATGCTTCTCTTTCATCGATGTTTCTAGCTCTCTATCCCTCTCCCTTCATCTCTGTAAAAAATCAATAAAATATATTTAAAAAAAATCAATTGTGTTTGTTCCCCAACCTGAGTATATAAATTACAAATTTTATTGCCATTACATATTCTAATTAAATTTTGTTTCTAAAAATTAATTTAATACTGTGTAAATATTTATAAATGTAGTCAATAAAATTACTACTAAATTAGGTATCTGCAAGACAATATTAAAACATGAGAAAAAGTAATATAAATCTACAGGATTATGCTCCTAATTGGATTCACAGATGCCTTTAAGATCTTTTTATAATATTTCAAAATCATTGAAATTAGAAATAATACTTTGCATTGAACCAATGAACTGTCTCTTAAAAATATTTTTTAAAATAAGGGATATTATCAATGTATTGGTCATCCTTATTTAAGAAATTTAACTGTTCTCTTTCCTTAATTAAATTTAAAAAGGTGGCTTTTATTTTCTTTCCTTTCTATTAAATTTCACTTGCATTTATTTTGCATTCACTTGCATTAATTTTTACTTTTTTACTATTTAATATATATCCACAAATTTATATGGAGAGAAATTTAATTTGTATTAATTCTATAATCTTAATGATCAAAGAACAATATCAGTAATTCTTTATATATAAAATTATTCCATAAATCTATTTTGCACATTTCCAATAAAAGACGGAAATAAAGAGTTTATTCCATAAAAATAGAGTTGCTGCATCAAAAGGTAGATATATTTTTGAAGTATTTAAGACATATTGCCAATTCTAACCTTCAGGAAGTATATACCAATTTACACTATTAGTAATTTATAAAAGTGGAGATTTAGAGTTGGTATCTAATAACTTGGTCAACATGGTTGCTTTCCTTCATAATTTCCTGATTCTCATCAGGCATAGGGGTAGACAGTCGATTGCAACATTCTTTAAGCTCCTCTGACACTGACCTAAACCACAAACTTGCTTTTTTCCAATTTCTCTCTCTGTAATCTGTATGGTTACAAAAAAAAATTATCTATATTCAGTCAAGCTACTTATTTTCTAAACTGATTCCAAGCAATATGTCTTTCATATTTATGTTCCTTGGAACATCTCCATATCATGGACAAAGTGATACATAAAATCATAGTTCAGTTAACTCCCTCACTTTGAAGGCACAGGCATCTTTGCTTATCACTTAATTATCATCCAAACTATGGATGAACCTACAATGTCCTTCAGACACTGTGACTTTAACAAAATTCCAGCTTCCCTGTCAACTCTGTCAAAAAGTTCATTTCCATTTTCCAAAACTCTTTCTACATCTTAATGAATGAGTTCTTCAAAGGTCTTCCCTTTATCTCTATTCGTTCTATTAACTCTCAGGTAGAAGGGGATCTGCCTTTCTCCTATCAAGGCTTAACTACAAGTGAAAGTTCAATCTTGGATCACTTACAAAAGTTCATGAATATTTTAAATCTAACAAATTATTCAAATATGCATATAAATCCCTCTAAAATAAAACAGATCCCAGAATTTAAAAAAAAGAAAAGAAAAAAGTACTGACTGCAGATGTAGAACAGTTCATGGCTTACCAGATGATTAGTCTACCACTTTTTCTCCTCCTCTCAGATGATCAAAACTTCATCTAAGATAGACAATAGTAGTTTATAATTAGAAATGCGCAATGTATTTTAAAACATTACATAACAAGGAAATTGTGAAATTCACTTACTATATGGAAGAATAATTTTTCTCATTTTTTAAAATCCCCTGTTAATTTGGCCCCTTAAATTGTCCATGCGGATATGTGAAGATACCTCCATATTTAAAGAATCTATCCTAATCAGCTGCAGGATGATGTCAGAATCACTGCTCGGGAATATCAGCCAAAACCCTTCACAAATCCTTTCTTTCATTTCCCAGTCTCAGGGTTTAACAAACTGCTTCAGATCCACACTAACAGAGGTAAGGACAAAAAGAAGCATGCTTTCACATTCATCATAACCAAAATGATTCTGTTGGTCAAAATCCTCCATACACACACGTTACCTTACTCTTCCTTGTTTTCCCGTATTCCAGTCATTTATCTTCAATTTTACTCATTCCATATGAGGATTTTATGTATTCTCAACTCCATACCAATACTCACCTGTCTCTCACCTTTTAACAAGCATGTACCATGAAATGCACTCATGTATTCAAACACTGATTCATTATCCTACAAACACTTTGAAGGCTTATTATATGGTAGATGATGTTCCAACCAAAGAGAGAAATCAGTATCAACATTTCTTGCTCTGATGCAGCTTCTCTGACAAGATGTGAATAAAAATAACAAGAAATCGAGAATTAAAACTAGAATGTAGAAAGTTAAAGTAGGGAGTGAGCTTAATGTGACTAGATGGTTGATTTTTATTGTTGTGAAGAACTGTGTCTTTCATATAAGTTTGCTAAATCAAATATAATATACTCAGTTGAGTTTTAGATCAACAAAGTTTTTATATGAGTATGTTCCACTATTGCATGGGACATATTTATACTTAAAATATTATTTTTTCTTTAACTGAAATTCAAATTTAACTGGATGATTTTATTTTTATGTTAAATCTGATAACCTTACTTTCACAAAATCTCTTTAATCTTGTAATTTTTAGGTAATATACTTATGAACATGCTAAATTCTTACATTTTTCTCTATTGTATTATTATCGTTTCTTATAGTAGACCACAAATGTCTTACCCAATTTTGTATTTATAAGAATATCAAGCCACAGTATCTTAGTATTAACAGTTAGTGGTCCACAAATATTTGCTCAGAAAAATGAGATTAAGCCCTGGCCAGTGTTGTTCAGTTGGTTGGGCGTGGTCCCCTACAGAAAAAGGTTGCTCCTTGGATTTCCTGGTCAGGGCCTATCCTGGGGTTGCAGGCTAGATCCCCAGTAGGGGGTGTGCAGGAAGCAGCAGATGGATATCTCACTTTCACATAGGTGTTTTTCTCTCTCCCTCTCCCTTCTTCTCTCTCTAAAAATCAATTAAAAATCATTTTACTGCGTCAAATGGGAGTTCCATTTTTAACTTTTTGAGGAAACTTCATACTGTTCTCCACAGTGGCTGCACCAGTCTGCATTTCCACCAGCAGTGCACGAGGGTTCCTTTTTCTCCACATCCTCGCCAGCACTTGTCGTTTGTTGATTTGTTGATGATAGCCATTCTGACAGCAGTAAGATGGTACCTCATTATTGTTTTGATTTGCATCTCTCGGATGATTAGTGACTTTGAGCATGTTTTCATGTGTCTCTTGGCCTTCTGTATGTCCTCTTTCAAAAAGTATCTACTTAGGTCCTTTGCCCATTTTTTGATTGGATCGTTTATCTTCCTTTTGTTAAGTTGTATGAGTTCTCTGTAAATTTTGGACATTAAACCCTTATCTGAAAGAGCATTGGAAAATATGCAGTGGGCTTTCTTGTTGTTTTGTTGATGGTTTCTTTTGGCTGTGCAGAAGCTTTTTATTTTGATGTGGTCCATTTGTTTATTTTCTTCTTAGTCTCCATTGCCCTAGGAGCTGTGTCTGTAAAGATATTGCTATCACATATGTCTGCTATTTTGCTGCCTATGGAGTCTTGTAGGATTTTTATGGTTTCCCGTCTTACATTCAAGTCCTTTAGCCATTTTGAGTTTATTTTTGTGTATGGTGTAAATTAGTGATCTAGTTTCATTGTTTTGCATGTATTTGACCAAATTTCCCAGCACCATTTATTGAAGAGACTGTCTTGACTCCATTGTATGCTCTTGCTTCCTTTGTCAAATATTAATTGAGTATATGGCTTTGGTCAAACTCTGGGTTCTCTGTTCGGTTCCATTGGTCTATGTGTCTGTTCTTGTGCCAGTACTAGGCAGTTTTGAAAACTATGGCTTTGTAATATAGCTTGATATCTGGTATTGTAATCCCTCCAATTTTGTTCTTCTTTCTCAAGATTGCCCTATTTGACCCAGTAATCCCACTTCTAGGACTATATCCCAAGAAACCAGAGACACCAGTCAGAAAGGATATATGCACCCCTATGTTCATAGCAGCACAATTTACAATAGCTAAGATTTGGAAACAACCTAAGTGCCCATCAGCAGATGAGTGGATTAAAAACCTGTGGTACATCTACACAATGGAATACTACACTGCTGTAAAAAAGAAGGAACTTTTACCATTTGCAACAGCATGGATGGAACTGGAGAGCATTATGCTAAGCGAAATAAGCCAGTTGGAGAAAGATAAATATCACATCATCTCACTCATATGTGGGATATAATGATCAATATAATTTGATGAACAAAAATAGATCCAGAGACAAATGTCAAGGGAGTTGGGGGTGTTAGAGAGCAAACAAAGGACTTGTATGCATGCATATTAGGTTAGTGTCTGTAACCAATGGACACAGACACTGGGGATATGGGGGCTTGCCAGTGTGGGAATGGTTGGGTTATGGGGGGTCAATTAGGGAAAAAGGAGATATATGTAAAACTTAAGATAATAAAATAAATCATTTTTAAAGTGAGAGAAAAATACAACCAAAACACATTTAAATCATCTATATATTGATTATAGATGTTTGTTTCAAATACACAGAAGCTTCTGGAAGTCCAAGGAAAGATTGTTTTTGAGCAGCTACCAGGTTTAAGCACTGGGGTAGATGTCAGGATAATTTGCAAGGCGGCTTAAAAATCACATTAAGGAGACAGAATGATTACATGACAAGCAATCAGGGAAAACAGAGAGTGAATTGTTATTAATAAAATAGTAGTTTGAACATGTACTTGTAAGGGCACTGGACCAGCATTCATACTTCTTGTTTTCATTATGTTTCTACTACTTACTACACAACAACTTAGGACACTTCACTTACTCTACCTGGTCCTTAGATTAATAATTTTGACATAAACTACATGTTGAAGGGGTAATATTTTGGATATGCTGAATTTAATATACTATATTACTAAAATTTGTTTGGTGTGTTTTGTTTTTTCTGGGGGAGGGAGGGGGAGTTTGAGGGGATAAGGAGAGGCCTTTTTATTTATTTGTTTTGTTTTTTTCCTTTTTATTGAATTTATTCAGGTGACACTGGGAGATAAAAGTATACAGGTTTCAAGTGCACAACTCCACAACACATCATCTGCATTCTGTATTGTTAATTGGTTTTGTTTTACCTTCTTTTACAGTGGATATTTAAAAAAAATAAAAATTTTATATGTATATATCTTACCTAATAAAAGAGTAATATGCAAATTGACTGTACCTCCACCACACCCACAAGCCATGCCCACCAGCCAATCAGGAGCGAATATGCAAATAAACCCAACCAAGATGGCTGCAGCCATAGGGAGCAGGAGGGAGGCTTGGGTTTCCCTGGCAATGGAGGAAGCCAAGCTTTCTGCCTGCCCTTGCTGGCCCAGGCCTCCACTCAATGCTACAAAGTTTCAATTATTGAAGATAAATCCCAAAAGAAATGGTGGCAGCCATGGAGCTGGAGAGAGCAGGGTTGCCCATGGCGATGGAAGAAGCCAAGCTTCTGCAGCCCTGGCCTGCTTTGGCCTCCGCTTAAGGCTACAAAGTTTCAATTATAGAAGATAAATAAATCCCAACAGAAATGGCTGCCGCCACGGAGCGAGCAGAATGCTTGGCTCCACTCGAGGCTACAAAGTTTCAATTGTAGAAGATAAATAAATCCAAGATCCCAGAGCCTCTGCTTGGGTCACCAGGGGGCATGGCCGGCCTGCAAACCACCACAGACCCCTCTCCCAGACTGCCCCACACCCCAAGAGAACCCCCACCCTGATCCGGGACACGCTTCAGGGCAAACCAGCTGGCCCCCACCCGTGCACCAGGCCTCTATCCTATCTAATAAAAGAGTAATATGCAGATTGACCATCACTCCAACACACAAGATGGCTGCTCCCATGTGGTCAAAGATCCTGCCCCCATGTGGACACAAGATGGCCACCACAAGATGGCCAGCAAGGGTGAGTAGTTGGGAGGAACCAGGCCTGCAAAGGGAGGGCAGTTGTGGGCGATCAGGCCAGCAGAGGAGAGCAGGTGGGAGGGACAAGGCCTGCAAGGGAGGGCAGTTGGGGGCGATCAAGCCTCCTGGGGAGGGCAGTTAGGGGTGACCTGGCCGGCAGAGGAGCGAAGTTGGGGGTGACTGGGTCTGCAGGGAAGGGCAGTTGGGGGGGACCCAGGCCTGCAGGGAAGAGAAGTTGGGGGGACCAGGCCTGCAGGGGAGGGCAGTTAGGGGTGACCAGGCCTGCAAGGGAAGGTAGTTAGGGGCAAACAGGCTTGCAGGGGAGCAGTTAGGCATCAATCAGGCTGGCAGGGGAGTGGTTAGGGGGTTATCAGGCTGGCAGGCAGAAGCGGTTAGGGACAATCAGGAAGGCAAGCAGGCGAGCAGTTGGGAGCCAGTAGTCCTGGATTGTGAGAGGGATGTCCGACTGCCCAGTGGGATCGGGCCTAAACGGGCAGTCAGACATCCCTCATGGGGTCCCAGATTGGAGAGGGTGCAGGCTGGGCTGAGGGACACCCCCCGTGCACGAATTTCATGCACCAGGTCTCCTCTAGTATATATATATATATATATATATATATATATATATATATATCCTATATATATCCTATATATATCCTATATATATCCTATATATATCCTATATAATAAATTCCTAATATGCAAATCGACCAACTAGCAGAACGACTGGTCCCTATGACACACACTGACCACCAGGGGACAGATGCTCAGTGCCGGAGCTGCCCCCTGGTGGTCAGTGTGCTCCCACAGGGGGAGTGCTGCTCAACCAGAAGTTGGGCTCACGGATGGTGAGCGCAGCAGCAGTGGCAGGAGCCTATCCTGCCTCCGTGGCAGTGCTAAGGAGCAGTGAGCAGAGCGGTAAGGAACAGCAAGTAGATGGGCAGTAAGGAGTGAGGGGTCCCGGACTGCGAGAGGGCACAGGCCAGGCTGAGGGACCCCCCGCCAGTGCACAAATTTTGTGCACCAGGCCTCTAGTGTGTGTGCATATATATATATGGCTTACATTATATTTTACACTGAACACCACTGTTTTAGTAGTGTTGAAATTATGAAAATTGTATCTCTAAGTGAAAAATCTGTTTTTATTCTTTTAATATTTAGAAAGAATCTTCTGGGTTCATTTGGGTTTTTTATATTTTGTTTTTTTACCTTTTCAAAGAAATAAAGCATCAACAAATAGGAACTAATTATACAATAATAAAGTTATTCTAAGAATATATTTCTCATATTATGCATAAATCACTAGTAATAATTTGAAATTTATTTCAATACAGTTATTTACTGAAAATATAGCAAACTAATAAAGAACCAAAACACACGAATCAGCTTTATAACTATCTATAATTTGCATTTTAGTACATTTGCTCCTCTGAGGGAAACATTTACATAAAGCAGTTTAAATTATCATGCTAAACTAAGATGAACATTTGTTCATGCTTTATTTATAAATGTAGCTGACACAAAAACACTGTAAAATAAATTAAGACTCCTACTAATACTACTAATAATTCTCTGAGTTAATAAAACTTTGCTTAATTTTTAACATTCCCTATGAGAAACAAGGGTATTCATTATTTAATGATTCATGGAAATTAATTCTTTCATTTTCTACAAACCAAACCCCTACATGAGTCTTGTGATAAAATCACTGTCTGCTACCAAGCAATTGTAGACAGACTTGGTGGCCACACTGCCTTCACACAAAGAGGACCAAGATTCCATCCATCTTGGCTCACTTTCCAGTTTATTTCCCACACTGGAAGACTTTGGAGATCATTTATCATTTCCCAAGCCCCCTGCTGCTCTGTAAATCTCATCTGGCCCAAAACCCAGAGGGGTAGCCCCGTTGCAACAAAAGTAGTTAACATTTATGTGAGCTTAGCATTCATTTAAATTTTTTCTTTTATGTAATTAATCATTTCATCTTCCCAAGAGGTCCATCAGGTGAATACTATTATTATCTTATTATTCATAAGAAATGAAGGCACAGAAAATATTAACTTGTTCCTGTTTTAAACTTGGAATTCACAGAAGCAGAATTAGAATACTGGAAGTCAGCTCAATGCTGGTCATCTTCACCACTATGCGACACTGATTCATGGCACAAGAAATATTATTTTGTTTGTCATTACACTTTCCCTAACAGCTCAAATCCCATGGGTACATTACAAAGCTTAGAAGTAGTAATTGTTAGTAAATCCTAATTAAGCTGTAGTTTAAATAAAAATAAATACTTTGGTTATTGTCTAGTCTACATTTTACAGGTATTTAATTTAATGATAAATTCACAGAAAATATTTTATTTATTGAACACTGTGTGGCATTTGTTACTATACCAATAAAACCCTTGAGCGTTTCTATCTAATGACCAAAAACATAGGATAACATTGATTGCACACTGTTTCTTGGGTAATAGTCTACCAGTGACTGTTATTTTTCAGTGTATATTGTAATGTTATCATAGTAATTTATGACTGTAATTTAAATTTATAGACCTACAATTGGGTGAGTATTGTTTTCCTTCCTCTACCTCCTTTTCCTCTTCGTTTATATGTTAACCTAATTAGAAGTTGTTTTATAGCTCTGTCAGAATTGTTAAAATATTTAGCACTTTAAAATATTAATCAGAAATCATTACATATTCATTTAAAGACTTTCTGACTACCTGACATGAAGGGACATAAAAAATGAAATATCTCCCATAAAGCCATTGAAAGAAAATAAAACTGTCTGCAATATATTCATTACATGAAATAAATCCCTATGGACCTCTGGACTTGGACTCATCAGATTTCTTCCTGTTGAACGTTAGTTTGTATTTTGAGTAAAAATTGTGTAGTTTTCAGTTATGAAGTTTTCATTCACTTTAAAATCAAAATTGCTAATTGATCAACTTTAAACACTAAATATCTGATGCATTGGGAACTTTACTGTCCTATAAAACATGTATATGGATAAGCACTACTATAAAGATTATTCAGTTATATTGAGACTAGAGGCCCGGTGCATGGATTCATACACCAGTGGGGTCCCTTGGCCTACCCTGCAGGGATCAGGCTGAAACTGGCAGTCTGACATCCCCTGAGGGGTCCTGGATTTCGAGAGGGCATAGGCATATAAAATCTTTGGTTAATCTCTTCCTGCCCTCCCCCGCTTCCCCTTTCCTTCTGAGATTCATGAGTTTGTTCCATGTTTCCATGCTCACGAGTTGAGCATCTGCCCCTTGATATTCAGTGCGCACCATAGCTACCTGTCGAATGGTCAAATGGTCACTTAGGCTTTTATATATATAAATGACTGTTTGACTTCAATTCCCAGTTAATATAAATGTTTCCATTAGAGAAATTTTACATCTCTATGATGTTTTTCTTTGTAATCATGTTCAACCATCATGGATGTCACCATGCCCCAACATCAATTAATAAGTACTTTTCATTGCATATGGAAAATGGATAATCAAAATGTGTTCCTTCCTGTATCTATCATCTTGCCATTTGTGATGTTTCACTAGAAGGGAAAAGAGCACAGATACATTCACTGCCAAATTCCTGAATTCTTTCCATCATCATCCGCTTTAAAATGGTCTCTCTCTTCCTTGGACATCCCCTTCATGGTCTTGCTCTGATAGAAACCTGCCTCTCCCCTCAGAACAGATTCTCATCTGAACTTCTCTTCAGGATACTTGCTTTATGTATTTATTTTTTCTCCTCCTCACTGTGGAATAATTGGCTTGCAATATGTACCTATTTAATGTGCACAACATAATAAATTTTGGTATACGTGTACACCTGCAGATCAATCAACACAAAGTATTAAGTAATATATCCATCCATCTTCTCCAAAAGTTTCCCCAAGCCCCTATGATATAATCCTTCCCTTCTGCACTTGCATCCATTTCCCTGTCCCAGGTGACCACTGACCAGCTTTCTGTCAGTTCTGTGACTTACCTTATTTTTTTTTCTCTGTAGGCTTCTTATCAACACACCTCCAAGTGGCTAAGCCATTGCTGCTTCCAGACACCCTCTCTCACTTTCTCTTTCTTCTGGATCTTTAAATAGATGCTCCTTTCATTGTTCAATAGTATCTTTTCAAAAGTCTCCTGTTTACTTTAACATCTTGATATTTTCAAATAAAGTGAGATCATTTTGAGACCCAGAGATGCCAAGAGAACACGTCCAGCTTGTTCTTGGTGCTGCTCTGAGCACTGGGTGTTGATCGCTTCCCTTTCTCAGACACGCTACTGCACAACTCACAAGGCTTTCCTGGACCGACCAGTTCCTCCTCCTTCTGATGCCCGGGTGTTCAGGCAGTGAGAAGAGATGGCTACCAGGAAAAAGGCTAAATGTCATTGTGCTTCGTCTCAGTACGGATACTACATTTCCCAAAATTCAAAGTGGCTTTATTAGTCTTCACCTTTTGTCTGTCTACTCATCTGAGCTATCGTCACTCATGGGTCATCAATGTACTTTTTCACTTTTATATGATTTATGGTGTGAGGAAGTCCTTCTGAAATTGTGAGATATGAACTGTCACTGTTAGTTATTAGGTGGTGAATTTTTGTTTAATACCCCTCTCTTTGGTATTTTAGTAGTAACCAGGGGAGAATATGACAAGTACCATGTGTCAAATGCTATTTGAAATAGTAAATCTTGAAAGCAACATTGTATACTATTTTTTGAGTGAACTGGAGCATTTAATCATGCTTCACCTCTTTTAAGAGACAAGAGGAATGCATTGAAGCATGGTTTTCATAAGCCACAGGCGTTCGATTTAAATATTCATTTCAGTCATACCATTTATAGCACATATGTGTACACTTTCCACTCAGTGAGTTTTACCACACATAGTCACAGAAATTGAAAACATCATATAAATATGAAGTTTATGTCATATACATCAATATCTAAGCAAGATTTTAATTTCAAACGCACTCTATGAAGCCTCAAATAATTAATTAACCTTCACACACTTTCTTAAGGGCAGGGAATATTTTAATTACTTTGAACAATAGCAGAATGATTTACCTATATATTTCAACAAATTTAAATTTTTATGTTTACCAAAAAAAGACACAGCAAAAGTACTTCTGTATAGTCTAAATATTACTTGTATTTCCAAAAGAGTAATTAATTTTATTACATACCCTAGGAAAAGGGCACGCTAACACGAGATTTTAGATAGCTCTTTTAGCATGAAACTAATTCAAATTAATAGAGGAATAATTGTCCCTCTCCGTTGCTACATGTATTATCTAATTAAAGAATGAATAAAATGTCACAGCAAAGAGAGTGACATTTATTTAACAAGAAATCATTAACAATGTGTCTGTTCCTATTGAACGCAGGAAAAGCTACCAGCTGAATATGCCTGATAATCTAGCAACTATGTCAGTTCGCTTTCACCCACACAGCATGTGAAAAAAGACACATCATTTTATACCTTCGTTTTGGAAGCATAACTGTGTATTTCTCCCATAAAATAATAATTAAAAACAAGAGTTAAGACAGTTGTATGTCCTGTGGAAATATGGAACATCAGTTAGGCCTTTTCTCTCCTTTTGTAGGCTAAACTCTAATTGTTGGGTAACCTTAAAGTCAGCTCCTAGCTGAGAACTTGAGGTTAGACATTTCTGCTTATAAGGGGCCTTATGCTGTTTCCACCAGGGTTCAAGCAAGAAAGTAAAACATTTTAGGAGCCTGAAGATGGGCTGCATAGTGGCAAGCAGACCTTTCTCTCCTTTTGTTTGGATATGGTTCTGAGTACATTTGTTCCTAATCACATATTATCAGCTAGAGGCCTGGTGCATTAAAACTCATGCACTGGAGGGGGGTCCCCTGAGCCCGGCCTGCCCCCTCTCACAGTCTGGGAGCCCTCAGGGGCGGGAGGCAATCAGGGGAAGGCGATGCCCATCACACCTCTGCTGCTGCCACTGCCGGCAGCGCAAGCCTCGGCCGGCCCTGATTACCTGAGCCTTGGGCGGCCCTGGGCGGCTGGGCAGCCACCATCTGAGGCTTGCCTGTGTCTCAGGCTGGCCCTAGGCAGCTGGGGGGCTGAAGGCAGGTCTGGCCACACCGTCACCTGCCACCACCACCCTCCCACTGGGCTTAAAGGACTGGGGGACTCCGGCGGCAGGTGCAAGGAGCGGCTGGACCTTCCTCGACCACACCACATGTCTGCCACCTCCCCTCCCCTCTCCTCCCCCCCGGTGGGGCTGAAAGGACTGGGGGACTCTGGCGGGGCTGAGGGGACCACCATCTTTGTGACAGTGTGATGGTCAATTTGCATATTCTCTCTTTATTAGATAGGATTTCCAATGTGGTGTGGGTAATTTTGATCACACGCAATTTAAACTGTAGCTTCCATCTCTAGATTCTCTCTCCTATTTAACCATTGTTAATGATGCCTTCCTATTGCTGCTGCTACTATTGCCACTTCCACACTTTAATAGCAGCTACAGCCACCATTGTTACTGCTATACATGTGCACACACACACAATGTGTTTGGCTTGCAATTGACAGATATGTCTTCATCTCTTTACTCTGAACTTTTTTTGTCTCTTATAATACTCAATATAAAACTGTATTTTTCTATTTACTTCAATCAGAGGAACTTTATTTTTCAATACAGTAAATGTGATAATTGACTTATGGCTAAATATTTATGGTATAACTAGAGGCCAGGTGCATGAAAATTCATGCACTGGAGTGGGGGTCCCTCAGCCCAGCCTTCCCCCTCTCACAATCCAGGAAACCTCAGGGGCAGGAGGCCACCTGGTGATCAGGGGAAGGCAACACCCCCATCACAACTCGGCTGCTGCCACTGCTGCAGCGCAAGCCTCGGCCGGCCCTGGTTACCTGAGCCTCGGGTGGCCCTGGGTGGCTGGGCAGCTGCCATGCGAGGCTTGCCTGTGCCTCGGGCTGGCCCTGGGCGGCTGGGGGGCTGAGAGGACTGGGCACCGCCATCTTGTGGCTATGGGCACCACCATCTTTGAGGGCATGGCAGTCAATTAGCATATTGCCTCCTTATTGGCTGTGGGTGCCGCCATCTTTGTGAGGGTGTGACAGTCAATTAGCATATTCCCTCTTTATTAGACAGGATAATATAATTATGGTAGTAAAGTTCTGCCATGGCATGTTTGAAATTGTGCAAATAATTGTATTCTTGTGTGTGCATGTGTGAATTTCTAGGTAGTCGTTGGTTTTATCATGCTGGTAGTCATTGTCTATACATGAGGGAGGGTAATTAATATGACTCTCTAGTTAGTATATCTTCCAAGGTGTTATTAAAATCTGTAGGTAAGTAGGTTTTATGTTCTCACTCCTCCATTTTTCTTCTATCATTATTACAAACCTGCTCATTGTCTTGATTTTGAAATAGGTGTATTAACATCAATATAAAGGGTCTTACAATATACTAAGTCCTGTTTTCAGAGACAGAAACTTATCCAAGGCCTCCTGCTCTGTACTATACAATTTTATATTCTCACAGCTCATAAGAAGTTTAACTCCAAAGTCATTCCATGGTGATTTTTTTCAGCCATAATAGCTGTGTTTTGATGAGAGAGAGAGAGAGAGAGAGAGAGAGAGAGAGAGAGAGAGAGAGGAAAGATCATTGCAGTTTTTAAGTGGTAGTCCCACTTTAGTCTGGTCTGTGGCAGCTGCCCCTTTAAGAGTTACGTGGTTCTTACCATTTGCAACAGCATGGATGGAACTGGAGAGCATTATGCTAAGTGAAATAAGCCAGGCAGAGAAAGATAAATATCACATGATCTCACTCATTTATGGAATATAATGAACAAAATGAACTGATGAACAAAAACAGATCCAGAGACAGAGATGCATCGATCAGACCATCAAACCTCAGAGGGAAGGTAGGGGAAGGTGGAGGTAAGGGGGAGAGATCAACCAAAGGACTTGTATGCATGCATATAAGCCTAACCAATGGACACAGACAACAGGGGGGTGAGGGCATGCGTGGGGGGGATGGGGGGTAATGGGGGAATAAGAACACATATGTAACACCTTAATCAATAAGGAAATAAAAAAAAATAAAAAAGAGTTACGTGGTAAGGACTACACTTGAGGTGAAGCGGCCACAGCACTATTGCTGTGGGATACATTGCCCTGGTTTTTATGACTGCATGACTGTACTCTGCCTGTTAATTCTGACTTTTCTTGGATACCTAGTTTGTTAAATGTTAGCATTGAAGAAATCCAGTTAATCAGCTGACCAAGACCTTAAAGTTTTTAAGTAGTAGAGTTAGATTCACAGCCCATCGAGATGGCTCCCAAGTCTTTGCTTTTCTTCTTTCCCACACTGCTACTCCAATTTTGTGTTGTTTAATTTTCCTCTTTCCTCTACCGAATTCTTTCTACAAGTTTTCAAATGACCTGATAATAAACTCCAAAGTATTTAATAAGGCCTACAGGTCATGCATGTGCCTTTCTGAATGTATTTCTCTGGTCTCATTCTGATAGGGGGACCTCTAATATGATAGAGCACTTGAATTAATCTGAAAAATAATCATATTATTTTAAATCTTAGAACACACATACTTATGTGAATAGGGTGTTTAGTTTTTCTTACCTTTCCTTTTCAAGGCCTGTGGGAAACAATTGAGGAGGTGACTCAGCTGTGAATCCAGCAAGCAGAACCGATAAGCATGGTCAGGCCGACCCACCAGGAGTCAAAACATCATTCATCAGCATCATCTCATGGCCTGATGATTAAGGACAATAGCTGACTTCTGCGGACCCCCAGGCCTCACATAGCTGCATTTCCATTCCACTTCATAATCCTGTCCCCTGCACCTTGCTGGAAGACAGGATTTGCATGCTTGCAAGTGCCCTGTCTTCTCGGTTGGATAGTCTTCTCAATAAATGCCTTGTATGATTCAACCGTGCCTTCGTTATTGGAAACAGTGACAGTCAGCCGAGCCCAACTGGGGGTTTCCCCGTAACAATTCCATAAATCTCTCTCCATCACCTTGTCTACTGAGTGTAGCCCTAATGAACTGCTTTCTGTTTTTGAATGTTCCACATGTTTGCCTGTATCAGAGTCTTGGCATATGTAGTTTTCTTTGTCTGAGAATTCTTCATTACCCAGCATGACCTTCTATCCTACATCTGTCTCTTAAACTCTTAACTTTATATAATTCATCTTCCAAGTCTCAGGTGAAATACACAAGAAGGCACCCTTAGCACCCAATCTTGATTATATGCCCACCACGTCCACATGCTTGAGCACTGTCTGACCCTCCCCCCTTTACTTAACCTCCCAGATCTATCTCTAGTACTGCTGAAATCCCAGCACTTTTCTCTAATTCTATCAAAAATTATTTTACATTTTAGATGTATGAAGTCAGAATGCTATTTACAACCAGTATGCACATTTGTAGAAGCAGTTGTTTTATTATACTGGTACCAATTGTTTTCCTAAAATGCTGCTATTAAGAAGGCATATCTTATTTCTTAAGAGATATTAGAGATTTTTAAAAGCCTGCAGCGATATTTCACAAATAGCCCTAAGCAGTTTTCATATGATTTATGAGGCCGTTATTAGCACTATAGCCACTTAGTGAATGAGGAAACAGAAGCCAAAGCGGAAGGTTCTAAATACATTACTGGGTGAGGAACAAATGAATAAATCCGTCAAGTCCTTTATGGTACTGAACCAACCCCCTCTGTGACAATTAGCTTGTGCTTGCATATGTCAAAGTACCCTTGCCTCAGTGCCTTCCACCCCTTCTGCTGTCAATTCCGTGGTCTCCATGGGGTTTTTTACTTGCTTCTCTGACCTTCCCATAAGACTGGTTATTTCTTAGAAACCCTTTCTTTCAGCTCGGGCTGAGGAAGCCTCTGCTGCCCTCTGCTGGCTAGAGCTTGTAGTTAGGATTTGTTCTTGAGATTCCAGTTCCGTCTCAGTACAAATCAGGAGAAAGCAAAACAAAATGAGGAAATACCACCCAGCCAATTATATCACTAAAAGTGCTTTGTTTCATCCCCAAAGAGGGCATTATATTTGTCATATGAGATATAAATTCAATGTTGTTTCTCTTCCTTTTGAATAAGCATGTGTGTGCCCCACGTCTATTTAGAGTGAGACTAGAATATACAAGAAGACCGGATGGTGAATGGCCTTTCACTTTGCTCGCACTATCCCTACCAAACAAAGTTTGTGAATGACAGGTGAAAAGGAAAGGCATCCCAAGAAATGATTCCTCTAAAGGTTGAATTTTTATTGCAATCTTTTGATCTGGTATATTCTGACAGAATGTCACCGTCTTACTATAACTATCAACCATTGTAATCTAGGAATCTATGCATTGGTAGGGTTCACATTTTCCTGACTGCCACCAACATGTTCTGTGTTGCCACCCAAATTGGCATGTGTTCCTAAAATTGGCCACTGTAAGCTAAAAATGGCCCCCCCTTCCCCCAATAGGAACAGTAATACCTCTGTTATTCCTGGTCACTCCTTTTGCTCTTCTGTCATTTTTCTCTCCACACACTAGTGTTAGAATTGGCAGACTTTGCCAAAACCGGTTTGGCTCAGTGGATAGAGCGTCAGCCTGCGGACTGAAAGGTCCCGGGTTCAATTCCGGTCAAGGGCATGTACCTTGGTTGCATGCACAACCCCAGTAGGAGGTGTGCAGGAGGCAGCTGATCAATGTTTCTAACTCTCTGTCCCTCTCCTTTCCTCTCTGTAAAAAATCAATAAAATATATTAAAAAAAAAAAAAAGAATTGGGAGACTTCTTTTTTTTTTCTAATTCTTTTTTTGTTTGTTCTCTAAGTTTTCTGTAGCAAATGATATTTTGTGGTCAGAAGAGGACAGACTTCTAAATCAATACAAGTTTATTCTAAAAATAAGCAAGCTAAATTAATTAATTCAGAGAAACACACGTGGAGTGGAAGGATGAATGGCACAAATGAGAGACAGCTTCCCTTTTTTCACTGCTAAAATGGGGATGATGTAACATGCACGATCACGTTGGGTTTGTGGTGAGGATATGACTATCACCATCCTTATTCTTTAAAATGTATAATTTAAGTGTAGAGGAAAATGTTCACTTTTGATGACTGGTTCAATAAGTTATGAAAAATACATATCCTATCTAATAAAAGAGTAATATGCAAATTAACCATCACTCCATCACAAACATGGCGGTGCCCATAGCCACAAGATGGCGGTGCCCAGTCCTCTCAGCCCTGCCAGAGTCCCCCAGTCCCAGGGGAGGCGGCCACTGAAAGCGGACAGCGTGAGCGGCCTGGCAGAATGCTTGCTTCATCACCGCAGCGACAAGGCAAGCGTTCTGCGCCCGGCCATGGATGGGCCTCTGGGCTGTGGAGAGCCTCTGGGCAGTGGGTGCGGAATGGCCAGGCCCCACAGAGAGCTACTGGTGCATGGATTCGTGTGCAGGGCTACTAGTGGTTGTATAAATGCTACTGGAGTCAAGATACAAATGTTTTGTTGCCCTCTAAAATTTCACCTTGCTGACCCTTTAAAGGAGGGGTCCTCAAACTACGGCCCACAAGCCACATGCGGCCCACTGAGGACATTTATCCGGCCCACCAGGTGCTGCTGCCTGTCCTGCTTAGCAGCCGATTCATCCTGGGCCCGCAGTGCAAATAGGAATTTGTTCATAGTTCCTTTTTTTAAACTATAGTCCGGCCCTCCAACGGTCTGAGGGACAGTGAACTGGCCCCCTGTTTAAAAAGTTTGAGGACCCCTGCTTTAAAGTCAGCCCTTAAACCCAGCTTTTACTTCTGGCAACAACTGGTTTGTTCAGTCCCTTGTAGCTGTCCCTTTTCCAGGTTGTCATATGAATGGAATTATATGTTATGTAGCCTTTGGCATCTAATGTGCTTCACCTAGGACACTGCATATGAGATTTGTCTCTTGATGCTATTGTGCATATTAATATTTTTCTTCTCATTATGAGGCAGGATCTCAGTGATAAATGTATCACACATTGTTTATCCACCCACTAGATTATTTTCAGTTTTTGATGATTGAGAATAAAGTTGTTACAATTAATTCAGGTTTTGTGTAAGCATAAGTTTTAATTCTTTTTGCTACCTGCCTACAAATAAAATGAAGTATTCATATGATAGGTGATAACTGTATAACTAACTCCATAATTAATTGCCAAAGTTTTTATCAAAGTCTGAGTAGTATTTTACATTCCCACAAAAAAACACATGTTGCTCTATGATTCACTTTTAATTGATTGTTATATAAAGTTTCATCTTTTGGGGGTATAGATGTGTGTATGTTCCAGACTGTTTCTTGAAAGGAATGTTTTCTCATTGGTTGAATTTTCTTTTTACCTTTGCCAAAAATAGACTAACTATATATTTTTACTGTCTTTTGAGACTCTCTATTCTATTGTACTTATCTATGACTTGATAATTGTAGTATTAATGTACCTTTAAATCACTATATAGCAAGTATTTTTTTTCCTTTTCCAATTATTTTTTATTGTATTCCCTTTGCATGTCCATATAAATTTTAGAAATAGCTTGTCAAAATCTACAAACAAATCCTGCTGAGTTTTTTATTGGGTTGTGTATAGATTGTGTGTAAAATGATATGTTGTATGTATCTGTTTTTATTTTTTAATTGATAGCTCTAGCAATTACTAAAGGCATAGCTATCATTTAAAATGCTAATTAAAGTTAGCATTTAACAGTTCCAGTAAAATGTTTATTTTTAAACCCACATAGGTGGCTTTTTCTCCCTCATTTTATGTTAGAGTTGTTACAAATATATTACCTCTTATATACATTGAAATCCCTACTAGAAAGATTTATAAATTTAGCTTGTAACATTCATGATTTTTTAAAATAACAAGGTAAGAAAATAGTCACATTTACAAAAATATTAACCTTTTTTTTTTTTTCTGTCATTCTTACAGTTTAAAGACTGCCTCTTTGCTTTGCTGGCATGGCTCAGTGGTTGAGTGTCAACCTATGAAACAGATGTTCATGGTTCGATTCCTAGTCAGGGCACATGTCTGGGTTACCTTGCTGGCTAGGTCAACAGTGGGGGATGTGTGACAGGCAGCTGAGCGATGATTCACTC